>NW_027511677.1:3240000-3840000 GCF_048772815.1 Callospermophilus lateralis
TAAATGTTGAGGAAGCTCATTTCAATGAAAGCTCTGGAGAACACTCACAGGCAAGGCTTCCCAAAGGGTCGCCAAAAGGTCACATGAAGCCAGGCCCATTGAGGTCTGCAATGTGAGATCATGTGTGTTTTGCCTCTCAACTATGGCTGCCAAGTCTTTCAGAATAAAATCATGTGATATTCTGGCTGAGATTCCTCGTGCCTTGTGGAAAGCCTTTCTGGGCACAGATCTCAGTTTCAAAGGGCGACTGTCATTCATGGCCTCCTAAAATCCCAACACAACTCATGGCAATAATTCTCTGAGGTCAGTTCCAGAACTCAGTCTCTAAAGGGAATCACACCAGAGTTCAAGACCAGGTGGAGCCAGTCATCTTTTTCAACCGCCACACAAACTTCCAAAATTAAAACCCAAACACTCCCACAAGGCCCTCATCTTCTTCCATATAGATACTCATTATAAACTCTGGCTGGAGGTTTCCATGAGGGATGCAGAACAAGATAGTGTCCAAAGTTAGCTCCCTTGCCCCTCATTTGCCTAAAGTCGGGGTGGCCTGAACACCTTCCTGTGAACCTGGAGTGATCAAATAGTGTGCCGTTAATACTGCTCTGCTTCTCCAATTTGAGGACGACTGACTGTGGGGTTTAGATTCTTTATGTGAATTGGAAGCATGAGAAAATGCAAGCACCTTTGGGCTTGCCTCTCCTTGGCTTTAAAGAATGCATTTGACCCAAAGAATCCCTCTTCTCACTTGATGGAGGTCAGGAACCTTACAGAGGAAGGCAAGAGACTTCATCCGCAATGACTGCTCTTTTGATCATTTTGGTTTTGGATGAACACATGGGATCCATCAGGTGCTGAGAATCTAACCACAGCCTCACACAGGGCCAAGAGGCTGTTTCAGACAAATCCATTTCCAAAGCAATTAAGCAAAGAGCTACAGGTGATGTCCATTCATTTCCATTTGAAAACTTTTTTCTTCAGGCTTCACAAAGAATTGGCCTGTGGTAAATACCTTCCTGATATTCAGGGCAACAGAACAATAGGTAAGCAAAAAGCCCAAATCAGGGTTTCTCCACTGAGACTTTCCTGGTCACACTAGCTACCCACTACATGGCCATATAACAGAGCTTTTAGGTGGTAAATATCTTGGACACAAAACCATGAAGCTATTCTGCAGAGTGTCCAGAATTCAGAAAGAAAACAGAAACTTATGAAGATATCAGGTGTTGCCCTTTGATAACAAAAGCCACAGTCCATTTATAAATTGGGCAAGATGAATGCTGGGAAGCTTTCTACTAGACAGGACACATCCTTTGATGCATTCTTATTTCTAATGTCTACAACCACGGACACAGTGGGATACACAGACATAGAAGCACTCGCATTGCAAAACGACTAACTAGAAACAGTCCACGCCAATCCAAACAAACAGTCTTTCCTACCTATTCTCAGAACATGAGACAAGACCATGAACATACACCCACACCCACAAAGGCACCACCTTTGCTCCAAGTAGTTCTGTGATTACCCAGAGTGTCCTCTGAATGGTGGGCCATACTATATTCCCCCCAAATGGCCTGTCGTGTCTCAAATCTGGTCTCCTTGGCCAATTCTGTGAAGTTGTCATTAGCCATGGGTGAGCCACTACCTGCTTTCTCAGGAAAGGCCCCTCTTCAGAGCTTTTCTGGCATTTGAACATCCTCACATCTGTAGGCACTAAGAAAGACTGACTCTGTCCTTGGTAAATTGAAGCAAGTGAGACCACTGGGCCTGGGACTGCGACTGGCTCTGGGTGCCATTCTTCCTGGATCCCAAGTTCAGAGAGTTCCATCAGAAAGGAAGTGAGGTGAGGTCACTTCCTTCAGAAACTGAATGAGGTCACTGCTTTGGCAACAACTTTGTCCAAATAGTTACTTCTAAGGGCCCATGAGATGGAGGCTGTTCCTACTTTCTGTAACACTTTCAAAAGTTAGAATGGTATATCAACCATAGGCACCTGGGAACACCTCTTCACACAGGCCTGGTTTGGTCTATCTTCTCTACATTAAGTTGATAGAGGCTGATACAGACACATCCCTTCATCCTCACCAGGTTGTTTGCCATGGAAGATGACTTTTGCTCTCTCGGGAACTTCACAGCTGCCTACATCTTCTCCAGGGATTATTTCTACATGGACCTTTGATGTTCTCAGGAGGTGGACGATTCCCTACATTCCGGTATTTAAAGAGAAACTCTGTCCCTCCTCTTCTGTAAAGTTAGATTGAGGTAACAGTGTATATTTAGGGTTAATAACATGTTCGATTTGGGTTAGGAATCTCTCTGCCGGATGAATAATGGTATTGGGAACCTGTGATATTTACAAGAATATATAGGTGAAATATAAGTATGAAAACAGAAATGTAGGTAAGATATGAAGCCAGAAGGGCATTGGGCCCTTGAGTGGGATACTTAGGTTTGAATTATGTTCTGCACATGTGTCTCAGATGAATTGATATAAAATGGCATAGGACCTTTTACCTTGAATGATTGATTGTTGAAGAGAACATCGAGTTAAAAAGTGATAGTCAGTAGGATTAGTAAGATAGTCAGTAGGTTTATAAAGAAGAGTGAGTATAGGATTTGGACCAAAAGTTCTTTAGCAATAGAGTTTCGGGTAGAGAGTGAATGTAAATGTCAGCATATGTGAAGTATGAGTCACAATGATGAACTAGGGAAAATATGTAGGAAAGCAGATATCAATAGAGATATTAGGAAATCAGGCAAAGTGTAAAGTGAGTGATAGAATTAGACATTTCCAACAGGCTTGAGGTTGAATATATAATCTTAGGAAGAAACAAATATGTAGTCATCAATAGGATTGACATTTGAGAGCATTAGGTAACCAGGACATGGTTGTTTTTGGTAATCCATGCTCACTTTCCATTTAGGCTTTGATACAATCATGAGTTTGACCTTTGCTTTTTGTGTCCAGAATATTACTGTGATAAAATGTATATATAGATAAGGTGACATCAGTATTTCTTCCACCATTTCTGGGAGCAATATTTTGAAGAGGTACAAATTAGTAATGGGGGGACAAATAGGTGTACACTGTGTTTATGAATATAGAGATAATGCATTAATAGACCATACAGTGAATAAATAACATAACTGGTTCCAACTTTAAATAATGGATTGAATTGAAATGTGAAAATATACAGGAAATTTTATATTGATATGCATACATTCATTCCAACCAGTTTTACATCTAATGGTAATATTAATGTTATTGTTTATCATGAAGAGTGTGTGAGTTTAGCTTCAAAATTTATTATGGAAATCGAAAATAATGTGTTTGGAAAGAAGTCTCATGAAAAGACCAGTCAAGTAACATGGAAGAATTCATGTGTTCTGAAGCAGGAAGTGAAACAAATTCTTATTAATTTGCTAACTTGTGGATTAAATATATGTCCTATGATGTGCAAAAACTGAAGAAATACTAATGTACCAGTGTTGAATTAAAATAAAGGTCAAAATAGACATTAAGTCCCATAGGAATCTACTTGCATTGATGTTAAACTGGATCTGTTACTGTAAAAATATTAGGATTTGTAAGCACCATTGATTGAAGTTAGTTCTCATACTGGGAAACAAATATGTATTTCAGGTAGATGAATATTTCTGAGAATAATCTTGTGAAAAGTTGATTATAAATCCACATACATGAACATGAATGAATTGATGGAGTGTATATAAGAGACATATATTTCATATTTTATAAAATCTGGAGAGTGTGTGTGTGTGTATATATATATATATATATATATATATATATATATATATATATATATATATACAGAAAAACACAAAAATACATTAAAAAGTATCAATATATATGCCAAACGTAATTTATCAGTAATATATATCATCCACAGATGAAAATATATTTATTTTACTGAACATGGATTTATGTATAAATTGTTCTACTGGGAAGCTCACCCATAGTTTTAATTTTCAGTTCCACCAGCGTTTACGAGATCTCTTCTCACAACTTGTTTCTGCCCAGTCAGCCAACTCAAAAAAATGTACGTGTGAGACCACGTAGGATTCTATATTTGCATATAAAAATACATGTGCTGAGTAGGCTACATAGAAAGGAAGACAGGAATTTACATATGTGTTAACATTAAAAACACATGGAGGACTATTTCAATTAAAAATTGAGTAGATTTAGAATACCTACCCTCTATCATGCAAAAAGGAAGTCCAACAATACACCATGCCTGCTGTAAACTGCTTGTATTTTCATTCTGTTTGGGTATTTTTCTCCATCATATTAGGATTAGTAGTCAGAGTCTAGTAGGGTATGAGATAGTGTCAAGAATTCAGTATTTCAAATGGAAAATTGTAAAATGAATCAATGTGTATGCAAATGTGTGCTACACAAAAATTTTCCCACTCTCATTCAGAACAATGCCTTGACATTACCTTCACCCCAAGTAAGACACATTTAGAGGAGAAGAGTTAGACAATCTTTGAATGCATATCTGAAATGAAAAATGTTCAGGAGTTCACAACCTTGGAGTTGGTAGAGGAGTTTCCAAAAGTAAGGGAAAGTGTAAAATCTCCACAAACATGGAGATTTACCAGCCTAAAGACTTCTGGAGAAACTGCCTCTAGGTTGGGCACTTGAAATATATGTTGTTGTCAGGAGCTTTAGCTTCCTTTCTAGTGAGACAATCAAAGCTTGGTCTGCACATCTGTGACCTGGAGGACATGGTTTATAATTCTCCAATGAACATGAAGCAGCAGTGTTGATTTCTCTCTTCGTAGGTAAACTATGGCCACTGGGTCTAAGTGTCTCCCCATGTAGACTGCTAAGCCATTAGGTCATCCTCCACTTTTCAAAACGTTTCTTGATACTGCACTCGGAGTTTGGTATTTGCTTCATGAAATACAAGGAGTTCAACTGGGACAAAGGGCTGGAGGAAGTTCTTTCACGTGTGGTGGGTCAGGGTCTGCAGGAGAATGCACCAACAGGGCTTGTATACCACATAGGTTGCTCCCTTGACCATAGAAACCTGATTTTGAACATTGCCCTGAAACCTCTCTATATAACCAGATGTCTTTACATACAGGATCTGCTGGCTGCACCATGTCAGTCTCAAGCCATTTGGAAGCCAATGGCAGATCCACATGACCCCACCACAGATGTTTTATCACACACTTGCTCATCCCCGCTCTGGGCCCATTACTCAACAGGCTTCAAATGACTGGCATCTCTTTTCTACACCATTTTCATGAAAACCAGTCAATCAACACACTGTCTGGTACACTCATGATCAGCAACTGGACATCCAAATGTTCTCCAGTGCCACCTGGTCAAGGAAATTTCAAAAATTTCATGGTTTTTATCTAGCCAATTTTCAAGGATGAAGTTGGAGACACTGTGGGTTTCAATTCATTCAGAAATTATTTAATGGTGAGGAAGCTCATTTCAATGAAAGCTCTGGAGAACTGTCACAGGCAAGGCTTCCCAAAGAGTGGCCAAAAGGTCACATGAAGCAAGGCCCATTGAGGTCTACAATGGAGGTCCATGTGTGTTTTGACTATCAAATATGTCTGACAAGTTTTTCAGAATAAAATTGTGTGATATCCTCCTGAGATTCCCAGTGCTCTGTGGAAAGCGACACTGGGCCTAGATCTCAGTTTCCAAGGGTGACTCTCATGCGTGGCCTCCTAAATCCCAACACAATTCATGGCAATATTTCTCTGAGGTAAGTTCCAGAACTCAGTCTCTAAGGGGAATGACACCATAGTTCAAGCCCATTTGGATCCAGTCATCTCTTCCAACCGCCACATGAATGACCACAATTAAAACCAAAACACTCCCACATGGCCCTCATCTTGTTAAATATAGACACTCATCATAAACTCTGGCTGGAGGTTTCCATGTGGGACGCATCCCAAGACAGTGTCCAAAATATTCTCCCTTGCCCCTCATTTGCCTAAAGTCAGGGTGGCCTGGACACCCTTCCTGTGAACCAGAAGTGATCAAATAGGCCTGCCGTTAATACTGCTCTGCTTCTCCAATTTGAGCACTATTGACTCTCAGGTATAGATTGTTTTATGTGATTTGGAGTCACGAGAAAACACAAGCACCTCTGCAGGACTTTGAAAAACTCATTTGACCAAAAGGATCCCTGTCTCACTTGATAGAGGTCAGGTACCTAACAGAGGAAGGCAAGAGACTCATCCACAATTACTGAATTTTTGCCATTATGGTTTTGATTGCACACATGGTATCTATCTTTAGATCCATCATGTGCTGAAAATTTAAGCCACAACCTCATACAGGGCTAGGAGGCTGATTCAAACACATCCCTTTCCAAAGCAAAGAACCACAAGTTATTCCCATTTATTTCTATTTTAAAACTGTTTTATTCAGGCTTCACAAAGGGGTGGCCTGAGGCAAAGACCTTCCTGACATTCAGGGCAACAGAACAATAGGTAAGCAAATGAACCAAAATATGGGTTCTTCACTGAGCGTTTACTGGTCACAATGATGTCTGAGTTTTCTAAGATGTTCCCATTTCCTATAGCTATCAAGTACATGGCCATGTCACAGAGCTTGGGGGTGGTATGTATCTTGGACACAAAACTATGAGGCTATTCTGGAGAGTGGCCAGAATTCAGGAAGAAAATAGGAACTTAGGAAGTTAGTAGGTGTTGCCCATCCATAAGGAAAGCCACAGTCCATTCATCAACTAGGCCTGATGAATGCTGGAAAGTTTTCCACTAGACAGGACACATACATTGATACATTCTCTTTTCGAATGTCTACAACCATGGACAGAGTGGGATACACAGACATAGAAGCACTCGCCTAGTCAAACGACTTTCTAGAAACAGTCCACTCCAATCAAAACAACAGCCTTTCCTACCTATTCTCAGAACATGAGACAAAACCACAAACTCACACCCACACCCACAAAGGCACCTCCTTAACTCAAGTAGGTCTGTGACTATCCGGAGTGTCCTCTGAATAGTGGGCCATACTATGTTCCCCTAAAATGGCCTGTACTGTCTCAGATCTGGTCTCCTTGGCCAACTCTGTGAAGTTGTCAACAGCCAGCGGTGAACCACTACCTGCTTTCTCAGTAAAGGCCCCTCTTCAGAGCTCTTCAGGCATTTGGCAATCCTCATATCAGTAGGTACCAAGGAAGACTGACTCTGTCCTTGGTAAATCCAAACAAGTGAGACCACTGGGATTGGGACTTGGACTGTCTCTCGGTGCCTGGCTTTTTGGATCCCAAATTCAGAGATTTCCATCACCAGGAAAGTGAGGTGAGGTCACTTCCTTCAGGAACTGAATGAGGTCACTGCCTTGACAACCACTTTGTCCTACCAGATTCATCCAAGGTTCCCATGAGATGGAGGCTGCCACTACTTCCTGTGACACTTTCACAAGTTAGAATGGTATATCAACCATAGGCACCTGGGAACAGCTCTCCACACAGGCATGGTTTGATCAATCTTCTCTACATTAAGAAAGGAGAGGCTGATTCAGACACATCCCTTAATACTGACCAGGTTGTTTGTCATGGAAGATGACTTTTGCTCTATTAGGTCCTTCATAGCTGCCTGCAACTTCTCCAGGGTATCATTTCTGCTTGTACCTTTGATGTTCTCAGCAGGTGGAAGAGCCCCTACATTAGTGTATTGTAAGACAAACTCTCTCCCGGCTCTTCTGTACAGTTAGTTTGAGGGTACAGTGTAAGGTTAGAGTAATAACAGGTTTGATTTAGGTTAGAAATCATACTGAGGAATGAACAATGGTATTGGGAACTCGCGATATTTACGAGAATATATAGGTGAAATATAAGTATGAAAACAGAAATCTAGATAAGGTTTGAATCCAAGAAGGGCATTGGGCTGTTGATTGGGATACTTAGCTTTGAATTATATTCTGCACAGATGTCTCAGATAAATTGATATACAATGGCATAGGACCTTGTACCTTGGATGATTGATTGTGAAAGAGAATTTCCAGTCAAAAAGGGATAGTCGGAAGGATTAGGAAGATAGTTGGTAGGTATAGAAAAAAGAGTGAGTATAGGATTTCGAACAAAAGTTCTGTAGCAATAGGGTTTCGGATAGAGAGTGAATGTAAATTTCAGCACATGTAAAGAGTCAGTCACAATGATGAACTCAGGAAAATATGTATGAAAGCAGATATCAATGGAGACATTAGGAAATCAGGAAAAGCATAAAGTGAGGGTTAGTATTAGTCATTTTCAACAGGGTTGAGGTTGAATATATAATCTTAGAAAGCAACAAATATGTAGTCACCAATAGGATTGATTTGCGAGCATTAAGCAACCTGGAAATGGATGTTTTTAGAAATCCATGCTCACTTTCCATTTAGGATTTGGTGAAAGGTTAATAAGATAGGTACTTGTCACTTCCTGTTTTTCTGTATGCTTAACAAAACACTGTTGAAACCTTGAGGACTGTTTGCTAATTTTTTCCCCAGAATGTGCTGTCCCCGACTGCCAAACAGAGAATGTACACCCTCACCTGTTTGCACGCAAACCGCCCACTCGCCCTGACCCATCAATAAGCTTCCCTCCCTGCCCTCTTCAAGGAAAGTATATAAGCTCTGCTTAAGCTGTTCTCATTGCTCTCTGCTCTATTCAAGTGAGCACTGAGCCCCAGATTGCTAGACTCCCAATTAACCCAGGGTAACTTTTGATGTGGAGGGGACCCCAGTAAACTTTGAAGTGGATACAGGGGCAGTATACTTAGTCCTTAAGGCCCCACTGGGCCCTCTATCAAATAAAAGCTCTCTAGTTCAAAGTGCTAACACCAGTAAATATGGGAATTAGACAACTAAGAAAACCATGGACATGAGGAAAGGAAAAATCCATCACTCCTTCCTAATAATCCCAGAATGCCTGGCCCCATTGATGGGCAGAGATCTGCTCACCAAGCTCCGGGCCAAAATGACTTTTAACCATGAAGGCCCCAAAATGATATTTCTAAATCCTTTAGTATAAACTCCTATATTCACGGCTTTAAATATGTCAGTAGAAGATGAACAGCAACTCTTCACACCCCCCAAGACTGATCAAACAGGCAAGCTACCCCAGAAATGGATAACAGATTACCCAGATGCCTGGAAAAAAACTGCTGGGTTAGGACTAGCCATGAAAAAACCTCCAAAAACAGTGGAGTTCAAAACCTCAGCCTCCCCAATCAATGTCAAAAAATATCCTCTGAGCAAAAAAGCTAAAGATGGGATAAGGCCCCATATTCAGAAATATCTGGCCTTAGGGTCCTAAGGCCTTGTCAATCATCCTAAAACACTCCCCCGCTACCAGTATAAAAAGCCAGGAGCCGGGGACTATCCCCCATTAAAAACATAAGAGAGACCTACAACAGAGTGTAGGACATTCACCCCAGTGTACCTAATCCGTACAATCTGCTTATCACTCTGAACCCTGAGAGGAAATGGTATACTGTTCTGGACTTAAAAGATGCTTTCTTTTGCTTGCCTCTGCATAAATATAGTCAGTTGCTGTTTGCTTGCTAGTGGGTAGACCCAGAAACTGGAACGTGTGGTCAACTAACTTGGACTAGACTCCCCAAAATGGTTGAAAAACTCCCCCACTCTCTTTGATGAAGCCCTCCAAAGAGATCTCAACAGCTTCAGAACTATGCACCCCGAAGTCACCCAGCTTCAATACGTGGATGACCTGCTACTGGCACCCAACACCAAGGATATCTGTGAATCTGGGACCCAAGCAGTATTATGTGAGCTTCCTCAACTCGGGTATAGAGCTTCTTCCTAAAAGGCCCAAATTTGCCAGCAAGAAGTAATCTTCCTGGGCTATTCCTTTAGGGGCAGTAAACGATGGCTCACTGAGCCCAGAAATCAAACGGTTGTGCAGAAACCACCCCCATCTAACAGCAGACAACACAGAGAGTTTCTTGGGACTGCTGGGTTTTGCAGGTTAAGGATTCCTGTGTTTGGGTCCTTAACTTCTCATTTACACCCGCTGTTAAAGGAGATGCCCAATTCTAATGGACCCCTGAGATCCAGCAAGCTTTTGATAATATCTAAGGACACTGACACTGTACTCCTCAACTTCACTGAGCAAAGCCTGAAATTTCAGAAAGCCCTACACTACGTTAAAAATGTACATCAGTTCACTCACCTTGGTTCAAAGAAATTGCAGGCATTCCTGAAGGATCAAGAACAGAGTTTTCCACTAACCGACTCACAGTGAAAGGAAATAACTGAACAGGTAAAAAAAAGCCTGTCGGGTCTGTCAATAGGTTAATGCTTACCCTTCCAACTTTCCTGCAGGAAAGCACCTACGAGGAACCAGACCAGGACAATTCTGGGAAGTGGACTTTACTGAAATTAAGCAAGCATGGTATGGACTTAAATATCTCCTACTCTTTGTAGATATATTTCAGGATGGATTGAAGCCTCCCCCCCCAAAAAAAAAAAGGCGCAAATGGTGGTCAAGAAGATCCTGAAAGATATTTTTCCAAGGTACGGCCTGCCTAAGGTAATAGGGTCTGATAATGGACCAGCGTTCATGGCCCAGGTAACTCAGGGGTTAGCCAGGACCCTGGGGATTAATTGGAAGTTACATTGTGCTTATAGACCCCAGAGTTCAGGACAGGTAAAAAAATTAAATAGAACCATTAAAGAGACCTAAACGGAATTAAGCTTAAAGAGTAGCATAAAAGATTGGACTATGCTCCTGCCTTATGCACTATTTCATGCAAGAAATACTCCCTCTGTTTCTTTGTGTAACCTCACCCCCTATGAAATTCTCTATGGGGCCCCATCTCCAGTAAGGGACCTAACCCTAACTCAAAGATCTAACGATCCCTTCCACACCACCTTGCTTGACAGACTTAAAGTTCTGGAAGGAACTCAGCAATACCTGTGGAAACAGCTGGCCACTGCCTACCAACCTGCTGAAGAGGGTACTCCACATCTATATCAAGTAAGAGACTTTGTCTACATTAGACAAAATCAGGTGTCATCCCTGGAACCCGGCTGGACAGGACCATACCAGGTGCTACTTATAACACCTACAGTGCTAAAGTTAGACGGAATCACTTCCTGGTTCCTAATTCTCATCTCAAGCCTGTGCCCTGTCCAGAATCTGGCTGAAAAATGAAAAAGACTGGTAACATTTTCAAATTGTATATTCGCCATGTGAATAAGACTATAGACTCTCCAATTGGTCACCAGTAGTCCTAACCCTCATCAACCCGTTCAGCAGCGATGGCTGATCACAAATCCTACTAGACAAGAAGTATGGTCTATCGCACATACAGCCCACTTAGGGACCTGGTGGCCATCTCTCCACCAAGAAATTTGTCAGCTGGCTATACGTCTTTCCTATTGGGAAATCCCTGATGAAGAGGATCCCCAAAAATTCCATTAAATACTTTCCATACAATAGATAATGAAAACAAACATTATGGATGTAGGGACACGCGAGCCAGATGCAGGTTGGCTAGCCTAGATTACTATGTTTGCCTGGCGGACTACCAAAGCCAAAAACAGCCACGACTGTGTGGGGGAAAAGCCAACTTCTTCTGTAAATAATGGGGATGTGAGGATACAGGGGCTACCTGGTGGAAGCAAAACTCCTCATCAAATTCAGTACACAGCATTGGCCATATTACCAGTTAGATAACAAAAACCGATGGCCACCAGAAGGGTCTCTAGATCCTCAAATTTTGCGTGACCTTTTCAACTTCGACAAGTGCTCAAAAGTGTGGAAGGAAATTCCCCTACGTGTAGGCCTTTTCCCTCCTATGCTCAAATCCTGAACTATGCTTCTCCAATAGATACTCACCCGCAGCCTTCTGCCCCAGACTCTCTGCTGTCACTCCCACATCAGCAACCTGATTTCTCAGCTCCAGTTACTAGATCAAAAACCCAAATTTCCGTCGGTTCTCAGACCATTGCCCCTTGCTGAGCTTGCAGGTACTGAGGTACCCTTCCACCCACTCACTCCTCTCTCCTCCTGTCAGTGCCCACACCGGGTCCCACCAGGTCCTCTTACCAGCTAACCCAAAGCTCAAACCAGCTAAGGAGTGCCCTCAGACGCCTATCAAAGATGTAATTAAAATGGCCTTTAAAGTTGCTTTGTCATCACTGAAAACAGGTTACTAAGAATTTAAAGTCCCTCACAGGCTTTTTGGGATACTCACTCCCGTCTTCCCCTCTGCTCTACCTGTTCTA
The DNA here is from genome assembly GCF_048772815.1 of Callospermophilus lateralis. NCBI lineage: Eukaryota > Metazoa > Chordata > Mammalia > Rodentia > Sciuridae > Callospermophilus > Callospermophilus lateralis. The sequence goes on from NW_027511677.1 coordinate 3,252,260, forward strand.
CTGCTCAAGTTTTGTTGCCAGGAAAATCCCAAACCCCTTTCCCATAATTCTTTTATATCTCTTTTTCCTCATCCTCAGATCCACGGAGCTGCTCTCATCCCCTGCCTTCCCTGTCTTCCCCTCTGTATCAGGCCCACAGAAAAGTCTTAAATGACCTTCTCCAGAAGTCTTCACCATGGCTGACTTTAAGCCTTTCAGCAACACAGTTCCTATAAAAGAGTTCAATGTAGATAAACTTCCTCTATTCGTGTTGCTCTGTTCTACTTGGCCACTGGCTGGAAAAATCAGCACTCCTAAGCTAGACACCCCCTTAGTAGTTTTTAACAAAATATATGAAGAAGGCCTCTGCCCTAGAGCTGGGGCTTCATAGAGATGGCTACATTTCTAAGATATAGAAGTTACCAACTGGGCTCCATGGTAACAGCTGGCAGGGAGGAAAAGAAAAAAAAGAAGAAACAAGCTCTCCCCCTCCCAGGTGTCCTTAAGAAGTTAACTTTCCCAGAACAGAGGAAAAAAAAAACAGAAACAAAAACTGCTTTTTGTGAACTTCTGCAGACTGTGAACTTCTGAGCCTCTTCCCTTACATGCTGGGTACAAAATTCTGAAACAACCTAAACTTTGGGTTCAGGGATTAATTGATTACAACAGAAGCAATGCCCTCTAAATCCGGATGCAACCAAATAAGACTGTTTCCCTGTCTTCTGTGCTATCTTAGGTACCTTGCCTTGTCCATCTCTACAGCAGTACAATTCTATACACTTAAACATTGTTTATGTTTTCATAAAATGGTCAACAGATGTGATTAATTATGTAATGGTGCAGATGTTTTCCAGAGTGCTCTATCATGACGCAGGTACATTTAAATATCAAATAGGGGGCAAACAACCCGGTTCTGCCAGGAACCTGTATCCCTCACTTTAGTCATCCTATTATGAATAGGAGTTGCTGCAGGGGTGGGCACAGGAACAACTGCCCTGGTCCATGGGACACAACAAATGACCCAATTAGAAGCAGTAATAGACCAAAACTTAAAGATATTAAAAACCTCCTTCACAGCTTTACACGAATCTATAACCTCTCTCTCTGAAGTTATTTTACAGAACAGTCGAGGGTTGGACCTCCTCTTCATGAGAGAAGGGGCCTTCGTCCTGCATTGAGGGAAGAATGTTGTTTTTATGCCGACCATACTGGAGTTGTAAAAGAATCTATGATTAAATTAAGAAGATGCCTTGAAGAGCATCAACAAGAGAGAGAGGCCCAAAAAAGGTGGTTTGAGTCTTGGTTCACAAAGCCCCCTCATTAACTACATTTTCATCAGCCCTGGCCGGTCCATTAATAATCCTCATATTATTGGTAATTGTAGGACCCTGTTTGATCAACCGTGTAGTTTCCTTTCTCCATGCCTAAATTGGACAAGTTAAACTTATGGTAATCAGAAAACAATATACCACACTAGTAAACATAAAATGTGACACCCCCAATGATCATTTTTATGATTAAAAGAAACCAAAAGAAGAAGTGGGGAATGAAAGGTTAATAAAATAGGTACTTGTCACTTCCAGTTTTTCGGTATGCTTAACAAAACACTGTTGATGTCTTGAGAACTGTTTGCTAATCTAGTTCCCTGAAAGTGCTGTACCCAACTGCAAAACTGCAGAATGTACTTCCTCACCCATTTGGACGCAAACCGCCCACTCGCCCTGACCCATCAATAAACTTTCCTATCTGCCCTCTCCAAGGAAAGTATATAAGCTCTGCTTAAGCTGTTCTCAGGACTCTGTGCTCTATTCAAGGGAGCTCTGACCCCAGCATGCTGGACGCCCATAAATCCTTGGCTGTTGCATGAGACAGTCTCTGGTAGTCTCTTCCTCCGACACTCGCCTGACCTTTACATTGGTAAAATAATAAGTGTCATCTTTGCTTTTTGTGTCCAGAATATTACTGTGATAAAATGTATATGTAGATAAGGTGACGTGAGTATTTCTTCCACCATTTCTGGGAGCAATATTTTGAAGATGTATAAATTAGTATTGGGGGTACAAATAGGTATATCCTGTGACTCTGAATATAGAGATAATGCATGAATAGACCATAATGTGAATAAATAATACAATGGGTTCCAAATTTAAATAATGGATTCCATTGATATCTGAAAATATACAGGAAATCTTATATTGATATACATACATTCATTTCAACCACTAATACATCTAATGGTAATATTAGGATTATGGTTTATCATGAAGAGTGTGTGAGTTTTGCTTCAAAAGTGATCATGGAAATTAAAAATAATGTGTTTGGAAAGAAGTCTCATGAAAAGCCCAGTCAAGAAACCTAGAGGAATTTATGTGTTCTGAAGCAGGAAGTGATGAAAGTGAAACAACTGCCTATAAGTTTGCTAACTTGTGGATGGAATATATATCCTATCATGTGCATAAATTGAAGAAATAGTATTGTACCAGTGCTGAATAAAAATGACCTTCAAAATACACATCATGTCCCACTGGAATCTACTTGCATTGATGTTAAACTGGGTCAGTTACTGTAAAAATAATAGTATTTGTATGCAAAATAAACTGAAGTTAGTTTTAAGTACTGGAAACAAATATGTATTTCAGGTGGATGAATATTTCTGTGAAAAATCTTGTGAAAAGTTGATTATAAATCCATATACATGAACATGAATGAATTTAGAGAGTGTATATAAGACACATATATTTCTGGAGAGTATATATACATATATATATATATATATATATATATATATATATATATATATATATATATACACACACACACACACACACACACACACATACACACACACACACAAAATACACACACACACAGACATTAAATTAGCAATATATATGCCAATCGAAATTTATCATGATATATATATCATCCACAGATGCAAAAATATTTCTTTAATTGAACATGGATTTATGTATAATGTTGTTCAACTAGGAAGCTCACCTATAGGTTGAATTTTCAGTTCCAACAGCGTTTAAGAGGAGTGATCACTTCTCACAAATTGTATTTGCCAAATCAGCCACCTCACAAAAATGTACATGTGATACCACGTATGATTCTATATGTGCATTTAAAAGTACATGTGTTAAATAGGATACAGAGAAAGGGAGACAGGAATTCACATATTTGTTAACCTTAAAAACACATGGAGAACTATTTAAATTAAATATTGACTAGATTTATAACACCTACCATTAATCATGCAAAATACAAGTACAACTATACACTATGATTTCTCCTAACTGCTTGTATTCCTATTCTGTTTGTGTTATTTTTCTCCATCATATTAGGAGTAGTAGTCAGAGTCTAGTAGGGTATGGGTTCATGTCAGAGATTCAGTATTTTGAATGGAAAATTGTAAAATGAATGCAATGTGTATGTAAATATGTGCTACAAAAAAATGTTCACACTCTCATCCAGAACATTGCCTTGACATTGCCTTTATTCCGAGTAAGACACAATTAGAGGAGAAAAGTTAGAAAATCTGTGAATATATATCAGGAATGAAAAATGCTCAGGAGTTCACAACCTCCGAGGTGGTAGAGGAGTTTTCAAAAGTAAGGGACAGGGTAAACATTTCTCAAACATGGAGCTCTGCTGGTGTAAAGACTTCTTGAGAAACATCCTCTGAGGTTGGGCACTTAAAAATATATGTTGTTGTTAGGAGCTTTAGCTTCCTTTGTTGGGAGACCATCAAATCTGGGTGTGCAACAATGTGACCTGGAGGATATTGTTTCTAATTTTCCAATGAACATGAGGCAGCCATGCTGAATACTCTCTTTGTAGTTTAACTATGGTCACTGGGTTGTAAGTGTCTCCACGTGTGGACTGTGAAGCCATTTGGTCATTCTCCAATTTTCGTGGTGTTTCTCACAGGTGCACTGGGAGTTTGGTATTTGCTTCATGAAATACAAGGAGCTAAACTGGGACACAGTGCTGGAGAGAGTTCTGTCCCGTGTGGAGGGTCACGGTCTGCATGAGAATGCACCAACCAGGATTCAATTCCACATAAGTTGCCCCCATTTCCATAGCAACCTGATTCTGAACATTGCCCTGAAACCTCTCTATATAAAAAACACCTTTGCATAGAAGGGTCTGCTGGCTGTACCATGTCAGTCACAAGCCTTTGGGAAGCCAATGGCAGATCCACATGTCACCACCACACATGTTTTATCACACACCTTCACACCACTGCTCTAGGCCCACTAATGAGCAGGATCCAACTTACTGGCATCACTGTTCTACACAAATTTCATGAAACCCAGTAAATCAAGGCACTGTCTGGTACACTCATCATCAGCAACAGGACATCCAAAAGTTCTCCAGTGCCACCTGGTCATGGGAATTTCAAAAATTTCATGGTATTTATCAAGCCATTTGTCAAGGATGAAGTTGGAGGCTCTGGGGGTTTCAATTCATTCAGGAACCATTAAATGTTGAGGAAGCTCATTTCAATGAAAGCTCTAGAGAACACTCACAGGCAAGGCTTCCCAAAGAGTAGCCAAAAGGTCACATGAAGCCAGGCCCATTGAGGTCTACAATGTGAGGTCCATGCGTGTTTTGACTCAACTGTGGCTGCAAAGTCTTTCAGAATAAAATCATGTGATATCCTGGCTGAGATTCCCAGTGCTCTGTGGAAAGCCACTCTGGGCCTAGATCTCAGGTTCCAAGGGCAACTCTCATGCATGGCCTAGTAAAATTCAAACACAATTGATGACAATGCTTCTCTGAGGTCAGTTCCAGAACTCAGACTCTAAGGGGAATCACACCAGAGTTAAAGCCCAGGTAAACCCAGGCATCTCTTCCAACTGCCACACAACTTACCACAATTCAAAACAAAATTCTCCCACATGGCCCTTATCTTCTTCCATGTAGACCCTCATCATAACCTCTGGATGGAGTTTTCCATGAGGGACACAGACCAAGACAATGTCCAAAATAACCTACCTTTCCCCCGATTTGCCTAAAATCAGTGTGGCCTGGAAACCCTGACTGTGAACGAGGAGTGATCAAATAGGTCTGCCATTAATACTGCTTGGCTTCTCCAATTTGAGGCCTACTGACTGTGGGGTTTAGATTCTTTATGTGAATTGGAGTAATGAGAACACCCAAGCACATATGGGCTAGCCTCTGCAGGGCTTTGAATAACTCACTTGACCCAAAGGATCCCTATTCTCACTTGATAGATGTCAGGAACCTTTGAAAGGAAGGCGAGAGTCTTCATCCACAATGACAGCTCTTTTGGCTATTTTGGTTCTGTATGCATCCATGGGATCTTTCTTTAGATCCATCAGGTGCTGAGAATCTAAGCCACAGCCTCACACAGGGCCAAGAGGCTGATTCAGACACACCCCTTTCCAAAGCAATTAAGCAAAGAGCCCTAGGTGATGCCCATTCATTTCCATTTGAAAACTGTTTTCTTCAGGCTTCACAAATTGGTGGCCCGAGGCAAAGAACTTCGTGACATTCATAGCAACAGAATAATAGGTAAGCAAAAGGAGTGCATATCCCACTTGAATAAAAGTGTGAAATATGATATATCAAGAACTATGTAATGTTTTGAACAACCTACAATAAAAATTAATTAAAAAAAAAAAGGCCCAAAGCAGGGTTTCTCCACTGAGATTTAGTGGTCACACATATTTCTGATTTTTCTGAGATGCTCACAATTCACTTGAGCTATCCAGTACATGGCCATGTCACAGAGCTTGGAGGTGGTACATACCTTAGAGACAAAACCATGAGACTATTCTGGAGAGGGGCCAGAATTCTGGAAGAAAACTGTAACTTAGGAAGATTGCAGGTGTTACCCATTGATAAGGCAATCTGAACTCCATTCATAAATTGGGCAGGATGAATTCTGGGAAGATTTCTACTAGACAGGACACATCCATTGATGCATTCTTTTTTTCTAATGAGTACAACCACGGACACAGTGAGGTAAACAGACATAGAAACACTCGCCTTGTCAAATGACTTACAATAAACAGTTCATTCCACAGCACATAAAGCGCCTTGCCTACCTATTCTCAGAAAATGAGACAAAACCACAAACCAACACCCACAAAGGCAGCTCCTTCCCCCAAGAAGGTCTGTTACTATCCGGAGTGTCCTCTGACTGGTGGGCCATATTATTTTCCCCCTAAATGGCCTGAAATGTCTCAGATCTGGTCTCCTTGGCCAACTCTGTGAAGGTGTCAGGACCCAGAGGTGAGCCACTACCTGCTTTCTCAGGAAAGGCCCCTCTTCAGAGCTTTACTGGCATTTTGCAATCCTCACATCAATAGGTACCAAGAAAGACTTACTCTGTCCTTGGTAAATCCAAACAAGTGAGACCACTGGGACTGGGACTGGGACTGACTCTGGGTGCCTGGCTTCATGAATCTCAAGTTCTGAGATTTCCTTCACTAAGGAAGTGATGTGAGGTCACTTCCTTCAGGAACTGAATGAGGTCACTGCCTTGGCAATCACTTTGTCCAACCAGTGGCTTCCAAGTCTCACATGAAAAGGAGGCTGTCCCTAATTCCTGTGACACTTTCACAAGTTAGAATCTTATATCAACCATAGGCACCCGGGAACAGCTACCCACACAGGCCTGGTTTTGTCCATCTTCTCTACATTAAGAATAGAGAGGCTGATTCAGACAGAAACCTTCATCCTGACCAGGTTGTTTGCCATTGAACATGACTTTTGCTCTCTCAGGTCCTTCATAGCTGCGTATATATTCTCCAGTGATCATTTCAGCATGGAACTTTGAGGGTCTCAGTAGGTGGAAGACCCCCTACATTTCTTTACTGTAAGACCAACTCTGTCCCTTCCCTCTGTAAATTTAGATTGAGGGAACAGTGTATGGTTAGGGTTAACAACATGTTTTATTTGTGTTAGGAATCATTCTGCTGGATGAATAATGGTATTGGGAACCTGAAATATTTATAAGAATATGTATTTGAAATATAAGTATGAAAAGAGAAATCTAGGTAAGATTTGAAGCCAGGAAGGGCATTGGGCCCTTGATTATGATATTTAGCTTTGAATTACATTCTGCAATGTGGTCGCAGGTAAATCTACATACAATGGAATAAAACCTAGTACCTCAGATGCCTGAATGTCGAAGAGAACATCCAGTCAAAAAGAGATAGTCAGTAGGATTAGGAAAATAGTAGGTTTAGGTTGAAGAGTGAGTCTTTGAGTTGGAAATATAGTTCTTTAGCAATAGGGTTTCGTTTAGAGACTGAATGAAAATATCAGCACATATGAAGAGTCAGTCACAATGATGAACTGGGGAAAATATGTAGGAAAGCAGATATAAAATAGAGACATTAGGAAATCAGGCAAAGTATAAAGTGAGTAACAGGATTAGACATTTTCAACAGGGTTGAGGTTGAATATATGATATTAGAAGAAACAAATATGTAGTCACGAATAGGATTGAAATTTGAGAGCATTAGGCGACCTGGACATGGATGGTTTTAGTAATATATATTCACGTTCAATTTAGGTTTTGGTACAATCATAAGTGTTACCTTTACATTTGTGTCCAGAATATTACTGTGATAAAAATGTATATGTAGATCAGGTGATATGAGTATTTCTTCCACCATTATGGGGAGCAATATTTTTACAACCTATAAATTAGTATTGGGGAAAAAAATAGGTGTACCCTGTTTTGATGAATATAGAGATGATGAATGAATAGACCAAACTGTGAATAAATAATATAACTGGACCCAACATTAGAAATTGGAATTGGAATAAATTGATATCTGAAAATATACAGGAAATCTTATATTGATATTGGCATACATACATTCATTACAACCAGTTGTACATCTAATGGTAATATTAGTGTTACGGTTGATCATGAAGAGTGTGTGAGTTTTGCTTCAAAATTGATTATGCAAATCGGAAATAATGTGTTTGCAAAGAAGTCTCATGAAAGACCAGTCAAGAAACATGGAGGAATACATGTGTTCTGAAGCAGGAAGTGATTGAAAGTGAATCAAAAGTTTTAAATTTTGAAATTTTGGATGAAACATTTATCCTTTGATGTGCATAAACTGAAAAAATAGTACTGTACCAGTGTTGAATAAAAATGAATGTCAAAATACACATCATGTCCCATAGGAATCTACTTGCATTGATATTAACCTGGGTAAGTTACTGCAGAAATATTAGGATTTGTATGCACCTTTCATTGAAGTTAGTTTTCAGTACTAGTAAACAAATATGTGTTTCAGGGGGATGAATATTTCTGAGAATAATCTTGTAAAAATTTGATTATAAATCCACATACATGAATATGAATGTATTTAGGGAGTGTATAATAAGACACATATATTTTATATTTTAAAAAATCTGGAGATTGTATATATATATATATATATATATATATATATATATATATATATATACACACACAAACACAAAACACACACAGACATTAAAGAGTAGCAGTATATATGCCAATCGAAATTCATGGTGAAATATATATCGTCCACTGATCCAAAAATATTAATTTTACTGAACATGGATTTATGAATAATGTTGTTCAACTAGGAAGATCACCCATAGGTTGAATTTTAAGATCCAACAGCATTTACGAGGAGTTATCTCTTCTCATAATTTTTATCTGCCACATCAGCCTCCAAACAAGTATGTACATGTGATACCAGCTAGGATTCTATATGTGCATATAAAAATACATTTGCTGAATAGGCTACAGAGAAAGGGAGATAGAAATTCACATATTTGTTAACTTTAAAAACACATGGATAACTATTTCAATTAAAAATTATCTAGATTTATAACACCTACCCTACATAATGCAAAAGGCAAGTCCAACTATACACCATGCCTTCTCTGTACTGCTTGTATTTCTATTCTGTTTGGGTTATTTTTCTCCATCATATTAGGATTAGTAGTCAGAGTCTAGTAGGGTATGGGTTAGTGTCAGGGATTCAGTATTTTTAATGGGAAATTGGAAAATGAATCCAATGTGTATGCAAATATGTGCTACACAAAAATCTTCCCACTCTCATCCACAACAATGCCTTGACATTACCTTCACCCCAGGTAAGACACAATTAGAGGAGAAGAGTTAGAAAATCTGTGAATGCAAATCTGGAATGGAATATGCTCAGGAGTTCACAACCTTGGAGGTGGTAGAGCAGTTTCCAAAAGTAAGGGACATGGTAAACACTCCACAAACATTGAGCTCTGCTGGCCTAAAGACTTCTTGAGAAACTGCCTCTGAAGCTGGGCACTTGAAATATATGTTGTATTAAGGAGTTTTAGCTTCTTTTGTAGTGAGACCATCAAAGCTGGGTCTGCATCTATATGACCTGGAGAACATGGATTCTTATTTTCAAATGAACCTGAGGCAGCAGTGCTGAATTCTCTCTTTGTAGGTAAAGTGTGGCCACTGGAGGCTAAGTTTCATCCCGTGTGGACTGTGAAGCCATTTGGTCCTCCTCAAATTTTTGTGGTGGTTCTTGCTGCTGCACTGGGGCTTTTGGTTCTTGCTGCTGCACTGGGATTTTTGAACAACAAGTTCAACTGGGACACAGTGCTAGAGGGAGTTCTGTCACGTGTGGTGGGTTAGGGTCTGCAGGAGAATGAAACAACCAGGCTTCTTTCTCACATAGCTTGCACCCTTGACCATATCAACCTAATTCTGATTATTACCTTGAAAGCTCTCCAAATAAAAAAGATGCCTTTACAAATAAGGGTCTGCTGGCTGCACCATGTCAGTCACAAGCCATTTGGAAGCAAACGGGCTAATCACATGGACCCACCACAGATGTTTTATCACACACGTGGCTACCACTGCTCTAGGCCCACTACTCAGCAGGCTCCAACTTACTACCATCTCTGTTCTACATTATTTTTATAAATTCCAGTCAATCAAGGCACTCTCTGGTACACTCATGATCAGCAGCAGGACATCCAAAGATACTCCAGTGCCACCTGGTCATGGGAATTTCAAAAATTTCAAAGTATTTATCTAGCCATTTTTCAAGGATGTAGTTGGGAGGCACTGTGGCTTTCAAGAACCATTAAATGTTGAGGAAGCTCATTTCAGTGAAACTCTGGAGAACTTTCATAGGCAACGCTTCCCATAGAGTGGCCAAAAGGTTACATGAAGCCAGGCCTATTGAGGTCTACAATGTGAGTTCCATGTGTGTTTTGACTCTCAAGTATGGCTGCCAAGTATTTAAGAATAAAATCATGGGATAATTTGGCTGAGATTCCCAGTGCTCTGTGGAAAGCCACCCTGGACCTTGATCTAAGTTTATAAGGGCGACTCTCATGCATGGCTTCCTAAAATCCCAACTCGATTCATGGCAATACTTCTCTGAGGTCACTTCCAGAACTCAGTCTCTAAGGGGATTCACACCAGAGTTCAAACCCAGGTGGACCCAGTCATCTCTTCCAACTGCCACACAAATGACCACAATTAAAACCAAAATAGTCCCACATGGCTCTCATCTTCTTCCATATAGACACTCATCATAACCTCTAGCTGGAGGTTTCTATGAGGAGCGCAGGACAAGACAGTGTCCAAAATACGCACTCTTGCTCATCATTTCCATAAAGTCAGAGTGGCCTGGACACCCCTTCTGTGAACCAGAAGTGATCAAAAAGGCCTACCATTAATACTGCTCAGCTTCTCCAATTTGAGGCCTACTGACTGTGGGGTTTAGATTCTTTATGTGCATTGGGGTCATGAGAAAACCCAAGCACCTATTGGCTAGCCTCCGCAGGGCTTTGAAGAAGTCATTTGACCCAAAGGATTCCTATTCTCACTTGATAGAGGTCAGGAACCTTACAGAGGAAGGCAAGAGATTTTATCCACAATGACTGCTCTTTTGGCCATTTTGGTTTTGGATGCACACATGGCATCTTTCTTTAGATCCATCAGGTGCTGAGAATGCAAGCCACAGCCTCACACACAGCCAACAGACTGGCTCAGACACCTCCCTTTCAAAAGCAATTACTCAAAGAGAGACAGGTGATGCTCATTCATTTCCATTAGAAAACTGTTTTATTCAGGTTTCACAAAGTGGTGCCTTAGGCAAAGACCTTCCTGACATTCAGTGCTACAGAACAATAGGTAAGCAAAGGCCCAAAGCAGGGATTCTCCACTGAGACACTCATGATCACACAGATATCTGAGTTTCCTGAGATTCTCGCCATTCCCTTCAGCTATCCAGTACACGGCCATGTCACAGAGCTTTGAGGTGCTACATATCTTGGTCACAAAACCATGAATCTATTCTGGAGAGTGGCCAGAATTCAAGAAGAAAACAGAAACTTAGGAAGACAGCAGGTCTTGCCCATCAATAAGGCAAGCCTCCGTCCTTTCATAAATTGGGCAGGATGAATGTGGGGAAGCTTTCTCCTAGACAGGACACATCCATTGATGCATTTTCTTTTGTAATGTCTACAACCATGGACACAGTTGGATACACAGACATAGAAACACTTGCTTTGTCAAATGACTTACTAGAAACAGTCCATTCTAAACCAAAGAAACCGCCTTTCCTACCTATTCTCAGAGCATGAGACAAAACCACATACACACACTCATTCCCACAAAGGCACCTTTTTCCCCCAAGAGGGTCTGTGACTATCAAGAGTGTCCTCTGCCTTGTGGGCCATACTATGTTCCCCTGAAATGGCTTCTCTATTCTCAAATCTGGACTCCTTGGCCCACTCTGTGAAGTTGTCAGGAGCCAGCGGTGAGCCAATACCTGCTTTCTCAGGAAAGACCCCAATTCAGATCTTTCCTGGCATTTGGCCATCCTCACAACTGTAGATACCAAGAAAGATTGACTCTCTCCTTGGTAAATCCAAAAAGTGAGACTTCTGTGACTGTTATTGGGCCTGACTCTGGCTGCCTGTTTTCAGGGATCCCAAGTTCAGAGAGTTCCATCACCAAGAAAGTGAGGTAGGTCACTTCCTTCATGAAGTGAATGAGCTCACAGCCTTGGCAACCACTTTGTCCTAACAGTTGCTTCCAAGGGTCCCATGAGATGGAGGCTGCCCCTACTTCCTGTGACACTTTCACAAGTTAGAATGGTATATCAACCATTGGTACCGGGGAAAAGATCTCCACACAGGCCTGGTTTGGTCCATTTGCTCTATATTAAAAAGAGAGAGGCTTATTCAGACATATCCCTTCATAGTGACCAGGTTGTTTGCCATGGAAGCTAACTTTTGCTCTCTCAGGTCCTTCATAGCAGTCTACATCTTCTTCGGGGATCATTTCTGCATGGATCTTTGATATTCTCAGCAGGTGGAAGATCCCCAACATTCCTCTTTTGTAAGACCAACTCTGTCCCTGCACTGCTCTAAAGTTAGATTGAGGGAACAGTGTATGGTTAGGGTTAATAATATGTTCAATTTTGGTTAGCAATCATTCTGCTGGATGAATAATGGTATTGGAAACCTGTGATATTTACAAGAATATATAGGTAAAATATAACAGAAATCTAGGGAAGATTTGAAGCCAAGTAGGGCATTGGGCCCTTGAGTGGGATACTTAGCTTTGAATTATATTCTGCACAGATGTCTCAGATAAGTCAATATACAATGAAATTGGATCTTGTACCTCGGATGATTGAATAACAAACAGAACATCTAGTCATAAAGGAATAGTCCGTAGGATTACCAAGGTAGTCAGCAGGTTTATAAAGAAGAGTGAGTATAGGATTTGGACCAAAAGTTCTTTACAAATAGGGTTTCGGGTAGAGAGTGAATGTAAATGTCAGCACATGTGAAGAGTCAGTCACAATGATGAACAGGGGAAAATATGTAGGAAAGCAGACATAAATAGAGACATTAGGAAATCAGCAAAAGTATAAAGTGTGTAATTGGTTTAGACATTTTCAACAGGGTTGAGTTTGAATATATAATCTTAGGAAGAAACAAATATGTTGTCACAAATAGGATTGAATTCGAGAGCATTAGGTAACCAGGACTTGGATGTTTTTTTGTAATCCATGTTCACTTTCCATTTAGGCTTTTTTAAAATCATAAGTGTGACCATTGCATTTTGTGTCCAGAATATTATTGTGATAAAATGTATGTGTAGATCAGGTGACATGAATATTTCTTCCACCGTTTCTGGAGCAATGTTTTGTAGACGTATAATTTAGTATTTGGGGTACAAATAGGTGTACCCTGTGTCTATGAATATGCAGATTATGCATGAATAGACCATACTGTGTATAAATAATATAACTGGTTCCACTTTAAATAATGGATTGAATTGATATCTGAAAATATAAAAGAAATCTCATATTGATATGCAATCATTCATTCCAACCACTTATACATCTAATGGTAATATTAGGGTTATATTTTATCCTGAAAAGTGTGTGAGTTTTGCTTCAAACGTGATTATGGAAATCAAAAATAATGTGTTTGGAAAGAAGTATCATGAAAAGAATAGTCAAGAAACCTGGAGGAATTCATGTGTTCTGAAGCAGGAAGTGATTGAATGTGAAACACATGCATATAAATTTGCGAACTTTTGAATGAAATATATACAGTATGATGTGCATAAGCTGCAGAAATAGTAATGTAGCAGTGTTAAATAAAAATGAACATCAAAATACACATCATGTCCCCTAGGAATCTACTTGCATTGATATTAATCTGGGTCAGTTACTGTAGACATATTAGGATTTTTATGTACCATTTACTGAAGTTAGTTTTCAGTACTAGGAAACAAATATGTATTTCAGGTGGATGAATATTCTGAGAATAATCTTGTGGAAACTTGATTTTAAATCCATATAAATCGCAGAACATTATAAACAAAAAACACACACAGACATTAAAATGTAGCATAGTATATGCCAATTGAAATTCATCTTGAAATATATATCATCCACTGATCCAAAACTATTTGTTTAATGAACTTGGATTCATGAATAATGTTGTTCAACTAAGAAGCTCCCCCATAGTTTGAATTTTCTGTTCCAACAGTGTTTAGGAGGAGTGATCTCCTAAATGTGTATGCAAATATGTGCTACACAAAAATATTTCCACTCTCATCCAGAACAATGACTTGATATTACCTTCGCCCCATGAAAGACACAATTGGAATAGAAGAGTTAGAAATTCTGTGAATACATATCTGGAATTAAAATGCTCGGGAGTTCACAACATTGGAGTTTGCAGAGGAGTTTCCAAAAGTAAGGGAGAGGCTTGATAGACCCAACCTGATTTTTTATTAAAATTGGGAACCATCTTGCCACAAAGCCGTGAAAAGATAATTTTGGCTTTACTCTAAATTACTGCAAATTCTGAACCTGCTTGGAACGCCTGCCCGTGCCTTGAACTCATCCACACCTGGCTCTCTGACCAGATAACAGTACTTTCTGAAACTTTAGTGACACCTCATAAATATTGGCCTTCCCTGGCCAGACAACAACCCTCTCTGAGGCCCTAATGGTCCTCATTATTTCTGATATTGGGGCCAGCAAAAAAAAAAAAAATGTAAACTACCATTAGTGTGATGCTTTCAAAGTTTTGTTATCTGTAACCACCCGTTTGTGTAACTTTCTGGGCTATATAGCTGGGCTGTAGGAAAGCTGGGGTTGCTGTCTTGTTCCCGCCATTTTGGGAAGGAGAGGCAGCCCAGCCTGTTGAAATAATAAGCTTGTCTTAATTTGATTTTAATTGGAGTCAGTGGTCTTTTCTTGCATCCTAGTCCAAAATTTTGGAGTTCCCCAGTGAGATGACCCTGCCCGAGCAGATCACAAAACCAGACTGCTGAAAATTCTGAAGCTGGCCTTCCCTCCAGGGCACTGGGCTGGAGAACCACTCTAGGAGGTGCACAACTTGAGATGTTCCAAGGCCTTGGAGTGAGCCGTCAGTCTGGGGAGCACTGCAGTGAACCACCACACTAAAACTATTATCAAGCCCCTGGTGGAGGAGGCCTCCATAGGTAAGTGGCGCCTTTATAACATCTGATATCTGGTTAAGGGAGATCTCTTCTGATGACAGAGAGGTGGCCTGGGGAGGCTCACATACACTCCTGTCCAGGACAGTAATGAGAATCATGCTGTCCTCTGTTCTGTTCTGTAGGGAATTCCTCTGGAAGGGTAGAGAGGTGCCGTTGGGCACACACACGCTCCTACCCTGGAGTTTTAGCAAGATGTTGCATTGCTCCTCTGTTTTTCTGTTTCGGCACCAGGATTCTGTTTTTCTGTGTTTTGTTCTGTGGTCTATATGTTTTTTGTTGTTTTTTTTTGTGCGTTTTTTTGTTTGATTTCTGTGGTAAAATTTTAAGGATATTGGACGTGAAAAAGGGTAACAAAGCAAGTAAGCCTGACACCCTTTCGACTGTGTTTTAAGGAACTGTGATGAACTTTACCCACCTTTGTTAAGCAGGAAGAAAGAAGCCCCTAGCTGGCTGCCTGGAGCACACCCACTGCACAGGGCAATGCCTGCTGGGGAACGAAGAACTGAGTATACCCCAGGTTAACAAGTGAAACTCTTTAAAATCCCTTGTCCCTCCAGATCATGAGAGTCACAACCTTTTGGCAGAGTCCCCTTGTTTTTCCTTTGTTAGCAAAGCAATAAACCTCCATTTTCTTTTTCTCAAAACCCTGTCCTCATTATTAAATTAGCATTAATTTGCTTCAGGGTCAGAAACCGAACTTTAAGTTACAAATTTTGATACCCGGCCCCGTCCCAGAACTTTTTGAGAGCTGACGACTGAAATGTTAGGAGATGGTGCATGCTTGGAGTGGACCCGAAACAGAAGAGCTAATCCTGTAAGTAAAAGGAGGGACTGAGGGACCACAGCAACTGCCAAAGCCCTGTTGCTTCAGGGAATTCCCTCCTTCCTTCCCTGCACTGTAAGAATTATGACACCTCTGTCTTCTTTTAAAAGAGAAAAATAAAAAGGGGACACTAAATGCAGTAAAGTCACCATGGAGACCCTTGATTTTACATTTCAGGTAGCTTCTCTGTGAAAACATCTGGTCCCCTTGTGGGGACATCTGTGGTGCCACTGGTGCAGGAGATTTTTCTCTTATCTGCTCTGTTTTAAAGGCTTCTGTCTGTCAGCCATATTCTGGAGTTCCTTTCTGTCTGTCTTGTGCCTTTGTTTTTGGCACTTTAAGACATGTGCAATAATGTGTTTATATTATAAATTGTTTCTTGAGAATGATCTTAGCTGAATGTGTGTCTAAATGATGATGTTTTATTGTAAAAATCTGGTATCTGAATGCGTTTTTTGAAGCATTGCACGATATTGCAGTTAAAAGTCGGGTTTAGGTAATTGTTTAGTTTTTGATTTCAGATAATTCATGCCAGAGAACTTAAATACTTAGGATGGAAAACTAAAGAACTCTACTTCCAAGTTGGCAAGTAACTTCCCAATCATGCAGTCTTTTTTTCTCCAATTCTGAATTGGGTAGCCTGGGAAAATGTCACTGTGTTTACCAGTGCATTAATTTGGACAAGGATAGTAAATCATAGTATGATATCTGTTGACAAAACAAGATGTAAAGATATAAAATTTTGTGAATTGTATCTTAAACTTGTAGCATAATTTTCAACATCCTAACCAGAAAATTATGGTTAAAATGCCTTAGGCCTGAGGTGTCTGCTCAGAATAGCAGTTTTTTCCTGCTCCTTCCAGACCTCAGCCAGGACTTCTGTTGAAATGCAAATGAAAGTCTCCTGTAAGCTCAGTAGGAGACTGATCTGAGGCCTACGGGAAAAAAATGGTAAATTGTATGGTATTTACTAATTACCGGCCAGTCATTTTTTCTAGGACTCATAATTTTTTCTTAGATTCTTTTTTTTTTTTGAGTTTATGATTTTGATCCTACAGACCTAGGTTAATGTTTTTCTGATCAGTTTTATCTTTGACCAACTGTGGAGTTTTAAAAACATTGCAATGGTGATTTCACCTGTGAAAAGCTACAAGGCCTTCACTATTATTAGGTGTGCAAACTTTTGTTATGTGTTTTATGTCTCTCTCTCTCTCTCTCTCTCTCTCTATATATATATATATATATATATATATATATATATATACACACATATGTCCGTATATCATTCAAATGATACACAAATTAACATATATAAGGAGCACTCATATAAAAAAGCGCTCATAAAAACAAATTTTAAAAAGTGGACCACAGATCTTTAATTCACGTGGTTTAAATGTTTCAATTTAGATTGGATAAACAGATAAATATAAATGTCTTCAAA
This sequence comes from Callospermophilus lateralis, assembly GCF_048772815.1. NCBI lineage: Eukaryota > Metazoa > Chordata > Mammalia > Rodentia > Sciuridae > Callospermophilus > Callospermophilus lateralis. Next base: position 3,269,534 of record NW_027511677.1, read on the forward strand.
TTTATGCCTATAAGTTTTTCTAGGTGTTCAAAAATCTAATAAAATATTATTGTCTACCAAAGGTCTATATGACTTTGTTCTAGGACTTTTCCTTCAACCAAAAAATGGTTTACACTGTTCAATACATTTGTCTAATATTTTGATTAAAAAGTAAAGTAAATTTGATTTGGATTTACTCATTCATGAGTGTTTTTGTTTGATATCTGATTGATATACTAAGGTCTATCAATTTTTAGTACAAAATCTGTATAAAATGTTTACAATCTTATACAGACTTTCTACTAAAGTCTGTGTAAGATTGTAAAAATTAGTCATGTGTTAAAGAGACAAAAATTTCTTAAAACATAAGATTACTCATAACATTGTGTTTATTAAGTCTTATTTTTTCCAGAGCAAGCAACCATAAAAATTAAACAACTGTTTAAAACAGAACTGTTATTTTAGAGCACTGTACTGCCATTTCTTTAAAAGATAAACTTGGTTAATGTAGAAACATCAATGTAACTGTGATGCTATTAATGTGCTCATATCTTCCAGTTATACAACTCGATAAGGTAGAAACATTAAAAGAGCATTATATCAAGCTGGTGTTCTGAAGTTGTATGGTAAATAAAATATATATTGGGGATTTATTTACCTGTTATCAATAAGATATGTAAAGTTTTATGTTACACTTTACATTGTGCAACAATTTAAATGTATTTTTAAATTAATGAGAGCCTAATCTATTTGAATGTTAAAAACATTCAGCCATTCTTTAATTCATGTTTCAAAAGTGATATTATATGGTGTTAGCTAATGTTCATGTGACCTCAAACAATTTATGTAAACTTTGTAAAAGGATATTAAAAAACGAAGATCAGCTTTAGAACTAAAACACTTATGATTTATAAAGAGCCCTGTCTTACCTGAGATAAGGCTCTGTGTCCCATCTTACTACATGTGAGAATGACTACGAAAGCAGTAGGTCAGATTTTATTTCATTTAAAGTTATGTTCAAAAGTTTTGTTTTTTTTCTTTTTTTTTTTCTCTCAAGTTTACTAGGATCTCAAACAGGGAATATAAAGTAAAACTCACCCAAAAAATTCAGGGTAGCATTACATTAACTAAGTATTTTTACTCTTGTTAAAAAATTTTGTTTTTTAATTTGCTTATAAGTGATCTAAAGATTCCCTGTTGGTGTTTTAACTATGGCTGGAATCTTTCAGAATAAAATCTTGTGATATCCTGGCTTAGATTCCCAGTGCTCTGTGTAAAGTCACCCTGGGCCAAGATCTCAGATTCCAATGGTGAATCTCATGTGTGGCCTCCTGAAATCCCAACACAATTCATGGCAATACTTCTCTGAGGTCAGTTACACAACTCAGTCTCTAAGGGGAATCACAACAGAGTTCAAGCCCAGGTGGACCCAGGCATCTCTTCAAATTGCCACACAAATGATGACAATTAAAACCAAAACACTCTCACATGGCCCTCTTCATCTTTTTATATAGACACTAATCATAACCTCTAGCTGGAGGTTTCCATGAGGGGCACAGCCCAAGACAGTGTCAAAAATAATCTCCCTTGTCCCTCATTTGCCTAAAGTCAGGGTGGCCTGGACAACCTTAGTGTGAACCAGAAGTGATCAAATAGGCCTGCCGTTAATACTACTCCACTTCTCAAATTTGAGGCCTACTGACTGTGGGGTATAGATTTTTAGTGTGAATTGGAGTTATAAGAAAACCCAAGCACCTATTGTCTCCCCTCTGCAGCCCTTTGAAGAACTTATTTGACACAAATAATCCCTATTCTCACTTGATGGAGGTCAGGAATCTTACAGAGGAAGTCGAGAGGCTTCATCCACAATGACTGATCTTTTTTCCATTTAGGTTTTGGATGCCCACATGGGATCTTTCTTTAGATTCATCAGGTGCTGAAAATCTAAACCACAGGCTCACACAGGGCCAAGAGGCTGATTCAGATACATCCATTTCCAAAGCAATGAAGCAAAGAGCCACAGGTGATGCCCATTCATTTCCATTTGAAAACTGTTTTCTTCAGGCTTCACAAAGGGGTGGCCTGAGGCAAAGACCTTTCTGACATTCAGAGCAACAGAACAATAGGTAATCAAAAGGCCCCAAGCAGGGTTTCTCCACGGAGACTTTCCTTGTTACTCTAATATGTGAGTTTTCTGAGTTGCTCGCCATTCCCTTCAGCTATCCAGTACATGGCCATGTCACAGAGCTTGGAGGTGGTACATATCTTGTACAAAAATACATGATACTAATCTTGAGAGTGGCCAGAATTCATGAAAAAATGGAAAATTAGGTAGATAGCAGGTGTTGCCCATGGATAAGGCAAGCCTCAGTCCATTCATTAATTGGAAAGGATGCATGCTGGGAAGCTTTCTACTAGACAGGACACACCCAATGAGCTATTTTTTTTCTAATATCCACAAAGAAAAACACAGTGGGATACACGGACATAGAAACAGTCTCCTTGTCAAATGACTTACTGGAAACAGTCCACTCCAATCCAAACAAACCTCCTTTTTTACCTATTCTCAGAACATGGAAAAAAACCACAAACACAAACCAACACCCACAAATGCAACTCCTTCCCCTAAGTAGGTCTGTCACTATCTGGAGTGTCCTCTGACTGGTAGGCCATACGATGTTCCCCACAAATGGCCTTTCTGTCTCAGATCTGGTCTCCTTGGTCAACTCTGTGAAGTTGTCAGGAGGCAGTGGTGAGCCAATTCCTGTCCTCTCAGGAAAGACCCCTCTTCAGAGCTTTCTTAGTATTTGGCAACCCTTACATCAGTAGGTACCAAGAAAGACTGACTCTGTCCTTAGTAAATCCAAATAAGTGAGCCCACTGCGACTGGGACTTGGACTGGCTCTGGTGCCTGGCTTCCTGGATCACAAAATTCAGAGAGTTCCATCGCCAAGGAAATGAGGTGAGGTCACTACCTTCAGGAAATAAATGAGGTCCCTGTCTTGGCCACTACTTTGTCCTAACAGTTGCATCCTAGTGTCTCCTGACATGGAGGCTGCCCTACTTCCTGTGATACTTTCACATGTTAGAATGGTATAGAAACCATAGTCACCTGGGAACAGATCTCCACACAGGCCTGCTTTGGTCCATCTTCCCTGCATTAAGAATAGAGAGGCTGACTCAGACACATCCTTTCATCCTGACCATGTTGTTTGCCATGGAATATGACTTTTGTTCTCTCAGGTCTTTCATAGCTGCCTACATCTTCTCCAGGGATTATTTCTGCATGGATTTTGAGGTACTCAGCAGGTGGAAGATCTCCTAACTTCCTGTATTGTAATATCAACTTTATCCCTGCTCTTCTGTAAAGTGAGATTGAGGGAACATTGTATGGTTAGGGTTAATAGCATGTTCCATTTGGCTTAGGAATCATTCTGCTGGATGAATAATGGTATTGGGAACCAGCAATATTTATAAGAATATAGAGGTAAAATATAAGTATGAAAACAGAAATCTAGGTAATATTTGAAGCCCAGAAGGATTTGGGCTCTTGATTGGGATCCTTAGCTTGAGTAATGTTTTGCACCGAGGTCGATGCAAATCGATATACAATGGCATAAGACCCTGTACCTCAGATCATTGAATGTAGAAGAGAACATCCAGTGAAAAAGGGATAGTGTGTAGGATTAGAAAGATAGTCAGTAGGTTTAGGAGGAAGAGTGAGTCTAGGATTTGGACCAAAAGTTCTTTAGCAATAGGTTTCGGTTAGAGAGTGAATATAAATGGCACCATATGTGAAAAGTTGGGCACAATGATGAACTGGGAAAAATATGTAGGAAGGCAGACATCAATAGAGACATTAGGAAATCAGGCAAAGTATAACGTGAGTGATAAGATTTGACATTTTCAACAGGGTTGAGGTTGAATACATAATCTTAAAAAGAAAGAAAAATGTAGTCACCAATTGGATTGACATTTGAGAGCATTAGGCAAACTGGACATGGATGTTTTTAGTAATCCATGTTCACATTCCATTGAGGCTTTATTGCAATCATAATGGTGACCTTTGCATTTTGTGTCCAGAATATTACTGTGATAATATGTATATGTAGATCAGGTGACATGAGTATTTCTTCCACCTTTTCTGGGAGCAATATTTTGAAAACATATAAATTAGTACTGGGGATACTAAGAGGTTTACCCTGTGTTGATGAATATAGAGATGATGCATTAATAGACCATACTGTGAAAAAATTATGTGACTGGTTCCAAATTTACATAATGGATTGTTTTAATATCTGAAAATATAGACGAAATCATATATTGATATATGTACATTCATTCCAACAAGTTATATATCTAATGGTATTATTAGGGTTACCGTTTATCATGAATAGTGTGTGAGTTTTGCTTCAAAAATGATAATGGAATCGAAAATAATGTGTTTAGAAAGAAGTCTAGTGAAAAGACCAGTCAAGAAACATAGAGGAATATATGTGTTCCAAAGGAGGAAGTGATTGAAAGTAAACCAAATATTTATAAATTTGTGAACTTGTGAATGAAAGGATATATTTTATGATGTCCATAAACTGAATAAATAATAACGCACCAAGTTTGAATAAAAATGAACTTTAAAAAACACATCATATCCAATAGGAATGTATTTGCATTGATGTTAAACTTGGTCAGTTAGTCTAGAAATATTAGGATTTGTAAGAACCCTTCCCTGAATTTAGTTTTCAGTACTAGGAAACAAATATGTATTTCAGTGGATGTATATTTCTGAGAATAAACTTGTTAAAAGTTGATTATAAATCCACATATATGAATATGAATGAATTCAGGTGGTGTATAAGAAGATATATTTCATATTTTGGAAAATCTGGAGACTATATATATATATATATATATATATATATATATATATAGAGAGAGAGAGAGAGAGACAAACACACACACATTATAATGTCGCAATATATATGTCAATCGAAATTCATCATGAAAAATAACTCATCCGCATATCCCAAAATATTCATTTTACTGAACATGGATGTATGTATAATGTTGTTCATCTAGGAAGCTCACCCATGGGTTGAATTTTCTGTACCAACAGCGTTTAGGAGGAGTGATCTCTTCTCACAAATAGTGTCTGCCAAGTCAGCCACCTTACAAGAATGTACGTGTGAAACCAGGTAGGATTCTATTTGTGCATATAAAAATACATGTGCTTAATAGGCTACAGAGAAAGGGAGACAGGAATTCATATATTTCTTAACTTTAAAAACACATGGAATAGTGTGTAGTGTCCCTCTTTATCCCTTTTGATTAACTTTGGCTTAAAAAAAAGAATTTTATTGAGAATTTTTGTATATATCTTTGTCAGGAATGTTGCTCTGAAGATTTCTTTCCTTGATGTGTCTTTGTCTGATTTTGGTATGTGAGTGATAATAGCCTCATGGAATGAGTTTGGAGGAATTCCATCCTTTTCTATTTTATGGAATAATTTGAGGAGTATTGTGATGAATGCTTCTTTGAAGGTCTTGTAGAACATGGCTGAGAATCTGTCTGTTCCTGGGCTTTGCTTGATTGGTAGGCTGTTGACAGCAACTTCTATTTCATTGCTTGAAATTGATTTGTTTAAATTGTTCACGTCCTACTAATTAAGTTTGGGTATATCTCTAAAATTTTATTGATGTCATCATGGTATTTTAATTTATTAGACTATAAATTTTCAAATTAGTTTTCAATTATTCTCTGTATTTTAGTTGTGTACTCTGTAAAAGTTCCTTTATGATCCTTAATTTTAGTAATTTGAGGTTTTTTTTCTTCATTAGCTTGGTTAAGGAAGTGTCAACTTTATTTATTTTTCAAAGATTAAATTTTGTGTTGTGTCAAAAAAAATAACACATGGAAAATTATTTCAATAAATTGAATAGATTTATAACTCCTACCTTATATTATGCAAAAGGCAAGTCCAACTATACACCATGTCTCTTCTGAAATGCTTGTATCTATTCTGTTTGGGTTCTTTTTCTCCATTATATTAGTATTAGTGGTAAGAGTCTCGTAGGGTATATGAATGTTTCTGAGAATAATCTTGTGAAAAGATAATTATAAATCCACATTCATGAATATGAAAAATTTAGGAAGTGCAAAATAAGACACATATATTTCATACTTTGAAAAATTTGGAGAGTATATCTATCTTTATATCTATATATCTATATCTATATCTATCTATCTATATATATATATATATATATATATATATATATATATATATATACACACACACACACACACACACACACACACACAACACTCACAGACATTAAAAAGTACCAATATAAATGCCAATCGAAATTCATCAGTAAATATATATCATCCACAAATGCAAAAAATATTTATTTTACTAAACATGAGTTTATATATAATGTTTTTCTAATAGGACGCTTTCCTATAGGTTGAATTTTCATTTCCAAAAGCATTTAGGAGGAGTGAACTCTTCTCACAATTTGTATCTGCCAAGACAGCCACCTCACAAAAATGTACGTGTGATACCTGGTAGGATTCTATATATGCATATAAATATACATGTGTGAATAGGCTACAGAAAAGGGAAACAAGAATTCACATATTTGTTAAGTTTAAAAACACATGGACAATATTACAATTAAAATTTGACTAGATTTATAACTCCAACCTTATATAAGGCAAATGTCAAGTCCAACTCTACAACATGTCTCCTCTGAAGTGCTTGTATTTCTATTGTGTTGGGTTAAATTTCACGATTATATTAGGATGAATAGTCTGAGTCTACTAGGTATGGGTTATTGTCAGGGATTCAGTACTTCGAATGACAAATTGGAAAATGAATCCAATGTGTATGTAAATATACGCTGCACAAATATCCTCCCGCTCTCATGCAGAACAATGCCTTGACATTACCTTCACCACAAGTAAGACACAACTAGAGGAGAAGAGTTACAAAATCAGTGAATACATATCTGGAATGGAAAATGCTAAGGAGTTCACATTCTGGAGGCGGTAGAGGAGTTTCAAAAAGTAAGGGACAGGGTAAACACTCCACAAACATGGAGCTCTGCTGGCCTAAAAACTTTTTGAGAAACTGCCTCTGAGCTTCCGCACTTGAAATATATGTTGTTTTCAGGAGATTTGGCTTCCTTTGTAGTGAGACCATCAAAGCTGGCTCTACATCTATGTGACCTGGAGGACATGGTTTCTTATTTTCCAATGAACAAGATGAAGCAGTGCTGAATCCTCTCTTTATAGGTAAACTGAGGCCACTGGGGACGAAGTGTCTCCCCGTGTGGACTGTGAAGCCATTTGGTCCTCCTCCATTTTTTGTGGAGTTTTTGCTGCTGCACTGTGAGTTTGGTAGTTGTTTCACGAAATACTAGGAGCTAAACTGGGACACAGTGCTGGAGGGAGTTCTGTCACGTGTGGTGGGTCAGGGTCTGCAAGAGAATGCACCAAGTAGGCTTCTATCTCTCACTGCTTTCCCCATTGCCCCCTTTTCCATATCAACCTGATTCTTAATTTTCCTCTGAAAACTCTCCATATAACAAGATGCCTTTACATATAAGGGTCTGCTGGCTGCACCATGTCAGTTACAAGCCATTTGGAATCCAATGGTAGATCCACAAGGCCCTTCCACGAATGTTTTATCAAACACCTCCCCACCACTGCTCTAGACCCACTACTCAGCAGGCTACAAACTACTGGCATCTCTGTTCTACACCATTTTCATGAAACTCAGTAAATCAAGGCACTGTCTGGTATAATCATGATCAGCAAAAGGACATCCAATGTTTCTCCAGTACCACCTGGTCATAGGTATTTCAAAAATTTCATGGTATTTATCTAGCCATTTTTCAAGCATGAAGTTGGAGGCACTGTGGGTTTCAATTCATTCAGCAAAGATTAAATGGTGAGGAAGCTCATTTCAATAAAATCTCTGGAGAACTCTCACAGGCAAGGCTTCCCAAAGAGTGGAAAAAAGGTCACATTAGGCGAGGCCCATTGAGGTCTATAATGTGAGGTCCATGTGTGTTTTGACTCTCAACTATGGCTGCCATTTCTTTAAGGATAAAATCATGTGATATCCTTGCTGAGATTCCCAGGCATCTCTGGAAATCCACCCGGGGCCTAGGTCTCAGTTTCCAAGAGCGACTTTCATGCATGGCCTCTTAAAATCCCAACAAAATTCATGGCAATGCTTCTCTGAGTTCAGTTCCAAAACCCAGTCTCTAAGGGGAATCACACCAGAGTTCAAGCCCATGTGGACACAGTCATTTATTCCAATGCCACGCAAATGAGCAACATTAAAACCAAAACACTCCCACATAGCCCTCATCTTATTCCATATAGTCAATCATCTTAACATCTGGCTGGAGGTTTCCATGAGGGTCGCAGCCCAAGACAGTGTCCAAAATCAGCTCGTTTGCCCCTCATTTGCCTAAAGTCAGGGTAGGCTGGACACCGTTTCTGTGAACCAGGAGTGAACAAATAAACCTGCCGTTAATACTTCTATGTTTCTCCAATTTGAGGTCTACTGATTTTAGGTATCAATTCTTTAGGTGATTTAGAGTCAAGCGAAAACACAAGCACCTCTGCAGGGCTTTGAAGAACTCATTTGACCTAAATAATCCCTATTCTCATTTGATGGAGTGCAGCAACCTAACAGAGGAAGGCAAGAGACTTCATCCAAAATGAATGATATTTTTTGCCATTGTGGTTTTGGAAGCTCACATGGGATCATTCTTAAGATCCATCAGGTGCTGAGAATCTATGCTACAGCCACACACAGGTCCAAGAGGCTGATAAAGACACATCCCTTTCCAAAGCAATTAAGCAAAGAGCCACAGGTGAGGCCCATTCATTTCCATTTGAAAACTGTTTTCTTCAGGCTTCACAAAGGGGTGGCCTGAGGCAAAGACCTTCCTGACATTCAGTGCAACACAGCAATAAGTAAGCAAAAAGCCCAAAGCAGTGTTTCTGCACTGAGACTTTCCTGGTCACACTGATATCTGAGTTTTCTGAGATGCTCGCCATTCTCTTCAACTATCCTTTATATGGCCATTTCACAGAGCTTGGAGGTGGTACATATTTTGGACACAAATCCATGAGCCTATTCTGGAGAGTGGCCAGAATTCAGGAAGAAAACAACAACTTAGAAAGATAACAGGTGTTGCACATCGATAAGACAAGCTGCAGTCCATTCATATATTGGGCAGGATGAATTATAGGGAAGATTTATACTAGACAGGACACATCCATTAATGCATTCTCTTTTCTAATGTCTACAACAACGGACACAGTGGGATACACATAAACAGAAACACTCGCCTTGTCAAATGACTTACTAGAAACTGTCCACTCCAAACCAAACAAAACGCCTTTCCTATCTATTCTCAGAACATGAGACAAAACAACAAACCCACACCCACTCCCACAAAGGCACCTCCTGCCCCCAAGTAGGTCTTTGACTATCCGAAGTATCCTCTGACTGCTGGGCCATACTATGTTCCCTCGACATGGCCTGTCTTCTCTCAGATCATGTTTCCTTGACCAACTGTGTGAAGATGTCAGGAAAAAGTTGTTAGCCACTACCTGTTTTCTCAGGAAAGGTCCATATTCATAGCTCTCCTTGCATTTGGCCATCCTCACATCATTAGGTACCAAGAAAACTGACTCTGTCCTTGGTAAATCCAAACAAGTGAGCCCACTGGGCCTGGGACTGGGACTGCCTCTGGGTGCCTGGCTTCTTGGATACCAAGTTCAGAGAGTTCCATCACCAAGGAAATGAGGTATGTCACATTCTTTGGAACTGAATGAGGTCACTGCCTTGGCAACCACTTTGTCCTAACGGTTGCTTCCAAGGGTTACATAAGATGGAGGTTTCCCCTACTTCCTGTGTCACTTTCATAAGGTAGAATGTATATCAACCATTGGCACCCTGGAACAGCTCTCCACTCAGGCCTGGATTGTTCCACATTGTCTACAGTAAGAAGAGAGAGGCAGATTCAGACACATCCCTTCATCCTGACCAGGATGTTTGCCATGGAAGATGACTTTTGCTCTCTCAGGTGCTTCATACCTGCCTACAACTTCTCCAGGTATCATTTGTGCATGGACATTTGAGGTTCTCATCTGGTGGAAGATCCCCAACTTTCCTGTATTGTAAGAACCCCTCTGTCCCTGCTCTTCTGTAAAATGATTGAGGGAACAGTGTATACTTGGAGTTAAAAACAGGTTTGATTTGGTGACGAATGATTCTGTGCGATGAATAATGGCATTGGGAACCTGCAATATTTACAAGAATATAGAGGTGAAATATAAGTATGAAAACAGAAATCTAGGTATGCTTTGAATCCCAGAAGGGTTTTGCCCTTGATTGGGATACTTAGCTTTGAATTATGTTCTGCAAAGATGTCTCAGATAATTCGAATTACAATGGCATAGGACGTTGTACATTGGATGATAGAATTTAGAAGAGAACATCAGGTCAAAAAGGGATATTCAGTAGGATTAGGAAGATAGTCGGTAGGTTTAGGAAGAAGAGTGAGTACAGGATTTGGACCAAAAGTTCTTTAGCAATAGACTTTTGGTTATAGAGTGAATGTAAATGTCAGCACATATAAAGAGTCAGTCACTATGTTGAACTGGGGAAAATATGTAGAAAAGCAGATATCAATAGAAACATTACGAAATCAGGCAAAGTATAAAGTGAGGGATAGAATTAGACATTTTCAACAGTGTTGAGTTTGAATATATAAATAGGAAAAAACAAATATGTAGTCACCAATAGGATTGACAATTGACAGCATTAGGCAACCTGGATATGGATGTTTTTAGAAATCCATGTTCACTTTCCATTTAGGCTTTGGTACAATCATAAGTGTGACCTTTCCATTTTTTGTCCAGAATATTACTGTGATAATGAGGTGACATGAGTATTTCTTTCACCATTTCTGGGAGCAATATATTGAAGATGTAATATTAGAATCGGGGTACAAAGAGGTGTACCCTGTTTCTATGAACATAGAAAAAAAGCATGAATAGACCATACTGTGAATAAATAATATAATTTTTTCAACTTTAAATATAGAATTGAACTGATATCTGAAAAATTAAAGGAAATCGTATATTGATATACAATCATTCATTCCAACCAGTTATATATCTATTGGAAATATTAGTGTTTTGGTTTATCATGAAGAGTGTGTGAGTTTTGCTTCAAAATGATTATGGAAATTCAAAATTATGTGTTTGGAAAGAAGTCTGATGAAAGGACCAGTCAAGAAACCCTGACAATACATGTGTTCTGAAGCAAGAAGTCATTAAAGTTGAAACAAATGCCTATTAATTTGTGAACTTGTGGATGCAATGTATATCCTATGATGTGCAAAAACTGAAGAAACAATAATGTACCAGTGTCGAATACAAATGAATGACAAATTACATATCATGTCCCATAGGAGTCTTCTTGCATTGATGTTAGACTGGGTCAGTTACTGTAGAGTAATTAGGATTTGTATGCACCATTCACTGAAGTTAGGTTTCAGTACTATGAAACAAATATGTATTTCAGGTGGATGAATATTTCTGATTATAATCTTGTGAAAAGTTGATTATAAATCCACATACATGTACATGAATGAATTTAGAGAGTATATATTAGACACATTTTTTCATATTTTGAAAAATTTGGAGAGTATATATATATATATCTATGTTTATACACACACACAGACACACACACACACACAGACACACACACACACACACAGACACACACACACACACAACATTCACAGACATTAAAAAGTACCAATATAAATGCCAATCGAAATTCATCAGTAAATATATATCATCCACAGATGCAAAAATATTTATTTTACTGAACATGAGTTTATGCATAATTTTGTTCTACTAGGACGTTCTCCTATAGGTTGAATTTTCATTTCCAACAGCATTTAGGAGGAGTGAACACTTCTCTCAATTTGTATCTGCCAAGACAGCCACCTCACAAAAATGTATGTGTGATACCTGGTAGGATTCTATATATGCATATAAATATACATGTGTGAATAGGCTACAGAAAAGGGAAATAAGAATTCACATATTTGTTAAGCTTAAAAACACATGGAGAATATTTCAATTAAAATTTGACGAGATTTATAACTCCTACCTTATATAATGCAAATGTCAAGTCCAACTATACAACATGTCTCCTCTGAAGTGCTTGTATTTCTATTGTGTTGGGTTAAATTTCCCCATTATATTAGGATGAATAGTCTGAGTCTACTAGGTAAGTTTTAGTGTCCGGGATTCAGTACTTCAAATGGAAAATTGGAAAATGAATCCAATGTGTATGTAAATATATGCTGCACAAATATCCTCACGCTCTCATCCAGAACAATGCCTTGACATTACCTTCACCCCAAGTAAGACACAATTAGAGGAGAAGAGTTACAAAATCAGTGAATACATATCTGGAATGGAAAATGCCCAGGAGTTCACAACCTTGGAGGTGGTAGAGGAGTTTCCAAAAGTAAGGGACAGGGTAAACACTCCACAAACATGGAGCTCTGCTGGCCTAAAAAATTTTGAGAAACTGCCTCTGAGCTTCCGCACTTGAAATATATGTTGTTTTCATGAGATTTGGCTTCCTTTGTAGTGAGACCATCAAAGCTGGGTCTGCATCTATGTGACCTGGAGGACATGGTTTCTTATTTTCCAATGAACAAGATGAAGCAGTGCTGAATCCTCTCTTTTTAGGTAAATTAAGGTCACTAGAGACTAAGTGACTCCCCGTCTCCCCGCGTGGACTGTGAAGCCATTTGGTCCTCCTCCACTTTTTGTGGTGTTTAGGCTGCTGCACTGTGAGTTTGGTATTTGTTTCACGAAATACTAGCAGCTAAACTGAGACACAGTGCTGGAGGGAGTTCTGTCACGTGTGGTGGGTCAGGGTCTGCAAGAGAATGCACCAACTAGGCTTCTATCTCGCACAGCTTGCCCCATTGCCCCCTTGTCCATATCAACCTGATTCTTAATTTTCCTCTTAAAACTCTCCATATAACAAGATGCCTTTATATATAAGGGTCTGCTGGCAGCACCATGTCAGTTACAAGCCATTTGGAATCCAATGGTAGATCCACATGGCCCTACCACGGATGTTTTATCAAACACCTCCCCACCACTGCTCTAGACCCACTACTCAGCAGGCTCCAACTTACTGGCATCTCTGTTCTACACCATTTTCATGAAACTCAGTAAATCAAGGCACTGTCTGGTATACTCATGATCAGCAATAGGACATCCAATGTTTCTCCAGTGCCACCTGGTCATAGGAATTTCAAAAATTTCATGGTATTTATCTAGCCATTTTTCAAGCATGAAGTTGGAGGCACTGTGGGTTTCAATTCATTCAGCAAACATTAAATGGTGAGGAAGCCCATTTCAATGAAATCTCTGGAGAAATCTCACAGGCAAGGCTTCCCAAAGAATGGACAAAAGGTCACATTAGGCCAGGCCCATTGAGATCTACAATGTGAGGTGCATGTGTGTTTTGACTCTCAACTATGGATGCCATTTATTTAAGAATAAAATCATGTGATATCCTTGCTGAGATTCCCAGGCCTCTGTGGAAATCTACCCGGGGCCTAGGTCTCAGTTTCCAAGAGCGACTTTCATGCGTGGCCTCTTAAAATCCCAACAAAATTCATAGCAATGCTTCTCTGAGTTCAGTTCCAAAACCCAGTGTTTAAGGGGAATCACACCAGAGTTCAAGCCCACGTGGAACCAGTCATTTTTTCCAATGCCACACAAATGACCAACATTAAAACCAAAACACTCCCACATGGCCCTCACCTTATTCCATATAGTCAATCATCTTAACATCTGGCTGGAGGTTTCCATGAGGGGTGCAGCCCAAGACAGTGTCCAAAATCAGCTCGTTTGCCCCTCATTTGCCTAAAGTCAGGGTAGCCTGGACACCGTTGCTGTGAACCAGGAGTGAACAAATAAGCCTGCCGTTAATACTTCTATGTTTCTCCAATTTGAGGGCTACTGATTTTAGGTATCGATTCTTTAGGTGATTTAGAGTCATGCGAAAACACAAGCACCTCTGCAGGGCTTTGAAGAACTCATTTGACTCACAGAATCCCTATTCTCATTTGTTGGAGTGCAGGAACCTAACAGAGGAAGGCAAGAGTCTTCATCCACAATGAATGATATTTTTTGCCATTTTGGTTTTGGAAGCTCACATGGGATCATTCTTAAGATCCATTAGGTGCTGAGAATCTAAGTCACAGCCACACACAGACCAAGAGGCTGATAAAGACACATCCCTTTCCAAAGCAATTAAGCAAAGAACCACAGGTGAGGCCCATTAATTTCCATTTGAAAACTGTTTTCTTCAGGCTTCACAAAGGGGTTGCCTGAGGCAAAGACCTTCCTGACATTCAGTGCAACACACCAATAAGTAAGCAAATAGCCCAAAGCAGTGTTTCTCCACTAAGACTTTCCTGGTCACACTGATATCTGAGTTTTCTGAGATGCTCGCCATTCTCTTCAACTATCCTTTACATGGCCATGTCACAGAGCTTGGAGGTGGTACATATTTTGGACACAAATCCCTGAGCCCACTCTGGAGAGTGGCCAGAATTCAGGAAGAAAACAACAACTTAGAAAGATTGCAGGTGTTGCACATCGATAAGACAAGCTGCAGTCCATTCATATATTGGGCAGGATGAATTATAGGGAAGATTTATACTAGACAGGACACATCCATTAATGTATTCTCTTTTCTAATGTCTACAACAACGGACACAGTGGGATACACATAAACAGAAACACTCGCCTTGTGAATGACTTACTAGAAACTGTCTGCTCCAAACCAAATAAACTGCCTTTTCGATCTATTCTCAGAACATGAGACAAAACAACAAAACCCACACCCACTCCCACAAAGGCACCTCCTTCCCCCAAGTAGGTCTGTGACTATCCAGAGTGTCCTCTTACTGGTGGGCCATACTATGTTCCCCCGAAATGGCCTGTCTTCTCTCAGATCTTGTTTCCTTGACCAACTCTGTGAAGATGTCAGGAAAAAGTGGTTAGCCACTACCTGTTTTCTCAGGAAAGGTCCATCTTCAGAGCTCTCCTGGCAATTGGCCATCCTCACATCATTAGGTACCAAGAAAACTGACTCTGTCCTTGGTAAATCCAAACAAGTGAGCCCACTGGGCCTGGGACTGGGACTGCCTCTGGGTGCCTGGCTTCTTGGATACCAAGTTCAGAGAGTTCCATCACCAAGGAAATGAGGTATGTCACATTCTTTGTAACTGAATGAGGTCACTGCCTTGGCAACCACTTTGTCCTAACAGTTGCTTCCAAGGGTTACATAAGATGGAGGTTTCCCCTACTTCCTGTGACACTTTCATAAGGTAGAATGTATATCAACCATTGGCACCCGGGAACAGCTCTCCACTCAGGCCTGGATTGTTCCACCTTGTCTACAATAAGAAGAGATAGGCAGATTCAGACACATCCCTTCATCCTGACCAGGTTGTTTGCCATGGAAGATGGCTTTTGCTCTCTCAGGAGCTTCATACCTGCCTACAACTTCTCCAGGTATCATTTGTGCATGGACATTTGAGGTTCTCATCTGGTGGAAGATCCCCAACTTTCCTGTATTGTAAGAACCCCTCTGTCCCTGCTCTTCTGTAAAATGATTGAGGGAACAGTGTATACTTGGGGTTAAAAACAGGTTTGATTTGGTGACGAATGATTCTGTGCGATGAATAATGGGATTGGGAACCTGCAATATTTACAAGAATATAGAGGTGAAATATAAGTATGAAAAAAGAAATCTAGGTATGCTTTGAAGCCCAGAAGGGTTTTGCCCTTGATTGGGATACTTAGCTTTGAATTATGTTCTGCAAAGATGTCTCAGATAATTTGATATACAATGGCATAGGACCTTGTACATTGGATGATTGAATTTAGAAGAGAACATCCAGTCAAAAAGGGATATTCAGTAGGATTAGGAAGATAGTCGGTAGGTTTAGGAAGACGAGTGAGTATAGGATTTGGACCAAAAGTTCTTTAGCAATAGACTTTTGGTTATTGAGTGAATGTAAATGTCAGCACATATGAAGAGTCAGACACTATGTTGAACTGGGGAAAATATGTAGAAAAGCAGATATCAATGGAAACATTACGAAAGCAGGCAAAGTATAAAGTGAGGCATAGAATTAGACATTTTCAACAGGGTTGAGTTTCAATATATAAATTAGGAAAAAACAAATATGTAGTCACCAATAGGAGTGACAATTGACAGCATTAGGCAACCTGGACATGGATGTTTTTAGAAATCCATGTTCACTTTCCAATTAGGCTTTGGTACAATCATAAGTGTGACCTTTCCATTTTTTGTCCAGAATATTACTGAGATAATGAGGTGACATGAGTATTTCTTTCACCATTTTTGGGAGCAATATATTGAAGATGTAAAATTAGAATCGGGGGTACAAATAGGTGTACCCTGTTTCTATGAACATAGAGAAAAACCACGAATAGACCATACTGTGAATAAATAATATAACTTTTTTGAACTTTAAATGATGAATTGAACTGATATCTGAAAAATAAAAGGAAATTGTATATTGATATACAATCATTTATTCCAACCGGTTATATATCTAATGGAAATATTAGTGTTTTGGTTTATCATGAAGAGTGTGTGAGTTTTGCTTCAAAATGATTATGGAAATTCAAAATAATGTGTTTGGAAAGAAGTCTCATGAAAAGACCAGTCAAGAAACCCTGACAATACATGTGTTCTGAAGCAAGAAGTGATTAATGTTGAAACAAATGCCTATTAATTTGTGAACTTGGGGATGAAATGTATATCCTATGATGTGCAAAAACTGAAGAAACAATAATGTACCAGTGTCGAATACAAATGAATGACAAATTACATATCATGTCCCATAGGAGTCTACTTGCATTGATGTTAGACTGGGTCAGATACTGTAGAATAATTAGGATTTGTATGCACCCTTCACTGAAGTTAGCAGTCAGTACTAGGAAACAAATATGTATTTCAGGTGGATGAATATTTCTGATTATAATCTTCTGAAAAGTGGATTATAAATCAACATACATGAACATGAATGAATTTAGAGAGTGTATACTAGACACATATATTTCATATTTGGAAAACTTTGGAGAGTATATCTATATCTATATCTATACACACACACACACACACACACACACACACACACACAACACTCACAGACATTAAAAAGTACCAATATAAATGCCAATCGAAATTCATCAGTAAATATATATCATCCACAGATGCAAAAATATTTATGTTACTGAACATGAGTTTATGTATAATGTTGTTCTTCTAGGACGCTCTCTTATAGGTTGAATTTTCATTTCCAACAGCATTTAGGAGGAGTGAACACTTCTCACAATTTGTATCTGCCAAGACATCCACCTTACAAAAATGTACGTGTGATACCTGGTAGGATTCTATATATGCATATAAATATACATGTGTGAATAAGCTACAGAAATTGGAAACAAGTATTCACATATTTGTTAAGTTTAAAAACACATGGAGAATATTTCAATTAAAATTTGACTAGATGTATAACTCCTACATTATATTATGCAAATGTCAAGTCCAACTATAGAACATGTCTCCTCTGAAGTGCTTGTATTTCTATTGTGTTGGGTTAATTTTCCCCATTATATTAGGATGAATAGTCTGAGTCTACTAGGTATGGGTTAGTGTCAGGGATTCAGTACTTCGAATGAAAAATTGGAAAATGAATCCAATGTGTATGTAAATATATGCTGCACAAATATCCTCCCGCTCTCATCCAAAACAATGCCTTGACATTACCTTCACCCCAAGTAAGACACAATTAGAGGAGAAGAGTTACACAATCAGTGAATACATATCTGGAATGGAAAATGCTCAGGAGTTCACAAGCTTGGAGGTGGTTTAGGAGTTTCCAAAAGTAAGGGACATGGTACACACTCCACAAACATGTAACTCTGCTGGCCTAAAAACTTTTTGAGAAACTGCCTCTGAGCTTCCGCAATTGAAATATATGTTGTTTTCATGAGATTTGGCTTCTTTTGTAGTGAGACCATCAAAGCTGGGTCTGCATCTATGTGACCTGGAGGACATGGTTTCTTATTTTCCAATGAACAAGATGAAGCAGTGCTGGATCCTCTCTTTATAGGTAAACTGAGGCCACTGGGGACTAAGTGTCTCCCCGTCTCCCCGTGTGGACTGTGAAGCCATTTGGTCCTCCTCCACTTTTTGTGGTTTTTAGGCTGCTGCACTGTGAGTTTGGTATTTGTTTCACGAAATACTAGCAGCTAAACTAGGACACAGTGCTGGAGGGAGTTCTGTCACGTGTGGTGGGTCAGGGTCTGCAAGAGAATGCACCAACTAGGCTTCTATCTCTCACAGCTTGCCCCATTGCCCCCTTGTCCATATCAACCTGATTCTTAATTTTCCTCTTAAAACTCTCCATATAACAAGATGCCTTTACATATAAGGGTCTGCTGGCAGCACCATGTCAGTTACAAGCCATTTGGAATCCAATGGTAGATCCACATGGCCCTACCACGGATGTTTTATCAAACACCTCCCCAGCACTGCTCTAGACCCACTACTCAGCAGGCTCCAACTTACTGGCATCTCTGTTCTACACCATTTTCATGAAACTCAGTAAATCAAGGCAATGTCTGGTATACTCATGATCAGCAATAGGACATCCAATGTTTCTCCAGTGCCACCTGGTCATAGGAATTTCAAAAATTTCATGGTAATTATCTAGCCATTTTTCAAGCATGAAGTTGGAGGCACTGTGGGTTTCAACACATTCAGCAAACATTAAATGGTGAGGAAGCTCATTACAATGAAATCTCTGGAGAAATCTCACAGGCAAGGCTTCCCAAAGAATGGACAAAAGGTCATATTAGGCCAGGCCCATTGAGGTCTACAATGTGAGGTGCATGTGTGTTTTGACTCTCAACTATGGCTGCCATTTCTTTAAGAATAAAATCATGTGATATCCTTGCTGAGATTCCCAGGCCTCTGTGGAAATCTACCCGGGGCCTAGGTCTCAGTTTCCAAGAGCGACTTTCATGCGTGGCCTCTTAAAATCCCAACAAAATTCATAGCAATGCTTCTCTGAGTTCAGTTCCAAAACCCAGTGTTTAAGGGGAATCACACCAGAGTTCAAGCCCACGTGGAACCAGTCATTTTTTCCAATGCCACACAAATGACCAACATTAAAACCAAAACACTCCCACATGGCCCTCACCTTATTCCATATAGTCAATCATCTTAAACTCTGGCTGGAGGTTTCCATGAGGGTTGCAGCCCAAGACAGTGTCCAAAATCAGCTTGTTTGCCCCTCATTTGCCTAAAGTCAGGGTAGCCTGGACACCGTTGCTGTGAACCAGAAGTGAACAAATAAGCCTGCCGTTAATACTTCTATGTTTCTAAAATTTGAGGGCTACTGATTTTAGGTATCGATTCTTTAGGTGATTTAGAGTCATGGGAAAACACAAGCACCTCTGCAGGGCTTTGAAGAACTCATTTGACTCACAGAATCCCTATTCATATTTGTTGGAGTGCAGGAACCTAACAGAGGAAGGCAAGAGTCTTCATCCACAATGAATGATATTTTTTGCCATTCTGGTTTTGGAAGCTCACATGGGATCATTCTTAAGATCCATCAGGTGCTGAGAATCTAAGTCACAGCCACACACAGGACCAAGAGGCTGATAAAGACACATCCCTTTCCAAAGCAATTAAGCAAAGAACCACAGGTGAGGCCCATTAATTTCCATTTGAAAACTGTTTTCTTCAGGCTTCACAAAGGGGTGGCCTGAGGCAAAGACCTTCCTGACATTCAGTGCAACACAACAATAAGTAAGCAAAAAGCCCAAGGCAGTGTTTCTGCACTGAGACTTTCCTGGTCACACTGATATCTGAGTTTTCTGAGATGCTCGCCATTCTCTTCAACTATCCTTTACATGGCCATGTCACAGAGCTTGGAGGTGATACATATTTTGGACACAAATCCCTGAGCCCATTCTGGAGAGTGGCCAGAATTCAGGAAGAAAACAACAACTTAGAAAGATAGTAGGTGTTGCACATGGATAAGACAAGCTGCAGTCCATTCATATATTGGGCAGGATGAATTAAAGGGAAGATTTATACTAGACAGGACACATCCATTAATGCATTCTCTTTTCTAATGTCTACAACAACGGACACAGTGGGATACACATATACAGAAACACTGGCCTTGTCAAATGACTTACTAGAAACTGTCTGCTCCAAACCAAACAAACCGCCTTTTCGATCTATTCTCAGAACATGAGACAATACAACAAACCCACACCCACTCCCACAAAGGCACCTCCTTCCCCCAAGTAGGTCTGTGACTATCCGGAGTGTCCTCTGACTGGTGGGCCTTACTATGTTCCCCCGAAATGGCCTGTCTTCTCTCAGATCTTGTTTCCTTGACCAACTCTGTTAAGATGTCAGGAAATAGTGGTTAGCCACTACCTGTTTTCTCAGGAAAGGTCCATCTTCAGAGCTCTCCTGGCATTTGGCCATCCTCACATCATTAGGTACCAAGAAAACTGACTCTGTCCTTGGTAAATCCAAACAAGTGAGCCCACTGGGCCTGGGACTGGGACTGCCTCTGGGTGCCTGGCTTCTTGGATACCAAGTTCAGAGAGTTCCATCACCAAGGAAATGAGGTATGTCACATTCTTTGGAACTGAATGAGGTCACTGCCTTGGCAACCACTTTGTCCTAACAGTTGCTTCCAAGGGTTACATAAAATGGAGGTTTCCCCTACTTCCTGTGACACTTTCATAAGGTAGAATGTATATCAACCATTGGCACCCGGGAACAGCTCTCCACTCAGGCCTGGATTGTTACACCTTGTCTACAATAAGAAGAGAGAGGCAGATTCAGACACATCCCTTCATCCTGACCAGGTTGTTTGCCATGGAAGTTGACTTTTGCTCTCTCAGGTGCTTCATACCTGCCTACAACTTCTCCAGGTATCATTTGTGCATGGACATTTGAGGTTCTCATCTGGTGGAAGATCCCCAACTTTCCTGTATTGTAAGAACCCCTCTGTCCCTGCTCTTCTGTAAAATGATTGAGGGAACAGTGTATACTTGGGGTTAAAAACAGGTTTGATTTGGTGACGAATGATTCTGTGCAATGAATAATGGGATTGGGAACCTGCAATATTTACAAGAATATAGAGGTGAAATATAAGTATGAAAAAAGAAATCTAGGTATGCTTTGAAGCCCAGAAGGGTTTTGCCCTTGATTAGGATACTTAGCTTTGAATTATGTTCTGCAAAGATGTCTCAGATAATTTGATATACAATGGCATAGGACCTTGTACATTGGATGATTGAATTTAGAAGAGAACATCCAGTCAAAAAGGGATATTCAGTAGGATTAGGAAGATAGTCGGTAGGTTTAGGAAGACGAGTGAGTATAGGATTTGGACCAAAAGTTCTTTAGCAATAGACTTTTGGTTATAGAGTGAATGTAAATGTCAGCACATATGAAGAGTCAGACACTATGTTGAACTGGGGAAAATATGTAGAAAAGCAGATATCAATGGAAACATTACGAAATCAGGCAAAGTATAAAGTGAGGGATAGAATTAGACATTTTCAACAGGGTTGAGTTTCAATATATAAATTAGGAAAAAACAAATATGTAGTCACCAATAGGAGTGACAATTGACAGCATTAGGCAACCTGGACATGGATGTTTTTAGAAATCCATGTTCACTTTCCAATTAGGCTTTGGTACAATCATAAGTGTGACCTTTCCATTTTTTGTCCAGAATATTACTGAGATAATGAGGTGACATGAGTATTTCTTTCACCATTTTTGGGAGCAATATATTGAAGATGTAAAATTAGAATCGGGGGTACAAATAGGTGTACCCTGTTTCTATGAACATAGAGAAAAACCACGAATAGACCATACTGTGAATAAATAATATAACTTTTTTGAACTTTAAATGATGAATTGAACTGATATCTGAAAAATAAAAGGAAATTGTATATTGATATACAATCATTCATTCCAACCGGTTATATATCTAATGGAAATATTAGTGTTTTGGTTTATCATGAAGAATGTGTGAGTTTTGCTTCAAAATGATTATGGAAATTCAAAATAATGTGTTTGGAAAGAAGTCTCATGAAAAGACCAGTCAAGAAACCCTGACAATACATGTGTTCTGAAGCAAGAAGTGATTAATGTTGAAACAAATGCCTATTAATTTGTGAACTTGTGGATGAAATGTATATCCTATGATGTGCAAAAACTGAAGAAACAATAATGTACCAGTGTAGAATACAAATGAATGACAAATTACATATCATGTCCCATAGGAGTCTACTTGCATTGATGTTAGACTGGGTCAGATACTGTAGAATAATTAGGATTTGTATGCACCCTTCACTGAAGTTAGTAGTCAGTACTAGGAAACAAATATGTATTTCAGGTGGATGAATATTTCTGATTATAATCTTCTGAAAAGTTGATTATAAATCAACATACATGAACATGAATGAATTTAGAGAGTGTATACTAGACACATATATTTCATATTTGGAAAACTTTGGAGAGTATATCTATATCTATATCTATACACACACACACACACACACACACACACACACACACACACAACACTCACAGACATTAAAAAGTACCAATATAAATGCCAATCGAAATTCATCAGTAAATATATATCATCCACAGATGCAAAAATATTTATGTTACTGAACATGAGTTTATGTATAATGTTGTTCTTCTAGGACGCTCTCTTATAGGTTGAATTTTCATTTCCAACAGCATTTAGGAGGAGTGAACACTTCTCACAATTTGTATCTGCCAAGACATCCACCTTACAAAAATGTACGTGTGATACCTGGTAGGATTCTATATATGCATATAAATATACATGTGTGAATAGGCTACAGAAATTGGAAACAAGTATTCACATATTTGTTAAGTTTAAAAACACATGGAGAATATTTCAATTAAAATTTGACTAGATGTATAACTCCTACCTTATATAATGCAAATGTCAAGTCCAACTATAGAACATGTCTCCTCTGAAGTGCTTGTATTTCTATTGTGTTGGGTTAATTTTCCCCATTATATTAGGATGAATAGTCTGAGTCTACTAGGTATGGGTTAGTGTCAGGGATTCAGTACTTCGAATGAAAAATTGGAAAATGAATCCAATGTGTATGTAAATATATGCTGCACAAATATCCTCCCGCTCTCATCCAAAACAATGCCTTGACATTACCTTCACCCCAAGTAAGACACAATTAGAGGAGAAGAGTTACACAATCAGTGAATACATATCTGGAATGGAAAATGCTCAGGAGTTCACAACCTTGGAGGTGGTTTAGGAGTTTCCAAAAGTAAGGGACATGGTACACACTCCACAAACATGTAACTCTGCTGGCCTAAAAACTTTTTGAGAAACTGCCTCTGAGCTTCCGCAATTGAAATATATGTTGTTTTCATGAGATTTGGCTTCCTTTGTAGTGAGACCATCAAAGCTGGGTCTGCATCTATGTGACCTGGAGGACATGGTTTCTTATTTTCCAATGAACAAGATGAAGCAGTGCTGGATCCTCTCTTTATAGGTAAACTGAGGCCACTGGGGACTAAGTGTCTCCCCGTCTCCCCGTGTGGACTGTGAAGCCATTTGGTCCTCCTCCACTTTTTGTGGTTTTTAGGCTGCTGCACTGTGAGTTTGGTATTTGTTTCACGAAATACTAGCAGCTAAACTGGGACACAGTGCTGGAGGGAGTTCTGTCACGTGTGGTGGGTCAGGGTCTGCAAGAGAATGCACCAACTAGGCTTCTATCTCTCACAGCTTGCCCCATTGCCCCCTTGTCCATATCAACCTGATTCTTAATTTTCCTCTTAAAACTCTCCATATAACAAGATGCCTTTACATATAAGGGTCTGCTGGCAGCACCATGTCAGTTACAAGCCATTTGGAATCCAATGGTAGATCCACATGGCCCTACCACGGATGTTTTATCAAACACCTCCCCAGCACTGCTCTAGACCCACTACTCAGCAGGCTCCAACTTACTGGCATCTCTGTTCTACACCATTTTCATGAAACTCAGTAAATCAAGGCACTGTCTGGTATACTCATGATCAGCAATAGGACATCCAATGTTTCTCCAGTGCCACCTGGTCATAGGAATTTCAAAAATTTCATGGTATTTATCTAGCCATTTTTCAAGATTGAAGTTGGAGGCACTGTGGGTTTCAATTCATTCAGCAAAGATTAAATGGTGAGGAAGCTCATTTCAATGAAATCTCTGGAGAAATCTCACAGGCAAGGCTTCCCAAAGAATGGACAAAAGGTCATATTAGGCCAGGCCCATTGAGGTCTACAATGTGAGGAGCATGTGTGTTTTGACTCTCAACTATGGCTGCCATTTCTTTAAGAATAAAATCATGTGATATCCTTGCTGAGATTCCCAGGCCTCTGTGGAAATCTACCCGGGGCCTAGGTCTCAGTTTCCAAGAGCGACTTTCATGCGTGACCTCTTAAAATCCCAACAAAATTCATAGCAATGCTTCCTTGACTTTCAGTTGCAAAACCCAGTGTTTAAGGGGAATCACACACGAGTTCAAGCCCACGTGGAACCAGTCATTTTTTCCAATGCCACACAAATGACCAACATTAAAACCAAAACACTCCCACATGGCCCTCACCTTATTCCATATAGTCAATCATCTTAAACTCTGGCTGGAGGTTTCCATGAGGGGTGCAGCCCAAGAGAGTGTCCAAAATCAGCTCGTTTGCCCCTCATTTGCCTAAAGTCAGGGTAGCCTGGACACCGTTGCTGTGAACCAGGAGTGAACAAATAAGCCTGCTGTTAATACTTCTAGGTTTCTCCAATTTGAGGGCTACTGATTTTAGGTATCGATTCTTTAGGTGATTTAGAGTCATGGGAAAACACAAGCACCTCTGCAGGGCTTTGAAGAACTCATTTGACTCACAGAATCCCTATTCATATTTGTTGGAGTGCAGGAACCTAACAGAGGAAGGCAAGAGTTTTCATCCACAATGAATGATATTTTTTTGCCATTTAGTTTTGGAAGCTCACATGGGATCATTCTTAAGATCCATCAGGTGCTGAGAATCTAAGTCTAAGCCACACACAGGACCAAGAGGCTGATAAAGACACATCCCTTTCCAAAGCAATTAAGCAAAGAACCACAGGTGAGGCCCATTCATTTCCATTTGAAAACTGTTTTCTTCAGGCTTCACAAAGGGGTGGCCTGAGGCAAAGACCTTCCTGACATTCAGTGCAACACAACAATAAGTAAGCAAAAAGCCCAAAGCAGTGTTTCTGCACTAAGACTTTCCTGGTTACACTGATATCTGAGTGTTCTGAGATGCTCGCCATTCTCTTCAACTATCCTTTACATGGCCATGTCACAGAGCTTGGAGGTGGTACATATTTTGGACACAAATCCCTGAGCCCATTCTGGAGAGTGGCCAGAATTCAGGAAGAAAACAACAACTTAGAAAGATAGCAGGTGTTGCACATCGATAAGACAAGCTACAGTCCATTCATATATTGGGCAGGATGAATTATAGGGAAGATTTATACTAGACAGGACACATCCATTAATGCATTCTCTTTTCTAATGTCTACAACAACGGACACAGTGGGATACACATAAACAGAAACACTAGCCTTGTCAAATGACTTACTAGAAACTGTCTGCTCCAAACCAAACAAACCGCCTTTTCGATCTATTCTCAGAACATGAGACAAAACAACAAACCCACACCCACTCCCACAAAGGCACCTCCTTCCCCCAAGTAGGTCTGTGACTATCCGGAGTGTCCTCTGACTGGTGGGCCATACTATGTTCCCCTGAAATGGCCTGTCTTCTCTCAGATCTTGTTTCCTTGACCAACTCTGTGAAGATGTCAGGAAAAAGTGGTTAGCCACTACCTGTTTTCTCAGGAAAGGTCCATCTTCAGAGCTCTCCTGGCAATTGGCCATCCTCACATCATTAGGTACCAAGAAAACTGACTCTGTCCTTGGTAAATCCAAACAAGTGAGCCCACTGGGCCTGGTACTGGGACTGCCTCTGGGTGCCTGGGTTCTTGGATACCAAGTTCAGAGAGTTCCATCACCAAGGAAATGAGGTATGTCACATTTTTTGGAACTGAATGAGGTCACTGCCTTGGCAACCACTTTGTCCTAACAGTTGCTTCCAAGGGTTACATAAGATGGAGGTTTCCCCTACTTCTTGTGACACTTTCATAAGGTAGAATGTATATCAACCATTGGCACCCGGGAACAGCTCTCCACTCAGGCCTGGATTGTTCCACCTTGTCTACAGTAAGAAGAGAGAGGCAGATTCAGACACATCCCTTCATCCTGACCAGGTTGTTTGCCATGGAAGATGACTTTTGCTCTCTCAGGTGCTTCATACCTGCCTACAACTTCTCCAGGTATCATTTGTGCATGGACATTTGAGGTTCTCATCTGGTGGAAGATCCCCAACTTTCCTGTATTGTAAGAACCCCTCTGTCCCTGCTCTTCTGTAAAATGATTGAGGGAACTGTGTATACTTGGGGTTAAAAACAGGTTTGATTTGGTGACGAATGATTCTGTGCGATGAATAATGGGATTGGGAACCTGCAATATTTACAAGAATATAGAGGTGAAATATAAGTATGAAAAAAGAAATCTAGGTATGCTTTGAAGCCCAGAAGGGTTTTGCCCTTGATTGGGATACTTAGCTTTGAATTATGTTCTGCAAAGATGTCTCAGATAATTTGATATACAATGGCATAGGACCTTGTACATTGGATGATTGAATTTAGAAGATAACATCCAGTCAAAAAGGGATATTCAGTAGGTTTAGGAAGATAGTCGGTAGGTTTAGGAAGACGAGTGAGTATAGGATTTGGACCAAAAGTTCTTTAGCAATAGACTTTTGGTTATAGAGTGAATGTAAATGTCAGCACATATGAAGAGTCAGACACTATGTTGAACTGGGGAAAATATGTAGAAAAGCAGATATCAATGGAAACATTACGAAATCAGGCAAAGTATAAAGTGAGGGATAGAATTAGACATTTTCAACAGGGTTGAGTTTCAATATATAAATTAGGAAAAAACAAATATGTAGTCACCAATAGGATTGACAATTGACAGCATTAGGCAACCTGGACATGGATGTTTTTAGAAATCCATGTTCACTTTCCATTTAGGCTTTGGTACAATCATAAGTGTGACCTTTCCATTTTTTGTCCAGAATATTACTGTGATAATGAGGTGACATGAGTATTTCTTTCACCATTTCTGGGAGCAATATATTGAAGATGCAAAATTAGAATCGGGGGTGCAAATAGGTGTACCCTGTTTCTATGAACATAGAGAAAAACCACAAATAGACCATACTGTGAATAAATAATATATCTTTTTTGAACTTTAAATAATGAATTGAACTGATATCTGAAAAATAAAAGGAAATTGTATATTGATATACAATCATTCATTCCAACCAGTTATATATCTAATGGAAATATTAGTGTTTTGGTTTATCATGAAGAGTGTGTGAGTTTTGCTTCAAAATGATTATGGAAATTCAAAATAATGTGTTTGGAAAGAAGTCTCATGAAAAGACAAGTCAAGAAACCCTGACAATACATGTGTTCTGAAGCAAGAAGTGATTAATGTTGAAACAAATGCCTATTAATTTGTGAACTTGTGGATGAAATGTATATCCTATGATGTGCAAAAACTGAAGAAACAATAATGTACCAGTGTCGAATACAAATGAATGACAAATTACATATCATGTCCCATAGGAGTCTACTTGCATTGATGTTAGACTGGGTCAGATACTGTAGAATAATTAGGATTTGTATGCACCCTTCACTGAAGTTAGTAGTCAGTACTAGGAAACAAATATGTATTTCAGGTGGATGAATATTTCTGATAATAATCATGTGAAAAGTTGATTATAAATCAACATACATGAACATGAATGAATTTATAAAGTGTGTACTAGACACATATATTTCATATTTGGAAAACTTTGGAGAGTATATCTATATCTATATCTATGCACACACACACACACACTCGCACACACACACACACAACACTCACAGACATTAAAAAGTACCAATATAAATGCCAATCGAAATTCATCAGTAAATATATATCATCCACAGATGCAAAAATATTTATGTTACTTAACATGAGTTTATGTATAATGTTGTTCTTCTAGGACGCTCTCTTATATGTTGAATTTTCATTTCCAACAGCATTTAGGAGGAGTGAACACTTCTCACAATTTGTATCTGCCAAGACATCCACCTTACAAAAATGTACCTGTGATACCTGGTAGGATTCTATATATGCATATAAATATACATGTGTGAATAGGCTACAGAAATTGGAAACAAGTATTCACATATTTGTTAAGTTTAAAAACACATGGAGAATATTTCAATTAAAATTTGACTAGATGTATAACTCCTACCTTATATAATGCAAATGTCAAGTCCAACTATAGAACATGTCTCCTCTGAAGTGCTTGTATTTCTATTGTGTTGGGTTAATTTTCCCCATTATATTAGGATGAATAGTCTGAGTCTACCAGGTATGGGTTAGCGTCAGGGATTCAGTACTTCGAATGAAAAATTGGAAAAAGAATCCAATGTGTATGTAAATATATGCTGCACAAATATCTTCCCGCTCTCATCCAAAACAATGCCTTGACATTACCTTCACCCCAAGTAAGACACAATTAGAGGAGAAGAGTTACACAATCAGTGAATACATATCTGGAATGGAAAATGCTCAGGAGTTCACAACCTTGGAGGTGGTTTAGGAGTTTCCAAAAGTAAGGGACATGGTACACACTCCACAAACATGTAACTCTGCTGGCCTAAAAACTTTTTGAGAAACTGCCTCTGAGCTTCCGCACTTGAAATATATGTTGTTTTCATGAGATTTGGCTTCCTTTGTAGTGAGACCATCAAAGCTGGGTCTGCATCTATGTGACCTGGAGGACATGGTTTCTTATTTTCCAATGAACAAGATGAAGCAGTGCTGAATCCTCTCTTTATAGGTAAACTGAGGCCACTAGGGACTAAGTGTCTCCCCGTCTCCCCGTGTGGACTGTGAAGCCATTTGGTCCTCCTCCACTTTTTGTGGTTTTTAGGCTGCTGCACTGTGAGTTTGGTATTTGTTTCACGAAATACTAGCAGCTAAACTGGGACACAGTGCTGGAGGGAGTTCTGTCACGTGTGGTGGGTCAGGGTCTGCAAGAGAATGCACCAACTAGGCTTCTATCTCTCACAGCTTGCCCCATTGCCCCCTTGTCCATATCAACCTGATTCTTAATTTTCCTCTTAAAACTCTCCATATAACAAGATGCCTTTACATATAAGGGTCTGCTGGCAGCACCATGTCAGTTACAAGCCATTTGGAATCCAATGGTAGATCCACATGGCCCTACCACGGATGTTTTATCAAACACCTCCCCAGCACTGCTCTAGACCCACTACTCAGCAGGCTCCAACTTACTGGCATCTCTGTTCTACACCATTTTCATGAAACTCAGTAAATCAAGGCACTGTCTGGTATACTCATGATCAGCAATAGGACATCCAATGTTTCTCCAGTGCCACCTGGTCATAGGAATTTCAAAAATTTCATGGTATTTATCTAGCCATTTTTCAAGATTGAAGTTGGAGGCACTGTGGGTTTCAATTCATTCAGCAAAGATTAAATTGTGAGGAAGCTCATTTCAATGAAATCTCTGGAGAAATCTCACAGGCAAGGCTTCCCAAAGAATGGACAAAAGGTCACATTAGGCCAGGCCCATTGAGGTCTACAATGTGAGGTGCATGTGTGTTTTGACTCTCAACTATGGCTGCCATTTCTTTAAGAATAAAATCATGTGATATCCTTGCTGAGATTCCCAGGGCTCTGTGGAAATCTACCCGGGGCCTAGGTCTCAGTTTTCAAGAGCGACTTTCATGCATGGCCTCTTAAAATCCCAACAAAATTCATGGCAATGCTTCTCTGAGTTCAGTTCCAAAACCCAGTGTCTAAGGGGAATCACACCAGAGTTCTAGCCCACGTGGACCCAGTAATTTTTTCCAATGCCACACAAATGACCAACATTAAAACCAAAACACTCCCACATGGCCCTCACCTTTTTCCATATAGTCAATCATCTTAACCTCTGGCTGGAGGTTTCCATGAGGGGTGCAGCCCAAGACAGTGTCCAAAATCAGCTCGTTTGCCCCTCATTTGCCTAAAGTCAGGGTAGCCTGGACACCGTTGCTGTGAACCAGGAGTGAACAAATAAGCCTGCCATTAATACTTCTATGTTTCTCCAATTTGATCGCTACTGATTTTAGGTATCGATTCTTTAGGTGATTTAGAGTCATGGGAAAACACAAGCACCTCTGCAGTGCTTTGAAGAACTCATTTGACTCACAGAATCCCTATTCATATTTGTTGGAGTGCAGGAACCTAACAGAGGAAGGCAAGAGTCTTCATCCACAATGAATGATATTTTTTGCCATTTAATTTTGGAAGCTCACATGGGATCATTCTTAAGATCCATCAGGTGCTGAGAATCTAAGTCACAGCCACACACAGGTCCAAGAGGCTGATAAAGACACATCCCTTTCCAAAGCAATTAAGCAAAGAGCCACAGGTGAGGCCCATTCATTTCCATTTGAAAACTGTTTTCTTCAGGCTTCACAAAGTGGTGGCCTGATGCAAAAACCTTCCTGACATTCAGTGCAACACAACAATAAGTAAGCAAAATCCCAAGGCAGTGTTTCTGCACTGAGACTTTACTGGTCACACTGATATCTGAGTTTTCTGAGATGCTCGCCATTCTCTTCAACTATCCTTTACATGGCCATGTCACAGAGCTTGGAGGTGGTACATATTTTGGACACAAATCCCTGAGCCCATTCTGGAGAGTGGCCAGAATTCAGGAAGAAAACAACAACTTAGAAAGATAGCAGTTGTTGCACATCGATAAGACAAGCTACAGTCCATTCATATATTGGGCAGGATGAATTATAGGGAAGATTTATACTAGACAGGACACATCCATTAATGCATTCTCTTTTCTAATGTCTACAACAACGGACACAGTGGGATACACATAAACAGAAACACTGGCCTTGTCAAATGACTTACTAGAAACTGTCTGCTCCAAACCAAACAAACCGCCTTTTCGGTCTATTCTCAGAACATGAGACAAAACAACAAACCCACACCCACTCCCACAAAGGCACCTCCTTCCCCCAAGTAGGTCTGTGACTATCCGGAGTGTCCTCTGACTGGTGGGCCATACTATGTTCCCCCGAAATGGCCTGTCTTCTCTCAGATCTTGTTTCCTTGACCAACTCTGTGAAGAAGTCAGGAAAAAGTGGTTAGCCACTACCTGTTTTCTCAGGAAAGGTCCATCTTCAGATCTCTCCTGGCATTTGGCCATCCTCACATCATTAGGTACCAAGAAAACTGACTCTGTCCTTGGTAAATCCAAACAAGTGAGCCCACTGGGGCTGGGACTGGGAACTGCCTCTGCGTGCCTGGCTTCTTGGATACCAAGTTCAGAGAGTTCCATCACCAAGGAAATGAGGTATGTCACATTCTTTGGAACTGAATGAGGTCACTGCCTTGGCAACCACTTTGTCCTAACAGTTGCTTCCAAGGGTTACATAAGATGGAGGTTTCCCCTACTTCCTGTGACACTTTCATAAGGTAGAATGTATATCAACCATTGGCACCCGGGAACAGCTCTCCACTCAGGCCTGGATTGTTCCACCTTGTCTACAAAAAGAAGAGAGAGGCAGATTCACACACATCCCTTCATCCTGACCAGGTTGTTTGCCATGGAAGATGACTTTTGCTCTCTCAGGAGCTTCATACCTGCCTACAACTTCTCCATGTATCATTTGTGCATGGACATTTGAGGTTCTCATCTGGTGGAAGATCCCCAACTTTCCTGTATTGTAAGAACCCCTCTGTCCCTGCTCTTCTGTAAAATGTTTGAGGGAACAGTGTATACCTGGGGTTAAAAACAGGTTTGATTTGGTGATGAATGATTCTGTGCGATGAATAATGGGATTGGGAACCTGCAATATTTACAAGAATATAGAGGTGAAATATAAGTAGGAAAACAGAAATCTAGGTATGATTTGAAGCCCAGAGGGTTTTGCCCTTGATTGGGATACTTAGCTTTGAATTATGTTCTGCAAAGATGTCTCAGATAATTTGATATACAATGGCATAGGACCTTGTTCATTGGATGATTGAATTTAGAAGAGAACATCCAGTCAAAAAGGGATATTCAGTAGGATTAGGAAGATATTCGGTAGGTTTAGGAAGACGAGTGAGTATAGGATTTGGACCAAAAGTTCTTTAGCAATAGACTTTTGGTTATAGAGTGAATGTAAATGTCAGCACATATGAAGAGTCAGACACTATGTTGAACTGGGGAAAATATGTAGAAAAGCAGATATCAATGGAAACATTACGAAATCAGGCAAAGTATAAAGTGAGGGATAGAATTAGACATTTTCAACAGGGTTGAGTTTCAATATATAAATTAGGAAAAAACAAATATGTAGTCACCAATAGGATTGACAATTGACAGCATTAGGCAACATGGACATGGATGTTTTTGAAATCCATGTTCACTTTCCATTTAGGCTTTGGTACAATCATAAGTGTGACCTTTCCATTTTTTGTCCAGAATATTGCTGTGATAACGAGGTGACATGAGTATTTCTTTCACCATTTCTGGGAACAATATATTGAAGATGTAAAATTAGAATCGGGGGTACAAATAGGTGTACCCTGTTTCTATGAACATAGAGAAAAACCACGAATAGACCATACTGTGAATAAATAATATAACTTTTTTGAACTTTAAATAATGAATTGAACTGATATCTGAAAAATAAAAGGAAATTGTATATTGATATACAATCATTCATTCCAACCAGTTATATATCTAATGGAAATATTAGTGTTTTGGTTTATCATGAAGAGTGTGTGAGTTTTGCTTCAAAATGATTATGGAAATTCAAAATAATGTGTTTGGAAAGAAGTCTCATGAAAAGACCAGTCAAGAAACCCTGACAATACATGTGTTCTGAAGCAAGAAGTGATTAATGTTGAAACAAATGCCTATTAATTTGTGAACTTGTGGATGAAATGTATATCCTATGATGTGCAAAAACTGAAGAAACAATAATGTACCAGTGTCGAATACAAATGAATGACAAATTACATATCATGTCCCATAGGAGTCTACTTCCATTGATGTTAGACTGGGTCAGATACTGTAGAATAATTAGGATTTGTATGCACCCTTCACTGAAGTTAGTAGTCAGTACTAGGAAACAAATATGTATTTCAGGTGGATGAATATTTCTGATTATAATCTTGTGAAAAGTTGATTATAAATCCACATACATGAACATGAATGAATTTAGAGAGTGTATACTAGACACATATATTTCATATTTGGAAAACTTTGGAGAGTATATCTATATCTATATCTATACACACACACACACACACACACACACACACACACACACACAACACTCACAGACATTAAAAAGTACCAATATAAATGCCAATCGAAATTCATCAGTAAATATATATCATCCACAGATGCTTCTTCCGGACCCAGTCTCCTCTCCAAACACTCCTCCCTTAACACCTGTTAGTCTAGTCTATTATAATACCCCAGAGGAAAAAGGGACTCTTGCCGCAAAATGGGAAGGCCCCTATCCTGTCATTCTCTTTACCCTTACCGCCGCCAAACTCTCCTTACCAGACAACTGTCTCACTCCCTGGATTCACATGTCTAGGTTGAAGCCACATCACCAGGAGGCCCCACCTGCTGAAGACAGGGCCACCCCAGAGGAACTCCAAGAATCACCTACTGAACCTCCCCTTTACTCCTGCTCTCCACACCCATCTCACCCATTTTAGTTGTGGCTCACACGGTTTTCCTTGCAGCCCAATTCCTCTTAAAGAAGGCACAATGAGCTCTCCCAACACCCTAGTCTTCTCTAACTGCTTGTTTTTTGTGCTCTGCTTATTTTCTGTGCTCTGTCAGGACTGGTCTTTACCCTCCTCACCTACCATGCATTTATTCACTTTTCGGGAACGATACTCAGAACATGGCATGCAGAAGGTCTGCACAGTGGATGCAACTACTTGCTTCATCCACAACTGCACCTCTATTTCCCTAAAATTGTCACCTTCAAGGACCTTCGTCCCTGGTAGCTGGAACTGGCCTTTCATTTGCTTCCTTTTTGATCAAACAAAAGACTATTGTCATTGGTGGCCTGAGATATATAATGGGTGCCCCTATTGGTCATGCATGTTCCATGATGAACGTGGTAGCTATTCTTACCACTCATTTGGTTACCCTGAAGGGTGGACTTCTAGTTACATAAAGTGGCATAAAGGCTCTTCATCCAGTAACAATGGATGGTATACTTTAGGTAAACCTGACCCCAAGGCCAAACGATGGGGCTATGTTGAGTTTGCTGTCTATGCTCGGACAACCTCAGTCAGACCCACAGGGTGGATGACTATTGGCCGCACCCTGATTACGCAACCTAAGGCAAACATCCAGGTAGTCGAACACATTAAGGACTCAGAATCAAAACTTTGAGATCATATCCATAGCTCATCCAAAGAGGATTCAGAGCCTTCAACCCTCTCAGGTCCCCCTCCCACATGGCTCAATTTGCTACACCAAACTTTTTGATTATTAAACTCCACCCCTCTTTCTGTGCCTACTTCTCAGTGCTTTCTCTGTGCTTCACTTAGTCGTCCACTTCTAGCAGCAGTCCCATTAGCGGCAGGAAATATTCCAGCAAAACCCTACAATTTCTCTAAAAAGGACAACCCCTACATGTGACACGTATCCCACTGTGGGAAAGTTATTCCACCAATACTTTATTTCCTTTCATCTGTTTCCACCTGCCAATAATGAATCCTTTACCCATTTGTTTCTTGAGCTACAGCACCCCATAGAGCCCTGTGTTTATGCAACCTGGACATTTCCTCTGGTGTAATGGTTCTTTAAGTACCTCAACCATCAATGTCTCTGGCGCCTGTTTCTTGGTTACTGTAGTTCCTCAGCCATCTTTGTATACTCCCACCGAATTCTGACAGTTGGCCCTACCTTCCCGCACCCGTAGGGTAGTCTTTCTGCCGGTTCTGGTAGGCCTCATTTTAACAACCTCAGTGACAGGTCTCGGACTCTCTGGTGGAGCTATAGGTCATGCTCTATGGGATCCAATGACCTTCAACAAAAACTGCAGGAAACACTCAATACCATGGCTGAGTCTCTGGGTTCCTTGCAGCGGCAGGTTACTTCATTGGCACAAGTGGCTTTACAGAACCAAAGGGCAATTGATCTTCTCACTGCAGAAAAAGGGGTTACATGCCTATTCCTCAGAGAGGAATTTTGCTATTATGTTAATGAATCTGGGCTAATAAAAAAAATGTTGTTAAATTGCAGGAATTATCGACCCAATTGCTCAAACCTACCTCCTCCAATCCCATAACGGGGTTCTTCCAATCCTATCTTGCGATGTACTTACTACATATCTTGGATCCCCTTATTTGGATGCTCCTTTTTTGTGCTCTCTTGCCCTGCATAATGAAGTGCCTTCAAACCCAACTGCATAAAATTCCTAATCAAACTTTCAACCAGCTTTTGCTTAGTCACTACCAGCCTCTGATGACCGATGAATCCCCAACATCTCCAAGAGAACAGTTCACTCAGTGATGAAGCTCACTACCAGGCACGATGGAATGCAACGGGTATTAGACAGCGGGAGACAACGAGCTCGGAGAACCTCTTAATCTGCCATCCTGGATTCATAGTCTTTACCACCTTCTAAGCTTTCTCATGGTTCTTGGCCTCTTCTATGTCAGTCCCCCCACATGGAACTTCTGCCAAAAATTGACATTTGCTTTAATTTTTATCTTCATTCTGTTTTTATTCGCTCTGATCTTCTTCAGGTGCTGGCGACACCATGTCCAGGCAACGCTTCCAGTATTTCCTTGAGTCTCTGTTACAGGACCAGTGGCTGATACCAACAATCTCTTCCATCCAGGACTGGTTCCATGCCATCGACATCTTTGGCTTCAGGGAACATTCATTGACTTCACCCCTATGAAAATAGCTGTCTATAGCCACTGGGTTTTATTTCTGGCTGCCATGATATCCCCATACCTGCCCCCTGAGCATTCCTCCACTTCTCTTTCTAGGCCCCACACCACCCCCACACAGCAGGAAGCAGCCAAATCTGACAAACGACACCCCACTTCCTAAGAAAACAAAAAGGGTGGAATGTTGGGAAAAGAATAAATGGCAGCCATACCGCAGAGAAAAACCCCAACATGGCGCCTAAGGACTTCTTCTTCCTACCTTCTTCATTTCTGCAGTGGCACAAAAAGTTCCCACCCTTGTGAACTCTCCCGCCAGCGCCAATTTCAAATCTCGCTTGTGGGGAACCTTAGCCCCAAAGAGAACTAATTCCTGGGCTCTGGAGCTGATATTTGAAAGAACTTGTCAATAAACGGGTTGCTGCCATTTATGTAAGCCATACCATCTCCCCCTTAGTTCTATATAAGCACACAGCTTTTAGCAATAAATTTGGAATTCTCCCGGTGAAGTGTCATTGCGTGGGGAATTATTTCACTCATGTTCAGCAACAGGATATCCAAAGGTTCTCCAGTGCCACCTGGTAATGGGAATTTCAGAAATTTGATAGTATTTATTTAACCATTTTTGAAGGATGAAGTTGGAGTCACTGTGCGTTTCAATTAATGCAGGAACCATTATGTGGTGAGGAAGCTCATTTAAATGAAATCTCTGGAGAAATCTCACAGGCAAGGCTTCCCAAAAAGTGGCCAAAAGGTCACATGAAGCCAGGATCATTGAGGTCTACAATATGAGTTCCATTTGTGTTTAGACTCTCAATTATGGCTGCCAAGTCTTTCAAAATAAAATCATGTGATATCCTGGCTGAGATTCTCACTGCACTGTGGAAAGACACCCTGGCCCTCGATCTCAGTTTTCAAGGGCGCATCTCATGCGTGGCCTTCTAAAATCCCAACACATTTCATGGCAATACTTCTTTGAGGTAAATTCCAGAACTCAGTCTCTAAGAGGAATCATGCCAGAATTCAAGCCCAGGTGGATCCAGTTATCTCTTCCAACCGCCAAACAAATGACCACAATTAAAACCAAACACTCCCACATGGCCCTCATCTTCTTCCATATAGACACTTATCATAACCTCTGGCTGGAGTTTTTCATGAGGGGTGCAGCCCAAGACAGTGTCAAAAATAAGCTCCCTTGCCCCTCATTTGCCTAAAGTCAAGGTGGCCTGGACACCCATCCGGTGAACCAGGAGTGATCAGATAGGCCAGCTGTTAATACTGCTCTGCATCTCCAATTTGAGGCCTACTGACTGTCAGGTATAGATTCTTTATATGATTTGGAGCCATGAGAAAACCCAAAAACCTATGGGTTAGCCTCTGCAGGGCTGTGCATAACTCATTTGAACCAAAGGATCCGTATTCTCACTTGATGGTGGTCAGGAACCTTACAAATGAATGCGAGAGACTTCATTCACAATAATTGCTCTTTTGGCCATTTTGGTTTTGGATGCACACATGGGATCTCTCTTTACATCCATCAGGTGCTGAGAATCTAAGCCACAAACTCACACAGGGCCAAGAGGCTGATTCAGACACATCCCTTTCCAAAGCAATTAAGCAAAGAGCCACAGGTGATGCCTATTCATTTCCATTTGAAAACTGTTTTCTTCAGGCTTCACAAAGGGGTGGCCTGAGGCAAAGACCTTCCTGACATTCAGGGAAACAGAACAATTGATAAGCAAAAGGCCGAAAGCATGGTTTCTCCACTGAGACTTTCTTGGTCACACTGATATCTGAGTTTTCTGAGATGCTCGCCGTTCCCTTCAGCTATCCAGGACATGGCAATGTCACAGAGCTTGGAGGTGGTACATATTTTGGACACAAAACCATGAGACTATTCTGGAGAGTGGTGAGAATTCTGGAAGAAACAGGAACTTAGGAAGGTAGCAGGTGTTGCCCATGGATAAGGCAAGCTGCAGTCCATTCATAAATTGGGCAGGATGAATGCCGGGAATCTTTCTACTATACAGGACATATCAATTGTTGCATTCTATTTTCTAATGTCTACAACCACGGACACAGTGGGATACACAGAAATAGAAACACTTGCCTTGTCCAACGACTTACTAGAAGAAGACCACTCCAAATCAAACAAACCGTCTTTCCTACCTATTCTCAGATCATGAGACAAAACCACAAAATCACACCCACCCCACAAAGACACCTCCTTCCCCCATGTAACTCTGTGACTATCCGGAGTTTCCTCTGAGTGGTGGGCCATACTATGTTCCCCCAAAATGGCCTGTCCTATCTCAGATCTGGTCTCCTTGGCCAACTCTGTGAAGTTGTCAGGAGCCTGCGGTGAACCACTACCTACTTTCTCAGGAAAGGCCCCAATTCAGAGCTCTCCTGGTATTTGGCCATCCTCACATATGTTGGTACCAAGAAAGACTGACACTCTCCTTGGTAAATTCAAACAAGTGAGCCTACTGGGTCTGGGACTGGACTGGCTCTGGGTGCCTGGCTTCCTGGATCCCAAGTTAAGAGAGTTCCATCACCAAGGAAGTGAGGTAGATCACTTCTTCAGGAACTGAATGAGGTCATTGCCTTGACAACCACTTTGTCCTAACAGTTGCTTTCAAGAGTCCCATGAGATGGAGGCTGCCCCTACTTCCTGTGACACTTTCACAAGTTAGAATGGTATATAAACCATGGGCACCCGGGAACAGCTCTCCACCTAGGACTGGTTTGGTCCATCTTCTCTACATTAAGAAGAGAGAGGCTGATTCATACACATCCCTTCATGCTGACAAGGTTGTTTGCCATAGAAGATGACTTTTCTCTCTCAGGTCTTTCGTAGCTGCCTACATCTTCTCAAGGGATCATTTCTGCATGGACCTTTGATGTTCTCAACAGGTGGAACATGCCCTACATTCCTGTATTTTAAGAGCAACCCTGCCCCTGCTGTTCTGTAAAGTTCGATTGAGAGAACAGTGTATGGTTTGGGTTAGTAACATGTTCAATTTGGGGTTAGGAATCCTTCTGCATGACGAATAATGGTATTGGGAAACTATGATATTTACAAGAATATATAGGTGAAATATAAGTATAAAAACAGAAATCTAGGGAAGATATGAAGTCCAGAAGGGCATTGGGCCCTTAATTGGTACACTTAGCTTTGAATTATTTTCTGCAAAAATGTCTCAGATAAATCTATATACAATGGCATAGGAGCTTGTACCTTGGATGATTGAATGTCGAATAGAACACCCACTCAAAAAGGGATTGTCGGTAGGATTAGAAAGATAGTCAGTAGGTTTACAAAGAAGAGTGAGAATAGGATTTAGACCAAAAGTTCTTAAGCAATAGGGTTTCAGGTAGACAGTGAATGTAAATGTCAGCACAAGTGAAGAGTCAGTCACAATGATGAACAGGGGAAAATATGTAGGAAAATAGATATAAATAGAGACATTACTAAATCAGGCAAAGTATAAAGTGAGTGATAGGATTAGACATTTTCAACAGGCTTGAGGTTGAATATATAATCTTAGGAAGAAACAGAAATGTAGTCACCAATAAGATTGACATTTGAGAGCATTAGGCCACCTGGACATGGAAGGTTTTAGTAATCCATGCTCACTTTCCATTTAGGCTTTGGTACAACCTTAAGGGTGACCTTTGATTTTTTTGTCCAGAATATTACTGTGATAAAATGTATATATAGATCAGGTGACATGAGTATTTCTTCCACCATTTTTTGAGGAATATTTTGAAAACGTATAAATTAGTATTGAGGGTAAAAATAGGTGTACCCTGTGACTATGAATATAGAGATAATGCATGAATAGACCATACAGTTAATAAATAATATAACTGGTTCTACTTTAAATAATGTATTGAATTGATATCTGAAAATACATAAGAAATCATATATTGATATATAATCATTCATAACAACTAGTTATACGTCTAATTGTAATCCTAAGGTTATGGTTTATCATGAAGAGTGTGTGAGTTTTGCTTCAAAAGTGATTATGGAAATCAAAAATAATGTGTTTGGAAAGAAGTCTCATGAAAAGACCAGTTTGAAACATGGCGGAACACGTGTTTTCTGAAGCAGAAAGTGATTGAAAGTGAAATAAATGCCTATAAATTTGTGAACTTGTGGATGAAATATATATCCAATAATGTGCATAAACTGAAGAAATAGTAATGTACTAGTTTTGAATAAAAATGAACTTCAAAATACTTATCATGTCCCATAGGAATCTACTTGCATTGATGTGAAAATGGATCAGTTACTGTAGAAATATTAGGATTTATATGCACCATTCACTGAAGTTAGTTTTCAATACTAGGAAAAAAATACGTATATCAGGTGAATGAATATTTCTGAGAATAATCTTGTGAAAAGTTGATTATAAATCCATATACATAATCATGAATGAATTTAGGGAGTGTATAATAAGACACATATATTAAATATTTTGAAATATCTGGAGAGAATATATATATATATATATATATATATATATATATATATATATATATATCCACACACAGATTTTAAAAATTAGCAATATATATGCCAATCAAATTACACCGTGAAATATGTATCATCCACAGATCCAAAAATATTCATTTTACTGGATATGGATTTATGTATAACTTTTTTCAACTAGGAAGCTCGCCCATAGGTTGAATTTTCAGGTCAAACAGCGTTTAAGAGGAGTGATCTCTTCTCACACTTTGTATCTACCAAGTCATGTAACTCACAAGAATGTACGTGTGATACCAGGTAGGATTCTATATGTGCATATAAAAATACATGTGCTGAATAGAATACAGAGAAAGGGAGACAGGAATTCACATATTTGTTAACTTTAAAAGCACATGGAAAACTATTTCAACAAAAAATTGACTAGATTTATAACTCCTACCCTATATAATGCAAAAGGCAAGTCCAAGTATACAACATGCCTCCTCTGAACTGCTTGTATTTCTATTCTGTTTCCGTTATTTTTCTCCATCATATTAGGATTAGTATTCAGAATCTAGCAGAGCATGTGTTAGTGTCAGGGATTCAGTATTTCAAATGTAAAATAGAAAAATGAATCCAATGTGTATGCAAATATGTGCTAAACAAAATCTTCCCACTCTCATCCAGAACAATTCCTTGATATTTTTTTCGCCCAAAGTAAGACACAATTAGAGGAGAAGAGTAATAAAATCTGTGAATAATATGCTCAGGAGTTTACAACCTTGGAAGTGGTAGAGGAGTTTCCCTAGTATGGGACAGGGTAAACACTCCATAAACATGGAGCTCTGCTGGCCTAAATACTTCTTGAGAAACTGCCTCTGAGTTTGGGCACTTGAAATATATGTTGTTGTCAGGAGCTTTAGCTTCTTTTTAGTGAGACTATCAAAGCTGTGTCTGCATCTATGTGACCTGGAGGACATGGTTTCTTATTTTCCAATGAACATGAGGCAGCAGTGCTGAATTCTCTCTTTGTAAGTAAACTGTGGCCACTGGGGGCTAAGGGTATTCCCATGTGGACTGGGAAGCCATTTGGTCATCCTCCACTTTTCGTGGTGTTTCTTGCTGCTGCACTGGGACTTTGGCATTTGCTTCATGAAATAAAAGAAGTTCAACTGGGACACAGTTCTGGAGGCAATTCTTTCATGTGTGGTTGGTCAGGGTCTGCAGGAGAATGCACCAACCAGGTTTCTATCCCACATAGCTTGGCCCCATGTCCATAGTAACCTGATTCTAAACATTGCCCGGAAACATCTCCATATAACCAGAAGCCTTTACATGGAAGGGTTTGCTGGCTTCACCATGTAAGTCACAAGCCATTTGGGATCCAATGGCAGATCCACATGGCCCCACCACAAATTTTTTATCACACACCTGCCTACCACTGCTCTAGGCCCACTACTCAGCAGGTTCCAACATATTGGCATCTCTGTTCTACACCATTTTCATGAAACCCACTCAATCAAGGCACTGTCTTGCATATTTACGATCAGCAACAGGACATCCAAAGTTTCTCCAGTGCCACCTGGTCATGGGAATTTCAAAAATTTCATGGTATTTATCTAGGCATTTTTCAAGGATGACGTTGCAGGCACTGTGGGCTTCAATTCATTCAGGAACCTTTAAATGGTGAGGAAGCTCATTTCAATGAATGCTCTGTAGAACTCTCACAGGCAAGTCTTCCCAAAGAGTGGCCAAAATGTCACATGAAGCCAGGCCTATTGAGGTCTACAATGTGACGTCCATGGGTGTTGTGACTCTCAACAATGGCTGACAAGTCTTTCAGAATTAAATCATGTGATCTTCTGGCTGAGATACCCAGGGCTCTGTGGAAAGCCACCCTGGGCCTAGATCTCAGTTTCCAAGGGTGATTCTCATGGGTGGACTCCTAAAATCCCAACAAAATTCATGGCAATACTTCTCTGAATTCAGTCTCTAAGGGGAATCACACCAGAGTTCAAGCCCAGGTGGTCCCAGTCATATCTTCCAACCGGACACAAATGACCAAAATTAAAACCAAAACCCTCCCATATGGCCCTCATCTTCTTCCATATAGACTCTAATCACAACCTCTGGTTGAAGGTTTCCATGAGTGGCGGAGTCCAAGAGAGTGTCCAAAATAACTCCCTTGCCCCTCATTGGCGTAAATTCAGGGTGGTCTGGACACCCTTCATGTGAAACAGGAGTGATCAAATATGCTAGACGTTAATACTTCTATGCTTCTCCAATTTGTGGAAAACTGAGTGTCAGGTATATATTTTTATGTGATTTGCAGTCATGAGAAAACACAAGCTCCTCTGCAGGTCTTTGAAGAACCCATTTGACCCAAAGGATCCCTATTCTCACTTGATGGAGTTCAAGAACTTTAAAGAGGAAGGGGACAGACTTCATCCACAAGGACTGCTTTTTGGCCATTTTGGTTTTGGATGCACACATGGGATCTCTCTTTACATCCACCACGTGCTGAGTATCTAAGCCACAACCTCACACAGGGCCAAGAGGCTGATTCAGACACATCCCTTTTCAAAGCAATTAAGCAAAGAGCCACAGGTGATCCATATTCATTTCCATTTGAAAACTGTTTTCTTCAGGCTTCACAAAGGGGTGGCATGAGGCAAAGACCTTCCTGACATTCAGGGCAACAGAACATTAGGTTAGCAAACGGCCCAAAGCAGTGTTTCTCCACTGAGACTTTCCTGGTCACACTGATATTGAATTTTCTGAGACGCTCGCCATTCCCTTCAGCTATCCAGTACATGGCCATGTCACAGAGCTTGGAGGTGGTACATAACTTGGTCACAAAATCATGAGCCTATTCTGGAGAGTGGCCAGAATTCAGGAAGAAAACAGGAACTTAGGAAGATAGCAGGTGTTACCCATCCATAAGGCAAGCCGCATTCCTTTCATACATTGGGCAGAAAGAATTCTGGTAAGCTTTCTACTAGCCTGGACACATCCTTTGATGCATTGCATTCTCTTTTCTAATGTCTACAACCATGGACACAGTGGGATACACAGACATAAAAACACTCGCCTTGTCAAATCACTTGTTAGAAATCGTCCACTCCAAACCAAACAAACTGCCTTTCCTACCTATTCTCAGAAC
This sequence comes from Callospermophilus lateralis, assembly GCF_048772815.1. Lineage (NCBI taxonomy): Eukaryota > Metazoa > Chordata > Mammalia > Rodentia > Sciuridae > Callospermophilus > Callospermophilus lateralis. The sequence continues at coordinate 3,313,546 of NW_027511677.1, forward strand.
ATGAGACAAAATCACAAACACACACTCACACCCACAAATTCACCTCCTTTCCCAAAGTAGGTCTCTGACTATCGGGTGTGACCTCTGACTGGTGGGCCGTACTATGTTCCCATCAAATGGCCTGTTCTGTCTCAGATCTGGTTTCCTTGGCCAACTCTGTGAAGTTGTCAGGAGACAACGGTGAGCCACTTCCTGCTTACTCAGGAAAGGCCACTCTTCAGAGCTTTCCTGGCATTTGGCCATCCTCACATCAGTAGATACCAAGAAAGACTGACTCTGTCTTTGGTAAATCAAAAGAAGTGAGACCACTGGGACTGGGCCTGGGACTAGATTTGTGTGCCTGGATGCCTGTATCCCAAGTTCAGAGAGTTCCATCACCAAGAATGTGAGGTGAGGTCACTTCCTTCAGGAACTGAATGAGGTCAATGCCTTGGCAAGCACGTTGTCCTAACATTTGCTTCCAAAGGTCCCATGAAATGGAGGCTGTCCCTAATTCCTTTGACACTTTCACAAGTTAGAATGGTATATCAAACATTGGTAACCAGGAACAGCTCTCCACAGAGGCCTCGTTTGGTCCTTCTTCTCTACATAAAGAAGAGAGAGGCTGATTCAGACACATCCCTTCATGCTGACCAGGTTGTTTGCAATGAAAGATGACTTTTGCTCTCTCAGTTCCTTCATAGGTGTCTACAACTTCTCTAGGGATCATTTGCGCATAGACCTTTGAGTTTCTCAGCAGTTGGAAGATCCCCTAAATTCCTGTATTTTAAGACCAACTCTGTCCTTGCTCTTCTCTAAAGTTAGATTGAGGGAACAGTGTATGGTTAGGGTTAATAACAGGTTTGATTTGGAATAGAAATCATTCTGCTGGATGAATAATGGTATTGGGAACCTGCGATATTTTCAAGAATATATAGGTAAAATATATGAATCTGAAAACAAAAATCTAGGTAAGATTTGATGCCCAGAAGGGCATTGGGCTTTTGATTGGGTATTAAGCATAGGACCTTGTAACTTGGATGATTGATTTTCAAAGAGAACTTCCAGTCAAAATGGATAGTCAGTAGTATTAGGAAGATAGTCGGTATGTTTATAAAGGAGAGTGAGTATAGGATTTGGACCAAAAGTTCTTTAGCTATAGGGTTTCGGGTATTGAGTGAATGTAAATGTCAGCACATGTGAAGAATTAATCACAATGATGAACTGGGGAAAATATGTAGGAATGCAGATATCAATAGAGACTTTAGGAAATCTGGCAAAGTATAGTCGGTAGTGAAATGTTAATAAAATAGATTCTTGTCACTTCCTGTTTTACTGTATGCTTAATAAAACACTGTTGAAATCTTGAGAAGTGATTTCTAATCTTTTTCCCAGAATGTGCTGTCCCCAACTGCCAAACTTCAGAATGTACTCCCTCACCCAGTTGCACGCAAACTGCTCACCCGCCCAGGCCCATCAATAAACTTTCCTCCCTGCCCTCTTCAAGGAAAGTATATAAGCTCTGCTTAAGCTGTTCTCAGGGTTCTCTGCTCTATTCAAATGAGCTCTGAGCCCCAGCATGCTGGACCCCCAATAAACCCTTTGTTTTTGCATGAGAGAGTCTCTTGGTGGTCTCTTCCCCCAATGCTCTTCCGATATTTATATATGGAGGTTCCACCGAAATCCAGCAGTGGTGAACGAGAGACCCCAATGGGCTACTCTCAGGGTAAGTAAGGCACCTCTTTCTGGTTTCAGGTTTCAGGTTAGGGCTTGGCAAAATGGCTGTCGATGAAGTGTGTGAGCTCTCTTTGATGGTGGCTGGCAGACGTGTCACAGAGCCACAAACCAAGTCCCTGGGGGACGCCACAGAGGACTCGGGAATCAAGGAATAATAGTCTCCTCGACTCAGTGATACTTTGTTTCAGATTCGGTATTGCCAGCCCATCGGGTTTTGCCACCTGCTCAGTCTTGGTCTCAGTGTTGGACGTCCATTGCCTGTCTTTATTGTTTTCTCTTGTCTGTGTCCTGTGTCGTTGCTTTTACTGTTTGTGTATCTTTCATTATGGGACAGATCACTTCAATGCCTCTGTCCCTGAACCTTGATCTATGGACCAAAGTCCGCTTAAGGGCTCAGAATGTTTCTTTTTTAGTAAAACGCTGGACCTGGCAGACTCTGTGTGCCACAGAATGGCCCACCTTTGGATTCGGATGGCCCCTAGAAGGATCTTTCTACTTCCCACTAATTTAAAAAGACAGAGATATTGTCTTACAGCCAGGGCCACATAGCCATACTGATAAACAGGAATATACCTTAACTTGGCAGGACCTCTGCAAATCTCCTCCTCCGTGGGTGAAGCCTTTCCTTGCTGTGTCCCCGTTCCTACTCCTTCCCCCACGATCTCTCAACCCCTCTGCTCCTCCTCCTCCTCCACCCTCTGTTCTCCCTGAGTCACAAGATTTGACTCTACTGGACTCTCGTCCCCCTCCTTATCTTCTACCCTTGTCCCACAACCCCCAACACCCTCTAAGTGATTCTCCAGCTGCTGACTCAGCCTCTCCGCAATTGGAGGACGCTAAGCCAGCCCAGGGCCCTCCAGATAACTCCCCTGCGTCACACACAGCCCCTCCTCCCCTGGAGGAAGCTGGAGTTGCTAAAGGAACTCGCCGGTGGCAAATGATTGAAAACCCTGGAACTCCCGTGTTGCTTCCCTCCATCCCTAAGGACCAATGATTGACGATGGCCATAGGGAAAAAATGCAAGCCTACCAGTATTGGCCTTCTCCTCTTCAGACCTATATAAATGGAAAAATAACAATCCCCCTTTTACCGAGGACCCAACCTGGCTCTCAGGTCTGGTGAAGTCATTGATGTTTTCACACCAACCTTCTTGAGATGACTGCCAACAACTCCTAGGGACTCTCTTCATGACAGAGGAACAAAAGAGAATCCTCCTGGATGCTAGAAAAAAGTATCCTCGGACCAAATGCGTGACCGACAAAACTTCCCAATATATTCAAAGCCGGCTTTCTCTTGAAACGACCCAACTGGGACCCCAACACCTTTGAAGGTAGGGAGCATCTGTCCACTTATCGCCGGGCTCTAATAGTGGGTATCTTAGTGGCCGCTAGGTGACCAACTAATTTGGCCAAGGTAAGAGAGATTATTTAAGGGCCTGATGAATCTCCCTCTATGTTCTTAGAGATAATTATGTAGGCATATAAGAGACATACTCCTTTCGATCCTCAGGCAGAGGATCAAAAGGCATCTGTCACAATGGCCTTTATTGGGAAAGCTGCCCTGGATATTAAAAGAAAGTTACAATGCTTAGATGGATTACAAGATATGACTTTGAGGGATTTATTCAGAGAACCCGAGAAGGTATACTTTAAGAGAGAAACTGAGGAAGAGAAGGGAGCTGAGTGAGGATAAAAGAAACAAAAGACAGACTAAGGCATTGACTAAGGTCCTGGTCACAACAAGAAATAGGCCAGAAATTAAGAAACAGAGAGACAGGAAGGGATACCTGGGCACACACTAGAGGCCACCCCTGGCCTCAGATCAATGTGCCTACTCTAAAGAAAAAGGACACTGGGCCAAAGAGTGCCCTAGAAAGAGACAGCCATGCCAGCCAGATATTCTGACTCTGGAGGAATACTAAGAAAGTCCGGGCTCAGATCCTCTCCCTGACCTCAAGGTAACTTTTGAAGTGGAGGGGAACACAATAAACTTTGAAGTAGATGCAGGGTGAATATACTCAGCCCGTAAGGCCCATTGGACCCTCTACCGAATAAAAGGTCTCTAATTCAAGAGTCTAACAGAAGTAAATATCGGGCTTTGACAACTACGAGGACCATGGACCAGGGAAAAGGAAAAATCCATCACTCCTTCCTAGTAATCCCAGAATGCCTGGCCCCATTGATGGGCAGAGTTCTGCTCACCAAGCTCTGGGCCAAAATAACTTTTAACCCTGAAGGCCCTCAAGTGGAATTTTTTAATTCTTCAGTAACTACTCCTATAATCATGGCTCTAACTATGTCAGTAGCAAATGTTCATCAACTCACTCACCTTTGTTCAAAGAAACTGCATTCATTCGTGAAGGATCAAGAACACAGTTTTCCACTAACCTACTCACAGCAAAAGGAAATAACTGAATGGGTAACAAAAGCCTGTCAGGTCCATTAATTGGTTAAAGCTTACACTTCCAAGCTTCCTGCAGGAAAGCACCTATGAGGAACCAGACGAGGACAATTCTGGGAAGTGGACTTTACTGAAATTAAGCCAGTAAGGTATGGACTTAAATAACTCCTAGTCTTTGAACATACATTTTCAGGATGTATTGAAGCCTTCCCCACACACACAAAAAAAAAGAAATAAAAAAGAAGAAAAAAGAAACATTGCAAATGGTTGTAAAGAAGATCCTGGAAGATATTTATTCTCCCCTTGACGACCAGTAGTCTTAACCCTAATCAGCCCCTTAAGCTGCGATGGCTGATCACAAATCCTACTGGACACGAAGTATGGCCTATCTCGAATACAGCCCCCTTACGAACCTGGTGGCCATCTCTCCACCCAGTCATTTGTCAGCTGGCTATAGGTCTTTCCTATTGGGATATCCCTGATTAACAGGATCCCACTAAAATTCCATTAAATCCCTTCCGTACCATAGATAATGGAAACAAACATTATAGATGTAGGGACACGTGAGCCAGATGCAGGTTGGCTAGCCTAGATTACTATGTTTGCCCGGCAGACTATCAAAGCCACAAACAGTCACGGCTGTGGGGGGGGGAGAGCAGACTTCTATTGTAAGTCATGGGGATGTGAGCATACAGGGACTGTCAGATGGAACCCAAACTCCTCATCAAATTCTGTACACAGCATTGGCCATATTACGAATTAGATAACCAAAACCGATGGCCCCCAGAGGGGTCTCTAGATCCTCAAATTCTGTGTGACCTTTTTAACTTCTGCAAGTGCTCAAAAGGGTGAATGGAGATTCCGCTATGTGGAGGCATTCTCTCTCCTTTGCTCACATCCTGAACTATGCTTCTCCAATAGATGCTCACCCTCAGCCTTGTGCTCCAGACTCTCTGCTGTCACTCCCACCTCAGCAACTTGATTTCTCCCCTCCAATATCTAGATCAAAAACCCAAATCTCGACTGGTTCTCAGACCATTGCTCCCTTGCTGAGGTTGCAGGTACTGAGGTACCACTCCATTCACTCACTCCTCTCCTCTCCTGTCAGTGCCCGCACCGGGTCCCACCCAGTCCTCTTACAACCTAATGCAAAGCTCAAACCCGCTGAGAAGAATCCTCAGACCCTAATACAAGATGTAATGAAAATGGCCTTTAATGTTGCTTTGTCATCACTAAAAACAGGTTACTAAGAATTTAAAGTCCCTCACAGGCTTTTTGGAATCTCACTCCCGTCTCCCCCTCTGTTCTATCTGTTCTACTGCTCAAGTTTTTGTTGCTATTAAGATCCCAAAGCCCTCTCCCAATATTCTTTTACATCTCTCCTTCCTCATTCTCAGATCCACAGAGCTGCTCTTATCCCTGCCTTCCAAATTGTCCCCCTCGGTACCAGGCCCACAGAAAAGTCTTAACTGACCTTCTCCAGAAGTCTTCACCATGGCTGATTTAGGACTTTCAGCAAAAGAATCCCGATAAAAGAGTTCACTGTAGATAAACTTCCTATTTTTGTGTTGCCCTGGTCTCCTTGGCAACTGGCTAAAAAATTCAGCACTCCTGATCTAGACACACCCTTACTAGTTTTTCACAAAATATTTGAAAAAAAGGCCTCTGGCCTTGAGCTGGGGCTTCACAGAGATGGCTACATTTCTAAGATAAAGAAGTTACAAACTGGGCTGTATGGAAACAGCTGGAAGGGGAAAAAAAAGAAAGGGAAGACACCCACACCCAGGTTTCCTTGAAAAGTTAACTTGCCCAAACTGAGGAAAAAACAGAAACAAAAACTGCTTTTTGTGAACTTCTGCAGACTGTGAACTTCTGAGCCCCTTCCCTTACGTGTTGGGTACAAAATTCTGAAACTACGTAACTTGGGTTTCAGGGGATTAATTGATTACAACAGAAGCAATGCCCTCTGAATCTGGTTGAAACCAAAAAAGACTGTTTCCGTGTCTTTGGTGCTATCTTAGGTGCCTTGCCTTGTCCGTCCCTACAACAGTATAATTCTATATACTTAAACATTGTTTATGTTTTCATGAAATGGTCAACAGATGTGATTAATTGTGAAATGGTGCAGATGTTTCCCAGAGTGCTCTATCATGACGCAGGTTCATCTGAAGATCAAAGAGGGGGACATACAACCCGGTTCCGCTGGGAACATATGTCCCTCACCTTAGCCATTCTATTACGAATAGGAGTTGCTGCAGGGTTGGGCACAAGAACCACTGCTCTGGTCCATGGGACACAACAAGTGACCCAATTAGAAGCAGCAATAGATCAAAACTTAAAGATTTTAGAAACCTCCATCACAGCTTTGCAGGAATCTTTAACCTCTCTCTCTGAAGTTGTTTTACAGAACAGTCGAGGGTTGGACCTCCTTTTCATGACAGAGGGGGGCCTTTGTGCTTCATTGAGGGAAGAATGTTGTTTTTATGTCGACAATACTGGAGTTGTAAAAAAATCTATGAGTAAATTAAAAAGATGCCTTGAAGAGCAACAACGAGAGAGAGAGAGGCACAGAAAGGGTAGTTTGAGTCTTTTTTTACACAGTCCCCCTGGTTAATTACGTTTTTATCAACCCTGGCCGGTCCAATAATAATCCTCATATTATTACTAACTATAAAACCCTGTTTCCTCAACCATGTAATTTCTTTTCTCCAAGCTCAAGTTGGACAAATTAAAATTATGGTAATACCCCACTAGCAGACATAGAATGTGACACCCCACAAAGATCACTTTTATGATTAAAAGTAGCCAGAAAAAGAAGTGGGGAATGAAAGGTTAATAAAATATGTACTTGTCACTTCCTATTTTTCTGTACACTTACCGAAACACTGTTGAAATCTTGAGAACTCTTTGCTAATCTTGTTGCCAGAATGTGCTGTCCCCAATTGCCAAACTGCAGAATCTACTCCCTCACCCGGTTGAATAGAAACCTGAACTGTACTTGGATCATTGAATGTAGAAGAGAACATCCATTCAAAAAGTTATAGTCAGTTGGATTAGAAAGATAGTCGGTAAGTTTAGGAAGAAAAGTGAGTATAGGATTTGGAACAAAAGTTCTTTAGCAATAGGGTTTTGGTTAGAGAGTCAATGTAAACGTCAACACAAGTGAAGAGTCAGTCACAATGATGCACAGGGCAAAATATGTAGGAAAGCAGATATCAATAGAGACATTAGAAAATCAGGAAAAGAATAAAGTGAGTGATGGGATTAGATATTTTCAACAGGGTTGAGGATGAATATATGAGCTTAGGATAAAACAAATATGAAGTCAACAATAGGATTGACATTTGATAGCATTAGCGTAGCCCAAGACAGTGTCCAAAATAAGCTCTGTTGCCCCTCATTTGCCTAAATTCCCAGTGGCCTGTACACCCTTCCTGTGTACCAGGAGTGATCAAATAGGCCTGCCCTTAATACTGCTCTGCTTCTCCAATTTGAGTCCTACTGAGTGTCGGGTACAGATTCTTTATGTGAATTGGAAAGATGAGAAAACTCAAGCACCTATTGGATAGGCTCTGAATAGATTTGAAGAACTCATTTGACCCAAAAGATCCCTATTCTCACTTGATGGAATTCAGGAACCTTACAGAGGAAGGCAAAATACTTCATCAACAATGACTGCTCTTTATGCCATTTTGGATTTTATGCACCCATGGGATCTTTCTTTAGATCCATCAGGTACTGAGAATCTAAGTCAAAGAATCACACTGGGCCAAGAGGCTGATTCACACTCCTCTCTTTCCAAATCAATTAAGGAAAGAGCCAAAGGTAAAGCATATTCATTTCCATTTGAAAAATCTTTCCTTCAGGATTCACAAAGGGTTGGCCTGAGACAAAGACCTTCCTGACTCTCAGGGCAACAGGACAATAGGTAAGCAAATGGCCCAAAGCAGGGATTCTCCACTGAGACTTTACTGGTCACACTGATATCTGAGTTTTCTGAGATGCTCGCCATTCCATTCAGCTATCCAGTACATGGCCATGTCACAGAGCTTGGAGGTAGTACATATCTTGGACACAAAACCATGAGCCTATTCTGGAGATTGGCCATAATTCAGGAAGAAAACAGCAACTTAGGAAGGTAGCAGGTATCGCCCATCAATAAGGCAAGCCGCATTCAATTCATAAATTGTGCTGGATGAATGCTGGGAAGCTTTCTATGAGACAGGACACATCCATTGATGCATTCTCTTTTCTAATGTCTACAAGTACGGACACAGTGGGATACACAGACATAGAAACACTTGCATTGTCAAACGACTTACTAGAAACAGTTCACTCCAAACCAAACAAACCGCCTTTTCTAACTATTCTCAGAACATGAGACAAAACCACAAACCCACACCCGCAATGGCACCTCCTTCCCCCAAATAGGTCTGTGACTCTCCGGAGTGTGCTCTGACTGATGGGCCATACTATGATGCTCCGAAATGGCCTGACCTGTCTCAGATCTGGTCTTCTTGGTCAACAATGTGAAGTTGTTAGAAGCCAGGAGTGAGCCACTATCTGCTTTCTCAGGAAGAGCCCCTCTTCCGAGCTTTCCTGGCATTTGGCCATCCTCACATGAGTAGGTATCAAGAAAGACTGACTCTGTCCTTTGTAAATCCAAAAAAGTGAGACCACTGGGACTAGAACTGAGACTGGCTCTGGGTGCCTGGCTTTCTGTATCCCAAGTTCAGAGAGTTCCATCACCATGGAAGTGAGATGAGATCACGTCCTTCAGGAACTGAATGAGATCACTGCCTTGGCAACCACTTTGTCATAACAATTGCTTCCAACGGTCCCATGAGATGAGGGCTGCCCCTACTTCCTGTGACACTTTCACAAGTTAGAATGGTATATCACCCGTAGGCAAAAGGGAACAGCTCTCCACACAGGCCGGGTTTGGTCCATCTTCTCTACATTAAGAAGAGATAGGCTCATTCTGACTCAACCCTTAATCCTGACCAGGTTGTTTGCCATGGAAGATGATTTTTGCTCTCTCAGGTCTTACATAGCTGCCTACATCTTCTCCAGAGATCATTTCTGCATGGAGCTTTGAGGTTCTCAACAGATGGAAGATCCACTGCATTCCTGTATTGTAAGACCAACACTGTCCCTGCTCTTCTGTAAACATAGATGTGAATTGGAGTCATGAGAAAACCCACGAACCTATGGGATAGCCTCTGCAGAACTTTAAAGAATTCACTTGACCCAAATGATCCCTATTCTCACTTAATGGAGGTCAGGAACCTTACAGAGGAAGGCGAGAGACTCTATCCACCATGACAGTTCTTTTGTCCATTTTGGTTTTGGATGCACACATGGGATTTTTCTTTAGACCCATCATGTGCTGTGAATCTAAGCCACAGCCTCACATAGGGCCAAGAGGCTGATTCAGACACATCCATTTCCAAAGCAATTAACCGAAGAGGCACAGGTAATGACCATTCAATTCCATTTGAAAACTATTTTCTTCAGGCTTCACAAAGTGTGGCCTGAGGCAAAGACCTTCCTGACATTCAGGGCAACAGAATAGGTAAGCAAAAGGCCCAAAGCAGGGTTTCTCCACTGAGACTTTCATGGGCATAGTGATATCTGAGTTTTCTGAGATACTCACCATTCCCATCAGCTATCCAGTACATGGCCATGTCACAGAGATTGAGGTGGTACATATCTTGGACACAAAATCATGAGCGTATTCTGGAGAGTGTCCAGAATTCAGGAAGAAAACAGGAATTTAGAAAGATAGCAGGAGTTGCCCATCCATACGGCAACCTGCAGTCCATTCATAAATTGCACAGGATGAATGCTTTGAAGCTTTCTCATAGACAGGACACATCCATTGATGCATTCTCATTTCTACTGTCTACAATCTCGGACACAGTATGATATATAGACACAGAAACACTCACGTTGTCAAAGGACTTACTAGAAACAGTCCACTCCAAAACAAACAAACCAGCTTTCCTAACTATTCTCAGAACATGAGACAAAACCACAAACTCACACTCACACCCAAAAAGGCACCTCTTTCCCCCAAGTAGGTCTGTGTCTATCCGGAGTGTCCTCTGACTTGTGGGCCATACTATGTTCCCCAAAAATGGCGTGTCCTGTCTAGGATCTGGTCTCTTTAGCAAACTCTGTGAAGTTGTCAGGAGCCCGTGGTGAGAAACTATCTGCTTTCTCTGGAAAGGCCAGTCTTCATAGTTTCCAGGCATTTGGCTGTCCTCACATCAGTAGGTACCAAGAAAGAGTGACTCTGTCTTGTTAAATCCAAACAAGTGAGCCCACTGGGACATGGAGTGGGTTTGACTCTGTGTGCCTGGTTTCCTGGATCCCAAGATCACAGACTTTCATCACCTATAATGTAAGGTGAGGTCACTTCCTTCAAGAACTGAATGAAGTCACTGCCTTGGAAACCACTTTGTTTTAACAGTTGCTTCCAAGGTTCCCAAAAGATGGAGTCTGCCTCTACTTGCTGTGACTCATTCATAAGTTAGAATGGTATATCAACCATAGGCACCGGGGAACAGCTCTCCACACAGGCATGGTTTGGTCCATCTTCTCTACATTAGGAAGAGAGAGGCTAATTCAGACACATCCCTTCAACCTGACCAGGTTGTTTGCCATGGAAGATGACTTTTGCTCTCTCAGATCCTTCATACCTGCCTACACCTACTCAAGGGATTATTTCTGCAGGGACTTTTGATGTTCTCAGCTGGTGGATGATACCCTTCCTTCCTGGATTTTAAGACCAACTCTGTCCCTGCTCTTCTGTAAAGTGAGATTGAGGGAACAGTGTATGGTTAGTGTTAATAGCATGTTCGATTTGGGTTAGGAGTCATTCTGCTGGATGAATTACGGTATTGGGAACCTGTGATATTTATAAGAATATAAATGTGAAATATATGTATGAGATCAGAGATCTGGGAAAGATTTGAAGCCCAGAAAGGCATTGGGCCCTTGATTGGTATACTTAGATTGAATTATGTTCTGCACCGAGGTCTCAGATAAATCAATATACAATGGCATAGGACCCTATACCTCGGATGATTGAAAGTAGAAGAGAACATCCAGTCACAAAGGGATAGTCTGTAGGATTAGGAAGATAGTCAGTAGGTTTAGGAAGAAGAGTGAGTCTCGGAGTTGGACCAAAAGTTCTTTAGCAATTGGTTTTCAGTTAGAGCGTGAATGTAAATGTCAGCACATGTGAAGAGACAGTCACAATGATGAACTGGGAAAAATATGTAGGAAAGCAGATATCAATAGGGGCATTAGGAAATCAGGAAAAGTATAAAGTGAGTGATAGGATTAGATATTTTCAACAGGCTTGAGGTTAAATATATAATCTTAGGAAGAAACAAATATGTAGTAACCAATAGGATTGACATTTGAGAGCAGTAGGCACCCTGGACATAGATGCTTTTAGTAATCCATGGTCACTTTCCATTTAGGCTTTGGTACAATCATATGTGTGACCTTTGCATTTTGTGTCCAGAATACTACTGTGGTAAAATGTATATGTAGATCAGGTGACATAAGTATTTCTTCCACCATAAAGGGGAGTAATATTCTGGAAACTTATAAATTAGTACTGGGGATACAAATAGGTGTACCTTGTGTTGATGATTATTGAGATGATGCATGAATAGACCATATTGTGAATAAAGTATGTAACTGGATCCAACATTAAATAATGGATTGAGTTTGCATCTGAAAATATATTGGAAATCTTATATTGATATATATACCATCATTCCAACGAGTTATATATGCAATGGTATTATTAGGGTTACGGTTTGTCGTGAAGAGTGAGTTTTGCTTCAAAAATGATTATGGAATCGAAAATAATGTGTTTAGAAAGAAGTCTAGTGAAAAGACCAGTAAAGAAACATGGAGGAATACATGTGTTCTGAAGTAGTAAGTAATTGAAAGTGAACCAAATGCCAAAAAAATTTGTGAAGTTCTGGATGAAAAAATACATCCTATGATGTCCATAAACTGAAGAAATAGTAATGTACCAGTGTTGAGTAAAAATGAACTTCAAATTACACATCATGTCCCATAGCAATCTACTTGCATTGATGTTAAACTGGGTCAGTTACTGTAGAAATATTAGGATTTTTAAGCACCATCCACTGAACTAAGTTTTCAGTAGTAGGAAACCAAAATATATTTCAGGTTTATGAATATTACTGAGAATAATCTTGTGAAAATTTGAATTTAAATGAACATAAATGAATATGAATGAATTTAGGGAGTGTATAATAAGACACATATTTTTCATATTTTTTTAAAATCCGTAGAATATACACACACACACACGCACACACACACACACACATGCACACACACACACATTAATATTTAGCAATATATATGCCAATCGATATTCATCATGAAATATAATTCATTCACAAATCCAAAAATATTCATTTTACTGAACATGGATTTATGTATAGTGTTTTTCACTAGGAAGCTCACCCATAGGTGGAATTTTCAGTTCCATCATTATTTAGTGAGAGTCATCTCTTCTCACAATTTTTATATTCCAAAGTCAGTGATCTTACAAGAATGTACGTGTGATACCAGGTAGGATATTGTATATGCATAAAAAAATTACATGTGCTGAATAGGATACAGAGAAAGGGAGACAGGAATTTACATATGTGATAACTTTAAAAAATCATGGAGAAATATTAAAATGAAAAGTTTACTAAATTTAAAACACATACTCTTGATAAAGAGGAAGACAAATACAAATATACACCATGCTTCCTATAAAAGGACTGTACTTCTATTCAGTTAGGTTTTTTTTTCTCCATGATATTAGGATTAGTAGTCAGAGTCTAGTAGGGTATGGGTTAGTGTCAGGGATTCAGTATTTCAAATGGAAAATAGGAAAATGAATCTAATGTGTATGCAAACATGTGATACACAAAAATCTTCCCTCTCTTATCCAGAACAATACCTTGACATAACCATCGCTAAAAGTAAGACACAATTAGAGGAGAGGAGTTAGAAAACCTGTGAATACATATGTGGAATGAAAAATGCTCAGGAGTTCACAACACTGGAGGTGGTAAAACAGTTTACAAAAGTATGGGAGATGGTAAACACTTCAGAAACATGGAGCTGTGCTGACCTAAAGACTTATTGAGAAACTTCCTCTGAGGTTAGGCACAAGAAATATATGTATGGCAATATTTAAATCAATGGTTCTGCAACTGATGTGATTCTGCAATCTGGGTCTGCATCTATGTGACCTGGAGGACATGGTTCTTTATTTTGTAATGAACATGAGGCAGCAGGTCTGAAAACTCCCTTTGTAGGTAAACTGTTGCTACTGGGAGCTAAGTGTCTTCCCGTGTGGTCTGTGAAGCCATTTGGTCATCCTCCACTTTTCAGGGTGTTTCTTACTGCTGCACTGGGAATTTGGTATTTGCTTCATGAAATACAATATGTTCAACTGGGACACAATGCTGGAGGGAGTTCTGTCATGTGTGGTTGGTCAGGGTCGGCAAGAGAATGTACGAACCAGGCTTCTATCCCACATAGCTTTCCCCTTGACTATAGCAACCTGATTCTGAACATTGCCCTGAAACCTCTACATATAACAAGATGCCTTTACATATAAAGGTCTGCTGCCTGCACCATGTCAGTCGCAAGATTTGGAAGCCAATGGAAGATCCAGGTGGTCCTACCAAAAATATTTATTTACACACCTATAGTCCACTGCTCTACGCCCACTACCCAGCAGGCTCCAACTTACTGGCATCTCTGTTCTACACCATTTTCACGAAACTCAGTCAATCAAGGCACTGTTTGTTATACTCATGATCAGCAACAGGATATCTAAAGGTTATCCAGTGCCACCTGGTCATGGGGATTTCAAAAATTTCATGGTATTAATCTAGTCATTTTTCAAGGATGAAGTTGGAGGCACTGTGGGTTTCATTTAATTCAGGAACCATTAAATGGTGAGGAAGCTCATTTCAATGAAAGCTCTGGAGAACACTCACAGGCAAGCCTTCCCAAAGAGTGGCCAAAAGGACACATGAATCCAGGCCCATTGAGGTATACAATGTGAGGTCGATGTGTGTTTGGACTCTCAATTATGGCTACCAAGTCTTTAAGAATTAAAACATGTGATATCCTGGCTCAGAATCCCTGAGCTCTGTGGAAAGCCATCCTGGGCCTAGATCTCAGTTTCCAAAAGCGATTCTCATGCGTGGTCTCCTAAAATCCCAACACTATTCATGGCAATACTTCTCTGAGGTCAGTTCCAGAACTCAGTCTCTAAGGGGAATCACACCAGAGTTCAAGCCCTGGTGGACCCAGTCATCTCTTCCAACTACCACACAAATTACCACAATTAAAACAAGAACCCTCCCATATGGCCCTCATCTTCTTTCATATAGACACTCATCATAATCTGGCTGGAGGTTTCCATGAGGGGTGCAGACCAAGACAGTGTCCCAAATAAGCTCCTTTGCCCCTCATTTGCCTAAAGTCAAGGTGGCCTGGACACCCATCCGGTGAACCAAAAGTGATCAAATAGGCCTGCCGTTAATACCGCTCCAATTTGAGGACTACTGTCTGTGGGGTTTAGATTCTTTATGTGAATTTTAGTCATGAGAAAACCCAAGCACAATGGGCTAGCCTCTGCAGGTTTTGTAGAACTCTTTTGACCCAAAGGATCCCATTCTCACTTGATGGAAGTCAGGAACCTTACAGAGGAAGTCGAGAGACTTCCTCCCAATAATTGCTCTTTTGGCGAATTTTCTTTTGGATGCACACATGGTAACTTTCTTTAGATCCATCAGGTGCTGAGAATCTAAGCCACAGCCACACACAGGGCCAAGGGCATGATTCAGACACATCCCTTTCCAAAGCAATTAAGGAAAGTGCCACAGGTATGCCCATTCATTTCCATTTGAAAACTGTTTTCTTCAGGCTTCACAAAGGGGTGGCCTGAGGCAAAGAACTTCCTGACATTCAGGGCAACAGAACAATAGGTAAGCAAAAGGCCGAAAGCAGGGTTTCTCCTCTGAGACTTTCCTGGTCACACTGATATCTGAGTTTTCTGAGATGCTCGCCATCCCCTACAGCTATCCAGTACATGGCCATGTCACAGAGCTTGTAGGTGGTACATATCTTGGACACAAAACCATGGGCCTATTCTTGAGATTGGCCGGAATTCAGGACGAAAATAGAAACTTAGGAAGGTAGCAGGTGTTGCTCATCGATAAGGCAAGCTACAGTCCATTCATAAATGGGGCAATATGAATGCTGAGAAGATTTCTACTAGACACGACACATCCATTGATGGATTCTCTTTTCTAATGTCTACAACCACGGAAACAGTGGAATACACAGACATAGAAACACTCGCCCTGTGAAAAGACTTACTAGAAACAGTCCACTTCAAATGAAACAAACCGACTGTCCTACCTATTCTCAGAAAATGAGACAAAACCACAAACCCACAACCACACCCACAAAGGCACCTCCTTCCCCTAAGTAGGTTTGTGACTATCCAGAGTGTCCTCTGACTTGTGGGCCATAATATGTTCCCCCAAAATGGCCTTTCCTGTCTCAGATCTTGTCTCCTTGGCCAACTCTGTGAACTTCTTAGGAGCCAACGGTGAGCTACTACCTGCTTTCTCATGAAAAGCCCTGCATCCGAGCTTTCCTGGCATTGGGCCTTCCTCACATCTGTAGGTACCAAAAAATACTGACCCTGTCCTTGGTAAATCCAAACAAGTGAGACCACTGGGACTGGGACTGGGACTGGCTCTGTGTGCCTGGCTTCCTGGATCCCACGTTCAGAGAGTTCCATCACCAAGAAAGTGAGGTGAGGTCACTTCCTTCCTGAACTGAATGAGGGCACTGTCTTGGCAGCCACTTTGTCCTAACTGTTGCTTCCAAGGGTCCCAAGAGATTGAGGCTGCCCCTACTTCCTGTGACATTTTCACAAGTTAGAATGGTATATCAACCAAAGGCACCCAGGAATAGATCTCCACACAGGCCTGGTTTGGTCCATGATCTCTACATTAAAAAAAAATCTGATTCAGACACAACCTTTTATCCTGACCGGGTTGTTTGCCATGGAAGATGACTTTTGGTCTCTCAGGTCCTTTATTGCTTCCTACATCTTCTCCAGGGATCATTTCTGCATGGACCTTTGAGGTTCTCAGCAGGTGGAAGTTTTTCTACATTTCTGTATTGTAATATCAACTCCTGCCCTGCTCTTCTGTAAAGTTAGATTGAGGGAACAGTGTCCGGTTATGGTTAAAAACATGCTCGATTTGGGTTAGAAATCATTTTGCTGGATGAATGATCGTATTGGGAACTTGCTATGTGTAGAAGAATATATAGGTGAAATATATGTATGAAAAAAGAAATTTAAGTCTGATTTGAAGCCCAGAAGGGCATTGGGCCCTTGATAGGGATACGTGGTGTTGAATTACGTTCTGCAGAGTTGTCTCAGATAAATCGATATACAATGGCATAGCACCTTGTACGTTGCATGAATTAATGTAGAAGGAACATCAAGTCAAAAAGGCATAGTCGGTAGTGAAAGGTTAATAAAATTAATAAAATAGGTACTTGTCACTTCCTGTTTTTCTGTATGCTTAACAAAACACTGTTGAAATATTGAGAAATGTTTGCTAATCTTGTTCTAGAATGTACTGTTCCCAACAGCCGAACTGCAGAATGTACTCCCTCACTCGGTGTCATGCAAACCGCCCACTCGCCCTTACCCATCACTGAACTTCCCTCTCTTCCCTCTCCAAGGAAAGTATATAAGCTCTGCTTAAGCTGTTCTCAGAGGTCTCTGCTCTATTTAATTTAGCTCTGAGCTCCAGCATGCTGGACCACAAATAAACCCTTTGCTGTTGCATGAGACAGTCTCTTGATAGTATCTTCCTCTGACACTCGCCTGACCTTTACATATTGAGGTTCCACTGAGTTCCAGCAGTGGCGGAGGAGAGACCCCAACGGGCTCCTCTTGGAGCAAGTAAGGCGCCTCTTTCCGGTTTCAGGTTTCTTGTTAGGGCTTGGCAAAATTGCTGGCGATGAAGAGCCTGGGCTCTCTCCGACGGTGGCTGAGAGACATGTCACAGAGACAAAGGGCACCTCTCTGGAGGACCCCGCAGAGAACTCGGGAAAGCAAGGAACAATAGTCTTCTCGACTCAGTGATATTTTCTTTTAGATTCGTTATTGCCATACCATTGGGTTTTGCCGGCTACTCATTCCTGGTCTCAGTGTTGGACGTTCATTGCCTGTCTTTATGGTCTTGTCTTATCTGTGTCGTGTGTCCTTGCTTTTACTGTTTGTGGAACTTTCATTATGGAACAGAGCACGTCAATGCCTCTGTCCCTGACCCTTGATCACTGGACCAAAGTCCGCTTAAGGGCTCAGAATCTTTCTTTTTTTAGTAAAACGCTGGACCTGGCAGAATCTCTGTGCCTCAGAATGGCCCATCTTTGGAGTCGTATGGCCCCTAGAAGGATCTTTCTACTTCCCACTAATTTAAAAAGTCAGAGGTATTGTCTTTCAGCCAGCGCCACATAGCCATCCGGATCAACAGCCATATATCTTAACTTGGCAGGACCTCTGCAAATCTCCTCCTCCATGGGTGAAGCCTTTCCTTGCCCCTACCTCTGCTCCTACTCCTTCCCCCATGATCTCTCAAACCCTCTCAACCTCCTCCTCCTCCACCCTCTGTTCTCCCTGAGTCACAGATTTGACTCTACTGGACTCTTCTCCCCCTCCTTATCCCCTGCCCTCGTCCCCTAACACACAACACACTCTAAGTGATTCCGCTGCTGCTGAGTAAGCCTCTCTACCATTGGAGGAAGCTAAGCCGGTAATAGGATCTGACAATTGACCAATGTTCATGACCCAGGTAAGTCAGGGGTTAGCCAGGAACCTGGGGATTAATTGGAAGTTAAATTGTGCTTATAGACCACAGAGTTCAAGACAAGTAGAAAGAATGAATAGAACTATTAAAGAGACCTTAACGAAATTAAGCTTAGAGACCAGCATAAGATTGGACTATGCTCCTGCCTTATGCAATGTTTCATGCAAGAAAAAATCCCTTTGTTTCTTTGAGTAACCTTACCACATGTGAAATTCTTTATGGTGGCCCTCCTCCAGTAGGGGACCTAAGCCCAACTGTAAGACCTAAAGATCCTTTCCACACCCCCTTGCTTGACAGACTTAAAGATCTTGAAAGAACTCAGTAATACCTGTGAAAACAGCTGGCCACTGCCTACCCAACTGGGAACCAGGGGATTCCACATCCATATCAAGTAAGAGATTTCATCTATGTAAGATGATATCAGGTGTCATCCCTGGTGCCCCGCTGAAAAGGACCATACCAGGTGCTATTATAACACCTACAGTGGTAAACGTAAACAGAATCACTTCCTGGATCCATACCTCTCATCTCAAGCCTGCTGCCTGTACAGAATCTTTCTGGAAACTGAAAAAGACTGGTAACAGTTTCAAATTGTGTATTCGCAATGTGAATAAGGTTATATACTCTCCCCTTGGCTACAAGTAGTCCTAACCCTCATCAGCCCATTAAGCAGTGATGGCTGATCACAAATCCTACTGGAAAAGAAGTATGGTCTATCTCGCATACAGCCCCCTTAGGGACCTGGTGGCCATCTCTCCACCCAGACATTTGTTAGCTGGCTATAGGTATTTCCTATTGTGATATCCCTGATGAAGAGGATCCCACTAAAATACCATTAAATCCCTTCTGTACCATAGATAATGGAAACAAACATTATGGATGTAGGGACACGCGAGCCAGATGCAGGTTGGCTAGTCTAGATTACTAAGTTTGCCTGGCAGACTATCAAAGCCACAAAGAGTAATGGCTGTGTGGGGGAAAAGCCGACTTTTTCTGTATGTCATGGGAATGTGTGCATACAGGGGCTGCCTGATGGAACCCCAATTCTTCATCAAATTCAGTACACAGCATTGGCCACATTACCAATTAGACAACCAAAAACTATGGCACCCAGAGGGGTCTCTAGATCCTCAAATTTTGCATGACCTTTTTAACTTCTGCAAGTGCTCAAAAGAGTGAATGGAAATTCCCCTATGTGGAAGCCTTTTCCCTCCCTCACTCACATCCTGAACTATGCTTCTCCAATATATCATTATCCTCAGCCTTCTGCTCCAGACCCTCTGATGTCACTCCCATCTCAGCAACTTGATTTCTCCCCTCCAATAACTAGATCAGAAACCCAAAGCTCCACCAGTTCTCAGACCATCGCCCCCTTTCTGAGGTAGCAGGTACATAGGTACCGCTCCACCGACTCATTCCTCTCATCTCCTGTCAGTGCCCTCACCGGGTCCCACCAGGTCCTCTTACCAGCTAACCCAATGCTCAAACGAGCTGAGGAGAGCCCTGAGACCCTTATCCAAGATGTAATATAATTGGCCTTTAAAGTTGCTTTGTCATCACTGAAAACAGGTTACTAAAATTTAAAGTCCCTCACAGGATTTTGGGATCCTCACTCCCGTCTTTCACTCTGCTCTACCTGATCTACTGCTCAAGTTTGCTGCTAGGAAATTCCCAATACCCTTTCGCATTATTCTTTTACATCTCTCTTTTCCCTCATTCTCAGATCCTCGGAGGTGCTCTCAGCCCCACCTTCCCCGTCTTTCCCCCTCTGTACCAGGCCCACAGAAAAGTCTTAAATGACCTTCTTCAGAAGTCTTCACCATGGCTGAGTTTTGAACTTTCAGCAAAACAGTCCCAATAAAGACTTTAATGTAGATAAACTTTCTCTTTCGTATTGCCCTGTTCTACTTGGCCACTGGCTAAAAATCTCAGTACTTCTAAGCTAGACAACCCCTAACTAGTTTTTCACAAAATATGTGAACAAGTCCTCTGGCCTTCAGCTGGGGCTTCACAGAGATGGCTACATTTCTAAGATAAAGAAATTACCAACCGGGCTCCATGGTAACAGCTGGCAGGGGGAAAATAAGAAATGGAAGAAAAAGCTCTCCTCCTCCCAGGTGTCCTTGAAAAGTTAACTTGCCCAGAACAGAAGGAAAAACAGAAACAAATACTGCTTTTTTAAACTTCTGAAGACTGTGAACTTCTGAGCCCCATCCCTTATATGTTGGGTACAAAATTCTGAAACTACCTAAACTTGAGTTTCATGGGATTAATTGATTACAATATAAGCAATGCCCTCTGAATCCGGTTGCTACCAAATAGGACTGTTTCCCTCTCTTGAGTGCTATCTTAGGTGCCTTGCTTTGTCAGTGCCTACAACAGCATAATTCTATATACTTAAACATCGTTTATGTTTTCATGAAATGATCAGGATATGTGATAAATTGTGTAATGGTGCAGATGTTTCCCAAAGTGCTCTATCATGATGCAGGTTCATTTGAAGATCAAATAGGGGGGGCATACAACCGGTTCCACTGGGAACATATATCCCTCACTTTAGCCATCCTATTAGGAATAGGAGTTGCTGCACGGGTGGGCAGAGGAACCAGTGGCATTGTCCATGGGACACAAAAGATGACCCAATTAGAAGCAGCAATAGAGCAAAAGTAAGATATTAGAAACCTCCTTCAGGGCTTTGCATGAAACTTTAACCTCTCTCTCTGAAGTTGTTTTACAGAACAGTTGAGGGTTGGACCTCCTCTTCATTAGAGAAGGGGGGCTTTGTGCTGCATTGAGGGAAGAATGTTGTTTTTATGCTGACTATACTGGAGTCGTAATAAAATCTATGAGTAAATTTAAAAGACACCTTGAAGAGCATCAACAAATGAGAGAGGGCCCAAAAGGGTGGCTTGAGTCTTGGTTCACACAGTCCCCCTGGTTAACTACGTTTTTATCAACCCTGGCCGGTCCAATAATAATCCTCATATTATTGCTAACTATAAAACCCTGTTTGCTCAACCGTGTAATATCTTTTCTCCAGGCTCAAATTGGAGGAGTTAAACTTATGGTAATACCCCACTAGCAGACATTGAATGTGACACCCTCCAATGATCATTTGTATGATTAAAATTAGCCAGAAGAAGAAGTGGGGAATGAAATATTAATAAAATAGGTACTTGTCACATCTTGTTTTTCTGTATGCTTAACAGAACACTGTTGAAATCTTGAGAAATGTTTGCAAAATTTGTTCCCAGAGTGTTCTATCCCCAGCTGCCAAATTGCAGAATGTACTCCCTCTCCCAGTTGCATGCAAACCGCCCACTCGCCCTGACCCATCAATACAATTCCCTCCCTTCTCTCTCCAGGGAAAGTATATAAGCTCTACTTCAGCTATTCTCAGGGCTATCTGCTCTATTCAGGTGAGCTCTGAACCCCAGCATTCTGGACACCCAATAAACCCTTTGATGTTGCATGAGATAGCCTGTTGGTAGTCTCTTCCTCTGAAGCTCGCACCACGTTTACTTGGATGATTGAATGTAGAAGAGAACATCCATTCAAAAAGGGATAGTCTGTAGCATTAGGAAGATAGTCAGTAAGTTTAGGAAGAAGGGTGAGTATAAGATTTGGAACAAAAGTTTCTTAGCAATAGGATTTCGATTAGAGAGTGAATGTAAATGTCAGCACAAGTGAAGAGTCAGTCACAATGATGAAGTGGGGAAAATATGTAGGAAAGCATATATCAATAGAGACATTACAAAATCAGGCAAAGTATAAAGTGTGTGATAGGATTAGACATTTTGAACAGGGTTGAGTTTAAATATATAATCTTAGGAAGAAACAAATATGTAGTCACAAATAGGATTGACATTTGAGAGCATTGGGCAAATTTCAGGTGGATGAATATTTTGAGAATAATCTTGTGAATAGTTGATTATAAATCCACATACATGAACATGAATGAATTTAGGGAGTGAATATAAGACACATATATTTCATATTTTGAAAAATCTGGAGAGTGTATATATATATATATATATATATATATATATATATATACACATATATATATACATATATATATATACATATACATAAAACAAACACACAGACAAAAAAGTAGCAATATATATGTCAATCAAAATTCATTATAAAATATATACCATCCACAGATCTAAAAATATTCATTTTACTGAACATGGATTTATGTATAATGCTGTTCAACTAGCAAGCTCACCCATAGGTTGAATATTCAGTTCCAACAGGGTTTAGTAGGAGTGATCTCTTCTAACAATTTGTATCTGCCAAGTCAGCCACCTCACAAGAATGTACGTGTGGTACCAGATAGGAATCTATATGTGCATATAAGAATACAGAGAAAGGGAGACATCAATTCACATATTTGTTAACCTTAAAGATACAAGGACAACTATTTCAACAAACAATTGACTAGATTTATAACTCCAACTCTGTATCATGCAAAAGGCAAGTCCATCTATACACCATGCCTACTCTGAACTGCTTGTATTTCTATTCTTTATGGGTTATTTTTCTCCATCATATTAGGATTAGTAGTCAGAGTCTGGTAGGGTATGGGTTAGAGTCAGGTATTCAGTATTTTGAATTGAAAATAAGACACTGAATCCAATGTGTATGCAAATATATGCTACGGAAAAATCTTCCCACTCTCCTCCAGAACAATGCCTTGACATTACCTTCGCCCCAAGTAAGACCCAATTAGAGGAGAAGAGTTAGAAAATCTGTGAATACATATCTAGAATGGAAAATGCTCCAGATTTCACATCTTTGGAGGTGGTAGAGGAGTTTCCAAAAGTAAGAGACAGGGTAAACACTCCACAAACATGGAGCTCTGCTGGCCAAAAGACTTTTTGAGAATCTGCCTCTGAGGTTGGGCACTTGAAATATATGTTGTTGTCAGGAGCTTTAGCTTTATTTGTAGTGAAACCATCAAAGCTGGATCTGCATCTATGTGACCTGGAGGAAATGATTACTTATTTTCAAATAAAAATGAGGCAGCAGTGATGAATTCTCTTTTTGTAGGTAAACATTGGCCACTGAGGACTAAGGGTCTTCCCGTGTGAACTGTGAAACCAATGGTCATCCTCCAATTTTCGTGGTGTTTCTTGCTGCTGCACTGGGAGTTTGGTATTTGCTTCATGAAATACAACGAGTTCAAATGGGACACAGTGCTGAAGGGAGTTCTGTCAGGTGTGGTTGGCAGGGTCTCCAGGAGAATGCACCAACCAGGGTTCTATCTCAAGTAGCTTGCCCCCTTGACAATAGCAACATGATACTGAACATTACTCTGAAACCTCTCCATATAAAAATATGCCTTTACATATATGGGTGTGATGGTTGCACCATGTCAGTCACAGCCATTTGGAAGCCAATGGAAGATCCACATGGCCCCACCACAGATGTTTTATCACACATTTGCATAACACAGCTCTAGGCCCACTACTTACCAGGCCCCAACTTACTGGCATCTCTGTTCTACACCATTTTCATGAAACCCAGTCAATCAAGGCCCTGTCTGGTATACTCATGATCATCAACAGGACATCAAAGGTCCTCCAGTGCCAGCTGGTCATCGGAATTTCTAAAATTTCATGGTAATTATCTAGCATTTTTTCACAGATGCATTTGGAGGCAATGTTGGTTTCAATTCATTCAGGAACCATTAAATGGTGAGGAAGCTAATTTCAGGGAAATCTCTGGAGCACTCTCACAGGCAAGTCTACCCAAAGAGTGGCCAAAAAGTCACATGAAGCCAGGCCCATTGAGGTCTACAAAGCGAGGTCCAAGTGTGTTTTGAATCTCAATTATGCCTGCCAAGTCTTTCAGAATAAAATCATGTAATATCCTGGCTGTGATTCCCAGTGTTCTGTGGAAAGCCACTCTGGGCCTTGATCCCAGGTTCCCAATGGCAACTCTCATTCCTGGCCTCCTAAAATCCCCACACAATTCATGTCAATACTTCTCTGAGGTCAGTTCCAGAACTCAGTCTCTAAGGTGAATCACAGCAGAATTCATGCCCAGGTGGACCCAGTCATCTCTTCCAACTGCCACACAAATGACCACAATTATAACCAAAACACTCCTACATGGCCCTCATCTTCTACCATAAAGATACTCATCATAACATCTGGATGGAGGTTTTCATGAGAGGCACATCCCAAGACAGTGTCCAAAATAAGCTCCCTTGCCCCTCATTTGCCGAATGTCAGGGTGGCTTGGACACCCTTCCTGTGAACCAGGAGTGATCAAATAGGCCTGCCCTTAATACTGCTTCGCTTCTCCAATTTGAGGCTCTCTGACTGTGGGGTCTAGATTCTTTTTGTGAATTGGAGTCATAAGAAAAGCCAAGCCCCTCTGCAGAGATTTGAAGAACTCATTTCACCCAAAGAATCCCTATTCTGACATGATGGATTTCAGAAACCTAACAAAGGAAGGCAATATAATTCATGCACATTGATCGAACGTTTTTCCATTTTGGTTTAGATGCACATATGGGATCTTTCTTTACATCCATCAGGTGCTGAGAATCTAAGTCACAGCCTAAAACAGGGCAAAGGGCCTGAATCAGACACATCCTTTTCCAATGAAATTAAGCAAAGAGCCAGAGGTGATGCACATTCATTTCCATTTGAAAACTGTTTTCTTCAGGCTTAACAAAGGGGTTGCATGAGACAAAGACCTTCCTGATATTCAGGGCAACAGAACAATAGGTAAGCAAAAGGCCCAAAGCAGGGTATCTCCACTGAGACTTTCCTGGTCACACTGATATCTGAGTTTTCTGAGATGCTGGCCATTCCATTCAGGTATCCAGTACATGGCCATGTCAAAGACCTTGGATTTGGTACATATCTTGGACACATAACCATGAGCCTATTCTAGAGAGTGGCCAGAATTCAGGAAGAAAACAGGGACTTAGGAAGGTATTAGGTGTTGTCCGTGCATAAGGCAAGCCACACTCCATTCATAAATTGGGCAGGATGAATGCTGGGAAGCTTTATACTAGACATGACACATCCATTGCTGCATTCTCTTTTCTCATGTCTACTACCACAGGCACAGTGGGATACACAGACATGGAAACACTCACCTCTTCAAATGACTTACCGGAAACAGTTCACTCCAAAACAAACAAACCGCCATTCCTACCTATTTTCAGAACATGAGACAAACCACAAACCCACACCCACTCCCAAAAAGGCACCTCCTTCCCCATAGGTGTATGACTAACCAGAGTGTCCTCTGACTGGTGGCCATACTCTGTTCTTCCGAAATGGCCTGTCCTCTCTCAGATCTGTTTTCCTTGGCCAACTCTGTAAAGTTGTAAGGAAAAAGTGGAGAGCCACTACCTGCTTTCTCAGGAAAGCTCCCTATTCAGAGCTCTCCAGGCATTTGGTAATCCCACTTCAGTAGGTACCAAGAATGACTGACTGTATCTTTGGTAAATCCAAACAAGTGAGCCCACTGGGACTGGGCCTGGGACTGCCTCTGGGTGCCTGGCTCCTTGGATACAAAGTTCAGAGAGTTCCATCACCAAGGAAATGAGGTATGTCACATTCTTTGGAACTGAATGAGGTCACTGCCTTGGCAAATGTATATCTTATGATGTTCAAAAACTGAAGAAATAATAATGTACCAGTGTCGAATACAAATGAATGACAAATTACATATCATGTCCCATAGGAGTCTACTTGCATTGATGTTAGACTGGGTCAGTTACTGTAGAATAATTAGGATTTGTATGCACAATTCACTGAAGTTAGTTTTAAGTACTAGGAAACAAATATGTATTGCAGGTGGATGAATATTTCTGATTATAATCTTGTGAAAAATGGATTATAAATCCACATACATGAACATGAATGAATTTAGAGAGTGTATATTAGACACATATATTTCATATTTTGAAAAATTTGGAGAGTATATCTATATCTATATCTATATCTATATCCATATCTATATATATACACACACACACACACAAACACACACACACAACACTCACAGACATTAAAAAGTACCAATATAAATGCCAATCGAATTCATCAGTAAATATATATCATCCACAAATGCAAAAATATTTATTTTACTGAACATGAGTTAATGTATAATGTTGTTCTACTAGGACGCTCTTCTATAGGTTGAATTTTCATTTCCAACAGCATTTAGGAGGAGTGAACTCTTCTCACAATTTGTATCTGCCAAGGCAGCCACCTCACAAAAATGTACGTGTGATACCTTGTAGGATTCTATATATGCATATAAATATACATGTGTGAATAGGCTACAGAAAAGGGAAACAAGAATTCACATATTTGTTAAGTTTAAAAACACATGGAGAATATTTCAATTAAAATTTGACTAGATTTATAACTCCTACCTTATATAATGCAAATGTCAAGTCCAACAATACAACATGTCTCCTCTGAAGTGCTTGTATTTCTATTGTGTTGGGTTAATTTTCTCCATTATATTAGGATGAATAGTCTGAGTCTACTAGGTATGGGTTAGTGTCAGGGATTCAGTATTTCGAATGGAAAATTGGAAAATGAATCCAATGTGTATGTAAATATATGCTGCACAAATATCCTAGTGCTCTCATCCAGAACAATGCCTTGACATTACCTTCACCCCAAGTAAGACACAATTAGAGGAGAAGAGTTACAAAATCAGTGAATACATATCTGGAATGGAAAATGCTCAGGAGTTCACAACCTTGGATGTGGTAGAGCAGTTTCCAAAACTAAGGGACAGGGTAAACACTCCAAAAACATGGAGCTCTGCTGGACTAAAAACTTTTTGAGAAACTGCCACTGAGTTTTGCACTTGAAATATATGTTGTTTTCAGGAGATTTGGCTTCCTTTGTAGTGAGACCATCAAAGCTGGGTCTGCATCTATGTGACCTGGAGGACATGGTTTCTTATTTCCAAAGAACTAGATGAAGCAGTGCTGAATCCTCTCTTTGAAGGTAAACTGAGGCCACTGGAGACTATGTGTCTCCCCGTGTGGACTGTGAAGCCATTTGGTCCTCTTCCACTTTTTGTGGAGTTTTTGCTGCTGCACTGTGAGTTTGGTATTTGTTTCACGAAATACTAGGAGCTAAACTGGGACACAGTGCTGGAGGGAGTTCTGTCACGTGTGGTGGGTCAGGGTCTGCAAGAGAATGCACCAACTAGGCTCCTATCTCTCACAGCTTGCCCCATTGCCCCCTTGTCCATATCAACCTGATTCTTAATTTTCCTCTGAAAACTCTCCATATAACAATATGCCTTTACATATAAGGGTCTGCTGGCTGCACCATGTCAGTTACAAGCCATTTGGAATCCAATGGTATATCCACATGGCCCTACCACGGATGTTTTATCAAACACCTCCCCACCACTGCTCTAGACCCACTACTCAGCAGGCTCCAACTTACTGGCATCTCTGTTCTACACCATTTTCATGAAACTCAGTAAGTCAAGGCACTGTCTGGTATAATCATGATCAGCAACAGGACATCCAATGTTTCTCCAGTGCCACCTGGTCATAGGAATTTCAAAAATTTCATGGTATTTATCTAGCCATTTTTCAAGCATGAAGTTGGAGGCACTGTGGATTTCAGTTCATTCAGCAAACATTAAATGGTGAGGAAGCTCATTTCAATGAAATCTCTGGAGAACTCTCACAGGCACGGCTTCCCAAAGAGTGGACAAACGGTCACATTAGGCCAGGCCCATTGAGGTCTACAATGTGAGGTCCATGTGTGTTTTGACTCTCAACTATGGCTGCCATTTCTTTAAGAATAAAATCATGTGATATCCTTGCTGAGATTTCCAGTCCTCTGTTGAAATCCACCCGGGGCCTAGGTCTCAGTTTCCAAGAGCGACTTTCATGCGTGGCCTCTTAAAATCCCAACAAAATTCATGGCAATGCTTCTCTGAGTTCATTTCCAAAACCCAGTCTCTAAGGGGAATCACACCAGAGTTCAACCCCACGTGTACCCAGTCATTTTTTCCAATGCCACACAAATGACCAAAATCAAAACCAAAACACTCCCACATGGCCCTCATCTTATTCCATATAGACAATCATCTTAACCTCTGGCTGGAGGTTTCCATGAGGGGCGCAGCCCAAGACAGTGTCCAAAATCAGCTCCTTTGCCCCTCATTTGCCTAAAGTCAGGGTAGCCTGGACACCGTTTCTGTGAACCAGGAGTGAACAAATAAGCCTGCCTTTAATACTTCTTTGTTTCTCCAATTTCAGGCCTACTGATTTTAGGTATCAATTCTTTAGGTGATTTAGAGTCATGCGAAAACACAAGCACCTCTGCAGGGCTTTGAAGAACTCATTTGACCCAAAGAATCCCTATTCTCATTTGATGGAGTGCAGGAACCTAACAGAGGAAGGCAAGAGACTTCATCCACAATGAATGATATTTTTTGCCATTTTGGTTTTGGAAGCTCACATGGGATCATTCTTAAGATCCATCAGGTGCTGAGAATCTAAGTCACAGCCACACACAGGTCCAAAGGCTGATAAAGACACATCTCTTTCCAAAGCAATTAAGCAAAGAGCCACAGGTGAGGCCCATTCATTTCCATTTGAAAACTGTTTTCTTCAGGCTTCACAAAGGGGTGGCCTGAGGCAAAGACCTTCCTGACATTCAGTGCAACACAACAATAAGTAAGCAAAAGGCCCAAAGCAGGGTTTCTGCACTGAGATTTTTTTGGTCACACTGATATCTGAGTTTTCTGAGATGCTCGCCATTCTCTTCAGGTATCCAGTACATGGCCATGTCACAGAGCTTGGCGGTCTTATATTTTTTGGACACAAATCCATGAGCCTATTCTGGAGAGTGGCCAGAATTCAGGAAGAAAACAACAACTTAGAAAGATAGCAGGTGTTGCACATCGATAAGACAAGCTGCAGTCCATTCATATATTGGGCAGGATGAATTATGGGAAGATTTATACTAGACAGGACACATCCATTAATGCATTCTCTTTTCTAATGTCTACAACAACAGACACAGTGGGATACACAGAAACAGAAACCCTCGCCGTGTCAAATGACTTACTAGAAACTGTCCACTCCAAACCAAACAAACCGCCTTTCCTATCTATTCTCAGAACATGAGACAAAACAACAAACCCACACCCACTCCCACAAAGGCACCTCCTTCCCCCAAGTAGGTCTGTGACTATCCAGAGTGTCCTCTGACTGGTGGGCCATACTATGTTCCCCCGAAATGGCCTGTCTTCTCTCAGACCTTCTTTCCTTGACCAACTCTGTGAAGATGTCAGGAAAAAGTGGTTAGCCACTACCTGTTTTCTCAGGAAAGGTCCATCTTCAGAGCTCTCCTGGCATTTGGCCATCCTCACATCATTAGGTACCAAGAAAACTGACTCTGTCCTTGGTAAATCCAAACAAGTGAGCCCACTGGGACTGGGACTGGGACTGCCTCTGGGTGCCTGGCTTCTTGGATACCAAGTTCAGAGAGTTCCATCACCAAGGAAATGAGGTATGTCACATTCTTTGGAACTGAATGAGGTCACTGCCTTGGCAACCACTTTGTCCTAATAGTTGCTTCCAAGGGTAACATAAGATGGAGGTTGCCCCTACTTCCTGTGACACTTTCATAAGGTAGAATGTATATCACCATTGGCACCCGGGAACAGCTCCCCACTCAGCCCTGGTTTGGTCCATCTTCTGTACAATAAGAAGAGAGAGAGGCAGATTCAGACACATCCCTTCATCCTGACCAGGTTGTTGCCATGGAAGATGACTTTTGCTGTCTCAGGTGCTTCATACCTGCCTACAACTTCTCCAGGTATCATTTGTGCATGGACATTTGAGGTTCTCATCAAGTGGAAGGTCCCCAACTTTCCTGTATTGTAAGAACTACTCTGACAGCTCTTTTGTCCATTTTGGTTTGGGATGCACACATGGGATTTTTCTTTAGACCCATCATGTGCTGTGAATCTAAGCCACAGCCTCACATAGGGCTGAGAGGCTGATTCAGAAACATCCATTTCCAAAGCAATTAAGCAAAGAGGCACAGGTAATGACCATTCTTTTCCATTTGAAAACTATTTTCTGCAGGCTTCACAAAGTGTGGCCTGAGGCAAAGACCTTCCTGACATTCAGGGCAACAGAATAGGTAAGCAAAAGGCGCAAAGCAGGGTTTCTCCACTGAGACTTTCTTGGGCATACTGATATCTGAGTTTTCTGAGATACTCGCCATTCCCATCAGCTATCCAGTACATGGCCATGTCACAGAGATGGAGGTGGTACATATCTTGGAAACAAAATCATGAGCGTATTCTGGTGAGTGTCCAGAATTCAGGAAGAAAACAGGAATTTAGAAAGATGGCAGGAGTTGCCCATCCATACGGCAACCTGCAGTCCATTCATTAATTGCACAGGATGAATGCTTTGAAGCTTTCTTGTAGACAGGACACATCCATTGATGCATTCTCTTTTCTAATGTCTACAATCACGGACACAGTATGATATATAGACACAGAAACACTCACCTTGTCAAAGGACTTACTAGACACAGTCCACTCCCAAACAAACAAACCAGCTTTCCTAACTATTCTCAGAACATGAGACAAAACCACAAACTCACACTCACACCCAAAAAGTCACCTCCTTTCCCCAAGTAGGTCTGTGACTATCCGGAGTGTCCTCTGACTTGTGGGCCATACTATGTTCCCCCAAAATGGCGTGTCCTGTCTCCAATCTGGTCTCTTTGGCCAACTCTGTGAAGTTGTCAGGAGCCCATGGTGAGAAACTACCTGCTTTCTCTGGAAAGGCCAGTCTTCATAGTTTCCAGGCATTTGGCTGTCCTCACATCAGTAGGTACAAAGAAAGAGTGACTCTGTCTTGTTAAATCCAAACAAGTTAGCCCACTGGGACATGGAGTGGGTTTGACTCTGTGTGCCTGGTTTCCTGGATCCCAAGATCACAGACTTTCATTACCAAAACTGTAAGGTGATGTCACTTTCTTCAAGATCTGAATGAAGTCACTGCCTTGGAAACCACTTTGTTTTAACAGTTGCTTACATGGTTCCCAAAAGATGGAGGCTGCCTCTACTTGCTGTGACTCATTCATATGTTAGAATGGTATATCAACCATAGGCACCGGGGAACAGCTCTCCACACAGGCATGGTTTGGTCCATCTTCTCTACATTAGGAAGAGAGAGGCTAATTCAGACACATCCCATCAACCTGACCAGGTTGTTTGCCATGGAAGATGACTTTTGCTCTCTCATGTCCTTCATAGCTGCCTACATCTTCTCCAAGGATCATTTCAGCATGGACCTTTTAGGTTTTCAGCAGCTGGAAGATCGCCTATATTCCTGTATTGTAAGACCAACTCTGTCCCTGCTCTTCTGTAAAATTAGATTGAGGGAAAAGTGTATGGTTAGGGTTAATAACATGTTCAATTTGGGTTAGGAATCATTCTCTGGAATGAATATTTGTATTAGGAACCTGTGATATTTATAAGAATATATAGGTGAAATATAAGTATGAAAACAGAAATCTAGGTAAGTTTTGAAGCCCAGAAGGGCATTGGGCCCTTGATTGGGATACTTAGCATTGATTTATGTCCTGCACAGTTGTCTCAGTTAAATCAATATACTATGGCATAGGACCTTCTAATTTGGATGATTGAATGTGGAAGAGAACATCCAGTCAAAAAGGGATATTCAGTAGGATTAGGAAAATAGTCGGTAGGTTTAGATAAAAGAGTGAGTATAGGATTTGGACCAAAAGTTCTTTAGCAATAGGGTTTCAGGTAGAGAGTGAATGTAAATGTCAGCACATGTGAAGAGTCAGTCACAATGATGAACTGGGTAAAATATGTAGGAAAGCAATATTTTGAAGACGTATAAATTAATTGGGGGTACAAATAGGTGTACCTTGTGCCTATGAATATAGAGATAATGCATGAATAGACCATACTGTGAATAAATAATATAACTGGTTCGAACTTTAAATAATGGATTGAATTGATTTCTGAAAATATACAGGAAACCTAATATTGATATACAATCATCCATTCCAAACAGTTATGCTTCTAATGGTGATATTAGATTTATGGTTTATCATAAAAAGTGTGTGAGTTTTGCTTCAAAACTGATTATGAAATTAAAAAAAATGTGTTTGCAGAGAAGTCTCATGAAAAGACCAGTCAAGAAACCGGGAGGAATACATGTGTTCTGAAGCAGGAAATGATTAAAAGTGAAAAAATACCTATAAAGTTGTGAACTTGTGGATGAAATATATATCCTATGATGTGCAAAAACTGCAGAAATATTAATGTAGCAGTGTGGAATATAAATGAACGTCAAAATACACATCATGTCCCATAGGAATCTACTTGCATTGATGTTAAACTGGGTCAGATACTGTAGAATTATTAGGATTTGTATGCACCATTCACAGAAGTGAGTTGTCAGTACAAGGAAACAAATATGTATTTCAGGTGGATGAATATTTCCAATAATAATCTTGAGAAAAGTTGATTATATTTCCTCATGCATACATGAAAGAATGTATGAATGTAGAGAGTGTATATAAGACACATATATTTCATGTTTTGATAAATCAGGAGAGTGTATATATATATATATATATATATATATATATATATATATATATATACCAAAAAAACACACAGAGAAACATAAAAAAGTAGCAATATATGCCAAATGAAATTTATAATGAAATATATAACATCTACTGATGCAAAAATATATACTTTACTGAACATGGAATTATGTATAATGTTGTTGTACTAGGAAGCTCACCCATAGGTTGAATTTTTAGTTCCAACAGCGTTTAAGAGGGGTAGTCTCTTCACACAATTTATATCTGCCGAGTCAGCAACCTCACAAAAATGTACGTGTGATACCAGGTAGGATTCAATATGTACATATAAAAATACATGTGCTGTATAGGCTACAGAGAAAGGGAGGCAGGGATTCACATATTTGTTAATTTTAAAAACACATGAAAAACTATTCCAAATAAAAATTCACTAGATTTATAACACCTACCATTTATTATGCAAAAGAAAAGTTCAAAAATACACCATGCCTCCTCTGACCTGCTTGTATTTCTGTTCTATTTGGGTTATTTTTCTCCATCATATTAGGATTAGTAGTCAGAGTCTAGTAGGGTATGTGTTAGTGTCAGGGATTCAGTATTTTGAATGGAAAATAGGAAAAAGAATCCAATGTCTATCAAATATGTGCTACACAAAATATTTTCCCTCTCTCATCCAGAACAATGCCTTGACATTACCTTCGCCCCAAGTAAGACACAATTAGTGGAGAAGAGTTATAAAATCTGTGAATATATAACTGGAATGGAAAATGCTCATGAGTTCACAACCTTGGATGTGGTAGAGAAGTTTCCATAAGTAAGGGACAGGTTAAAAACTCCACAAACATGGAGCTCTGCTGGCCTAAAGGACTTCTTGATAAACTGCCTCTGAGGTTGGGCACTTGAAATATATGTTGTTTTCAGGAGCTTTAGCTTCCTTTGTCGTGAGACCATCAAAGCTGGGTCTGATTCTATGTGACCTGGAAGACATGGTTTCTTATTTTCTAATGAACATGAGGCAGCAGTGGTGAATTCTCTCTTTTAAGTAAAATGTGACCAGTGCGTGCTAAGTCTCTCCCCATCTGGGCTGTGAAGCCATTTGGTCATCCTCCACTTTTTCATGGTTTTTCTTTCTCCTGCATTGGGAGTTTGGTATTTGCTTCACGAAATACAAGGAGTTCAAAAGGGACACAGTGCTGGATGGAGTTCTGCCACATGTGGTGGGTCAGGGTCTGCAGGAGAATGCACCAACCAGGCTTCTATCCCACATATCATTTTCCCTTGTCTATTGCAACCTGATTCTTAACATTGCCATGAAACCTCTCCATATAACAAGACGCCCTTACATATTAGTGTCTGCTGACCTCACCATGTCTGTCACAAGCCATTTGGAAGCCAATGGCAAATCCATATGGCCACATCAGAGATGTATTATGACACACATACACACCACTGCTCTAGGCACACTACTAAGCAGGCAACAACTTACTGGCATGTCTGTTCTAGATCATTTTCATGAAATACAGTCAATCAAGGCACTGTCTAGTATACTCATGATAAACAACAGGACATCCAAAGGTTCTCCAGAGACATGTTGTATAGTTGGACTTGACATTTGCATTATATAAGGTAGGAGTTATAAATCTAGTCAAATTTTAATTGAAATATTCTCCATGTGTTTTTAAACTTAACAAATATGTGAATTTCCCTTTTCTGTAGCCTATTCACACATGTATATTTATATGCATATATAGAATCCTACCAGGTATCACACGTACATTTTTGTGAGGTGGCTGTCTTGGCAGATACAAATTGTGAGAAGAGTTCACTCCTCCTAAATGCTGTTGGAAATGAAAATTCAACCTATAGGAGAGCGTCCTAGTAAAACAACATTATACATTCACTCATGTTCAGTAAAATAAATATTTTTGCATTTGTGGATGATACATATTTACTGATGAATTTCGATTGGCATTTATATTGGTATTTTTAATGTCTGTGAGTTGTGTGTGTGTGTGTGTGTGTGTGTGTGTGTGTGTGTGTGTGTGTGTGTGTGTATAGATATAGATATAGATATAGATATAGATATACTCTCCAAATTTTTCAAAATATGAAATATATGCGTCTAATATACACTCTCTAAATTCATTCATGTTCATGTATGTGGACTTATAATCCACTTTTCACAAGATTATAATCAGAAATATTCATCCACCTGAAATACATATTTGTTTCCTGAAAACTAACTTCAGTGAATGGTGCATACAAATCCTAATTATTCTACAGTAACTGACCCAGTCTAACATCAATGCAAGTAGACTCCTATGGGACATGATCTGTAATTTGTCATTCATTTGTATTCGACACTGGTACATTATTGTTTCTTCAGTTTTTGCACATCACAGGATATACATTTCATCCACAAGTTCACAAATTAATAAGCATTTGTTTCAACTTTCACCACTTCTTGCTTCAGAACACATGTATTGTCAGGGTTTCTTGACTGGTCTTTTCGTAGACTTCTTTCCAAACACATTATTTTGAATTTCCATAATCATTTTGAAGCAAAACTCACACACTCTTCATGATAAACCAAAACACAAATATTTCCATTACATATATACCTGGTTGGAATGAATGATTGTATATCAATATACGATTTCCTTTAATTTTTCAGATATCAGTTCAATTCATTATTTAAAGTTCAAAAATGTTATATTATTTATTCACAGTATGGTCTATTCATGCTTTTTCTCTATGTTCCTAGAAACAGGGTACACCTCTTTGTACCCCCGATTCTCATTTTACATCTTCAATATATTACTCCCAGAAATGGTGAAAGAAATACTCATGTCACCTCATTATCACAGTAATATTCTGGACAAAAAATGGAAAGGTCACACTTATGATTGTACCAAAGCCTAAATGGAAAGTGAACATGGATTTCTAAAAAAATCCATGTCCAGGTTGCCTAATGCTGTCAATTGTCAATCCTATTAGTGACTACATATTTGTTTTTTTCCTAATTTATATATTCAAACTCAACCCTGTTGAAAATGTCTAATTCTATCACTCACTTTATACTTTGCCTGATTTCGTAATGTTTCTATTGATATCTGCTTTTCTACATATTTTCCCCAGTTCAACATAGTGACTGACTCTTCATATGTGCTGACATTTACATTCACTCAACAACCGAAAGTCTATTGCTAAAGAACTTTTGGTCCAAATCCTATACTCACTCTTCTTCCTAAACCTACAGACTATCTTCCTAATCCTACTGAATATCCCTTTTTGACTGGATGTTCTCTTCTAAATTCAATCATCCAATGTACAAGGTCCTACGCCATTGTATATCGAATTATCTGAGGCATCTTTGCAGAACATCATTCAAAGCTAAGTATCCCAATCAAGGGCAAAACCCTTCTGGGCTTCAAATCATACCTAGATTTCTGTTTTCCTACTTATATTTCACCTCTATATTCTTGTAAATATTGCAGGTTCCCAATACCATTATTCATCACACAGAATCACTCGTAAAACAAATCAAACATGTTTTTAACCCCAAGTATACACTGTTCCCTCAATCATTTTACAGAAGAGCAGGGACAGAGTGGTTCTTACAATACAGCAAAGTTGGGGACCTTCCACCTGATGAGAACCTCAAATGTCCATGCACAAATGATACCTGGAGAAGTTGTAGGCAGGTATGAAGCACCTGAGAGAGCAAAAGTCATCTTCCATGGCAAACAACCTGGTCAGGATGAAGGGATGTGTCTGAATCTGAATCTCTCTCTTCTTATTGTAGAGAAGATGGACCAAACCAGGCCTGAGTGGAGAGCTGTTCCCGGGTGCCAATGGTGATATACATTCTACCTTATGAAAGTGTCACAGGAAGCGGGGGCAACCTCCATTTTATGTTACCCTTTGAAGCAACTGTTAGGACAAAGTGGTTGCCAAGGCAGTGACCTCATTCAGTTCCAAAGAATGTGACATACCTCATTTCCTTGGTGATGGAACTCTCTGAACTTGGTATCCAAGAAGCCAGGCACCCAGAGGCAGTCCCAGTCCCAGTCCCAGTGGGCTCACTTGTTTGGATTTACCAAGGACAGAGTCAGTTTTCTTGGTACCTAATGATGTGAGGATGGCCAAATGCCAGGAGAGCTCTGAAGATGGACCTTTCCTGAGAAAACAGGTAGTGGCTAACCACTTTTTCCTGACATCTTCACAGAGTTGGTCAAGGAAACAAGATCTGAGAGAAGACAGGCCATTTCGGAGGAACATAGTATGGCCCACCAGTCAGAGGACACTCCGGATAGTCACAGACCTACTTGGGGGAAGGAGGTGCCTTTGTGGGAGTGGGTGTGGGTTTGTTGTTTTGTCT
The DNA here is from genome assembly GCF_048772815.1 of Callospermophilus lateralis. Lineage (NCBI taxonomy): Eukaryota > Metazoa > Chordata > Mammalia > Rodentia > Sciuridae > Callospermophilus > Callospermophilus lateralis. The sequence goes on from NW_027511677.1 coordinate 3,350,649, forward strand.
CATGTTCTGAGAATAGATAGGAAAGGCGGTTTGTTTGGTTTGGAGTGGACAGTTTCTAGTAAGTCATTTGACACGGCGAGTGTTTCTGTTTCTGTGTATCCCACTGTGTCCGTTGTTGTAGACATTAGAAAAGAGAATGCATTAATGGATGTGTCCTGTCTAGTATAAATCATACCAAAATTCATCCTGCCCAATATATGAATGGACTGCAGCTTGTCTTATCGATGTGCAACACCTGCTATCTTTCTAAGTTGTTGTTTTCTTCCTGAATTCTGGCCACTCTCCAGAATAGGCTCATGGATTTGTGTCCAAAATATGTACCACCTCCAAGCTCTGTGACATGGCCATGTACTGGATAGCTGAAGAGAATGGCGAGCATCTCAGAAAACTCAGATATCAGTGTGACCAGGAAAGTCTCAGTGCAGAAACCCTGCTTTGGGCCTTTTGCTTACTTATTGTTGTGTTGCACTGAATGTCAGGAAGGTCTTTGCCTCAGGCCACCCCTTTGTGAAGCCTGAAGAAAACAGTTTTCAAATGGAAATGAATGGGCCTCACCTGTGGCTCTTTGCTTAATTGCTTTGGAAAGGGATGTGTCTTTATCAGCCTCTTGGGCCTGTGTGTGGCTGTGACTTAGATTCTCAGCACCTGATGGATCTTAAGAATGATCCCATATGAGCTTCCAAAACCAAAATGGCAAAAAATTTCATTCATTGTGGATGAAGTCTCTTGCCTTCCTCTGTTAGGTTCCTGCACTCCATCAAATGACAATAGGGATTCTTTGGGTCAAATGAGTTCTTCAAAGCCCTGCAGAGGTGCTTGTGTTTTCGCATGACTCTAAATCACCTAAAGAATCGATACCTAAAATCAGTAGGACTCAAATTGGAGAAACACAGAAGTATTAACGGCAGGCTTATTTGTTCACTCCTGGTTCACAGAAACGGTGTCCAGGCTACCCTGACTTTAGACAAATGAGGGGCAAACGAGCTGATTTTGGACACTGTCTTGGGCTGCGCCCCTCATGGAAACCTCCAGCCAGAGGTTAAGATGATTGACTATATGAAATAAGATGAGGGCCATGTGGGAGTGTTTTGGTTTTAATTTTGGTCATTTGTGTGGCATTGGAAAAAATGACTGGGTCCACGTGGGCTTGAACTCTGGTGTGATTCCCCTTAGAGACTGGGTTTTGGAACTGAACTCAGAGAAGCATTGCCATGAATTTTGTTGGGATTTTAAGAGGCCATGCATGAAAGTCGCTCTTGGAAACTGAAACCTATGCCCTGGGTGGATTTCCACAGAGGCCTGGGAATCTCAGCAAGGATATCACATGATTTTATTCTTAAAGAAATGGCAGCCATAGTTGAGAGTCAAAACACACATGGACCTCACATTGTAGACCTCAATGGGCCTGGCCTAATGTGACCTTTTGTCCACTCTTTGGGAAGCCATGCCTGTGAGAGTTCTCCAGAGATTTCATTGAAATGAGCTTCCTCACCATTTAATGTTTGCTGAATGAACTGAAACCCACAGTGCCTCCAACTTCATGCTTGAAAAATGGCTAGATAAATACCATGAAATTTTTGAAATTCCTATGACCAGGTGGCACTGGAGAAACATTGGATGTCCTGTTACTGATCATGAGTATACCAGACAGTGCCTTGATTTACTGAGTTTCATGAAAATGGTGTAGAACAGAGATGCCAGAAATTTGGAGCATGCTGAGTAGTGGGTCTAGAGCAGTGGTGGGGAGGTGTTTGATAAAACATCCATGGTAGGGCCATGTGGATCTACCATTGGATTCCAAATGGCTTGTAACTGACATGGTGCAGCCAACAGACCCTTATATGTAAAGGCATCTTGTTATATGGAGAGTTTTCAGAGGAAAATTAAGAATCAGGTTGATATGGACAAGGGGGCAATGGGGCAAGCTGTGAGAGATAGGAGCCTAGTTGGTGCATTCTCTTGCAGACCCTGACCCACCACACGTGACAGAACTCCCTCCAGCACTGTGTCCCAGTTTAGCTCCTAGTATTTCGTGAAACAAATACCAAACTCACAGTGCAGCAGCAAAAACACCACAAAAAGTGGAAGAGGACCAAATGGCTTCACAGTCCACACGGGGAGACACTTAGTCCCCAGTGGCCTCAGTTTACCTACAAAGAGAGGATTCAGCACTGCTTCATCTTGTTCATTGGAAAATAAGAAACCATGTCCTCCAGGTCACATAGATGCAGACCCAGCTTTGATGGTCTCACTACAGAGGAAGCCAAATCTCCTGAAAACAACATATATTTCAAGTGTGGAAGCTCAGAGGCAGTTTCTCAAAAAGTTTTTAGGCCAGCAGAGCTCCATGTTTGTGGAGTGTTTACCCTGTCCCTTAGTTTTGGAAACTCCTCTACCACCTCCAAGGTTGTGAACTCCTGAGCATTTTCCATTCCAGATATGTATTCACTGATTTTGTAACTCTTCTCCTCTAATTGTGTCTTACTTGGGGTGAAGGTAATGTCAAGGCATTGTTCTGGATGAGAGCGGGAGGATATTTGTGCAGCATATATTTACATACACATTGGATTCATTTTCCAATTTTCCATTCGAAATACTGAATCCCTGACACTAACCCATACCTAGTAGACTCAGACTATTCATCCTAATATAATGGAGAAAATTAACCCAACACATTAGAAATACAAGTACTTCAGAGGAGACATGTTGTATAGTTGGACTTGACATTTGCATTATATAAGGTAGGAGTTATTAGTCTAGTCAAATTTATTTGAAATATTCTCCATGTGTTTTAAACTTAACAAATATGTGAATTCTTGTTTCCTTTTTCTGTAGTCTCTTCACACACGTATATTTATATGCATATATAGAATCCTACCAGGTATCACACGTACATTTTTGTGAGGTGGCTGTCTTGGCCGATACAAATTGTGAGAAGAGTTCACTCCTCCTAAATGCTGTTGGAAATGAAAATTCAACTTATAGGAGAGCGTCCTAGTAGAACAACATTATACATTAACTCATGTTCAGTAAAATAAATATTTTTGCATTTGTGGATGATACATATTTACTGATGAATTTCGATTGGCATTTATATTGGTACTTTTTAATGTCTGTGAGTTGTGTGTGTGTGTATGTGTGTATAGATATAGATATAGATATAGATATACTCTCCAAATTTTTCAAAATATGAAATATATGTGTCTAATATACACTCTCTAAATTCATTCATGTTCATGTATGTGGATTTATAATCCACTTTTCACAAGATTATAATCAGAAATATTCATCCACCTGAAATACATATTTGTTTCCTAGTACTGAAAACTAACTTCAGTGAATGGTGCATACAAATCCTAATTATTCTACAGTAACTGACCCAGTCTAACATCAATGCAAGTAGACTCCTATGGGACATGATATGTAATTTGTCATTCATTTGTATTCGACACTGGTACATTATTGTTTCTTCAGTTTTTGCACATCACAGGATATACATTTCATCCACAAGTTCACAAATTAATAAGCATTTGTTTCAACTTTCACCACTTCTTGCTTCAGAACACATGTATTGTCAGGGTTTCTTGACTGGTCTTTTCGTGAGACTTCTTTCCAAACACATTATTTTGAATTTCCATAATCATTTTGAAGCAAAACTCACACACTCTTCATGATAAACCAAAACACAAATATTTCCATTACATATATACCTGGTTGGAATGAATGATTGTATATCAATATACGATTTCCTTTAATTTTTCAGATATCAGTTCAATTCATTATTTAAAGTTCAAAAATGTTATATTATTTACTCACAGTATGGTCTATTCATGCTTTTTCTCTATGTTCCTAGAAACAGGGTACACCTCTTTGTACCCCCGATTCTCATTTTACATCTTCAATATATTACTCCCAGAAATGGTGAAAGAAATACTCATGTCACCTCATTATCACAGTAATATTCTGGACAAAAAATGGAAAGGTCACACTTATGATTGTACCAAAGCCTAAATGGAAAGTGAACATGGATTTCTAAAAAAATCCATGTCCAGGTTGCCTAATGCTGTCAATTGTCAATCCTATTAGTGACTACATATTTGTTTTTTTCCTAATTTATATATTCAAACTCAACCCTGTTGAAAATGTCTAATTCTATCACTCACTTTATACTTTGCCTGATTTCGTAATGTTTCTATTGATATCTGCTTTTCTACATATTTTCCCCAGTTCAACATAGTGACTGACTCTTCATATGTGCTGACATTTACATTCACTCAACAACCGAAAGTCTATTGCTAAAGAACTTTTGGTCCAAATCCTATACTCACTCTTCTTCCTAAACCTACAGACTATCTTCCTAATCCTACTGAATATCCCTTTTTGACTGGATGTTCTCTTCTAAATTCAATCATCCAATGTACAAGGTCCTACGCCATTGTATATCGAATTATCTGAGGCATCTTTGCAGAACATCATTCAAAGCTAAGTATCCCAATCAAGGGCAAAACCCTTCTGGGCTTCAAATCATACCTAGATTTCTGTTTTCCTACTTATATTTCACCTCTATATTCTTGTAAATATTGCAGGTTCCCAATACCATTATTCATCACACAGAATCACTCGTAAAACAAATCAAACATGTTTTTAACCCCAAGTATACACTGTTCCCTCAATCATTTTACAGAAGAGCAGGGACAGAGTGGTTCTTACAATACAGCAAAGTTGGGGACCTTCCACCTGATGAGAACCTCAAATGTCCATGCACAAATGATACCTGGAGAAGTTGTAGGCAGGTATGAAGCACCTGAGAGAGCAAAAGTCATCTTCCATGGCAAACAACCTGGTCAGGATGAAGGGATGTGTCTGAATCTGAATCTCTCTCTTCTTATTGTAGAGAAGATGGACCAAACCAGGCCTGAGTGGAGAGCTGTTCCCGGGTGCCAATGGTGATATACATTCTACCTTATGAAAGTGTCACAGGAAGCGGGGGCAACCTCCATTTTATGTTACCCTTTGAAGCAACTGTTAGGACAAAGTGGTTGCCAAGGCAGTGACCTCATTCAGTTCCAAAGAATGTGACATACCTCATTTCCTTGGTGATGGAACTCTCTGAACTTGGTATCCAAGAAGCCAGGCACCCAGAGGCAGTCCCAGTCCCAGTCCCAGTGGGCTCACTTGTTTGGATTTACCAAGGACAGAGTCAGTTTTCTTGGTACCTAATGATGTGAGGATGGCCAAATGCCAGGAGAGCTCTGAAGATGGACCTTTCCTGAGAAAACAGGTAGTGGCTAACCACTTTTTCCTGACATCTTCACAGAGTTGGTCAAGGAAACAAGATCTGAGAGAAGACAGGCCATATCGGGGGAACATAGTATGGCCCACCAGTCAGAGGACACTCCGGATAGTCACAGACCTACTTGGGGGAAGGAGGTGCCTTTGTGGGAGTGGGTGTGGGTTTGTTGTTTTGTCTCATGTTCTGAGAATAGATAGGAAAGGCGGTTTGTTTGGTTTGGAGTGGACAGTTTCTAGTAAGTCATTTGACACGGCGAGTGTTTCTGTTTCTGTGTATCCCACTGTTTCCGTTGTTGTAGACATTAGAAAAGAGAATGCATTAATGGATGTGTCCTGTCTAGTATAAATCATACCAAAATTCATCCTGCCCAATATATGAATGGACTGCAGCTTGTCTTATCGATGTGCAACACCTGCTATCTTTCTAAGTTGTTGTTTTCTTCCTGAATTCTGGCCACTCTCCAGAATAGGCTCATGGATTTGTGTCCAAAATATGTACCACCTCCAAGCTCTGTGACATGTCCATGTACTGGATAGCTGAAGAGAATGGCGAGCATCTCAGAAAACTCAGATATCAGTGTGACCAGGAAAGTCTCAGTGCAGAAACCCTGCTTTGGGCCTTTTGCTTACTTATTGTTGTGTTGCACTGAATGTCAGGAAGGTCTTTGCCTCAGGCCACCCCTTTGTGAAGCCTGAAGAAAACAGTTTTCAAATGGAAATGAATGGGCCTCACCTGTGGCTCTTTGCTTAATTGCTTTGGAAAGGGATGTGTCTTTATCAGCCTCTTGGGCCTGTGTGTGGCTGTGACTTAGATTCTCAGCACCTGATGGATCTTAAGAATGATCCCATGTGAGCTTCCAAAACCAAAATGGCAAAAAATTTCATTCATTGTGGATGAAGTCTCTTGCCTTCCTCTGTTAGGTTCCTGCACTCCATCAAATGACAATAGGGATTCTTTGGGTCAAATGAGTTCTTCAAAGCCCTGCAGAGGTGCTTGTGTTTTCGCATGACTCTAAATCACCTAAAGAATCGATACCTAAAATCAGTAGGACTCAAATTGGAGAAACACAGAAGTATTAACGGCAGGCTTATTTGTTCACTCCTGGTTCACAGAAACGGTGTCCAGGCTACCCTGACTTTAGACAAATGAGGGGCAAACGAGCTGATTTTGGACACTGTCTTGGGCTGCGCCCCTCATGGAAACCTCCAGCCAGAGGTTAAGATGATTGACTATATGAAATAAGATGAGGGCCATGTGGGAGTGTTTTGGTTTTAATTTTGGTCATTTGTGTGGCATTGGAAAAAATGACTGGGTCCACGTGGGCTTGAACTCTGGTGTGATTCCCCTTAGAGACTGGGTTTTGGAACTGAACTCAGAAAAGCATTGCCATGAATTTTGTTGGGATTTTAAGAGGCCATGCATGAAAGTCGCTCTTGGAAACTGAAACCTAGGCCCTGGGTGGATTTCCACAGAGGCCTGGGAATCTCAGCAAGGATATCACATGATTTTATTCTTAAAGAAATGGCAGCCATAGTTGAGAGTCAAAACACACATGGACCTCACATTGTAGACCTCAATGGGCCTGGCCTAATGTGACCTTTTGTCCACTCTTTGGGAAGCCATGCCTGTGAGAGTTCTCCAGAGATTTCATTGAAATGAGCTTCCTCACCATTTAATGTTTGCTGAATGAACTGAAACCCACAGTGCCTCCAACTTCATGCTTGAAAAATGGCTAGATAAATACCATGAAATTTTTGAAATTCCTATGACCAGGTGGCACTGGAGAAACATTGGATGTCCTGTTGCTGATCATGAGTATACCAGACAGTGCCTTGATTTACTGAGTTTCATGAAAATGGTGTAGAACAGAGATGCCAGAAATTTGGAGCCTGCTGAGTAGTGGGTCTAGAGCAGTGGTGGGGAGGTGTTTGATAAAACATCCGTGGTAGGGCCATGTGGATCTACCATTGGATTCCAAATGGCTTGTAACTGACATGGTGCAGCCAACAGACCCTTATATGTAAAGGCATCTTGTTATATGGAGAGTTTTCAGAGGAAAATTAAGAATCAGGTTGATATGGACAAGGGGGCAATGGGGCAAGCTGTGAGAGATAGGAGCCTAGTTGGTGCATTCTCTTGCAGACCCTGACCCACCACACGTGACAGAACTCCCTCCAGCACTGTGTCCCAGTTTAGCTCCTAGTATTTCGTGAAACAAATACCAAACTCACAGTGCAGCAGCAAAAACACCACAAAAAGTGGAAGAGGACCAAATGGCTTCACAGTCCACACGGGGAGACACTTAGTCCCCAGTGGCCTCAGTTTACCTACAAAGAGAGGATTCAGCACTGCTTCATCTTGTTCATTGGAAAATAAGAAACCATGTCCTCCAGGTCACATAGATGCAGACCCAGCTTTGATGGTCTCACTACAGAGGAAGCCAAATCTCCTGAAAACAACATATATTTCAAGTGTGGAAGCTCAGAGGCAGTTTCTCAAAAAGTTTTTAGGCCAGCAGAGCTCCATGTTTGTGGAGTGTTTACCCTGTCCCTTAGTTTTGGAAACTCCTCTACCACCTCCAAGGTTGTGAACTCCTGAGCATTTTCCATTCCAGATATGTATTCACTGATTTTGTAACTCTTCTCCTCTAATTGTGTCTTACTTGGGGTGAAGGTAATGTCAAGGCATTGTTCTGGATGAGAGCGGGAGGATATTTGTGCAGCATATATTTACATACACATTGGATTCATTTTCCAATTTTCCATTCGAAATACTGAATCCCTGACACTAACCCATACCTAGTAGACTCAGACTATTCATCCTAATATAATGGAGAAAATTAACCCAACACATTAGAAATACAAGTACTTCAGAGGAGACATGTTGTATAGTTGGACTTGACATTTGCATTATATAAGGTAGGAGTTATTAGTCTAGTCAAATTTATTTGAAATATTCTCCATGTGTTTTAAACTTAACAAATATGTGAATTCTTGTTTCCTTTTTCTGTAGTCTCTTCACACACGTATATTTATATGCATATATAGAATCCTACCAGGTATCACACGTACATTTTTGTGAGGTGGCTGTCTTGGCCGATACAAATTGTGAGAAGAGTTCACTCCTCCTAAATGCTGTTGGAAATGAAAATTCAACTTATAGGAGAGCGTCCTAGTAGAACAACATTATACATTAACTCATGTTCAGTAAAATAAATATTTTTGCATTTGTGGATGATACATATTTACTGATGAATTTCGATTGGCATTTATATTGGTACTTTTTAATGTCTGTGAGTTGTGTGTGTGTGTATGTGTGTATAGATATAGATATAGATATAGATATACTCTCCAAATTTTTCAAAATATGAAATATATGTGTCTAATATACACTCTCTAAATTCATTCATGTTCATGTATGTGGATTTATAATCCACTTTTCACAAGATTATAATCAGAAATATTCATCCACCTGAAATACATATTTGTTTCCTAGTACTGAAAACTAACTTCAGTGAATGGTGCATACAAATCCTAATTATTCTACAGTAACTGACCCAGTCTAACATCAATGCAAGTAGACTCCTATGGGACATGATATGTAATTTGTCATTCATTTGTATTCGACACTGGTACATTATTGTTTCTTCAGTTTTTGCACATCACAGGATATACATTTCATCCACAAGTTCACAAATTAATAAGCATTTGTTTCAACTTTCACCACTTCTTGCTTCAGAACACATGTATTGTCAGGGTTTCTTGACTGGTCTTTTCGTGAGACTTCTTTCCAAACACATTATTTTGAATTTCCATAATCATTTTGAAGCAAAACTCACACACTCTTCATGATAAACCAAAACACAAATATTTCCATTACATATATACCTGGTTGGAATGAATGATTGTATATCAATATACGATTTCCTTTAATTTTTCAGATATCAGTTCAATTCATTATTTAAAGTTCAAAAATGTTATATTATTTACTCACAGTATGGTCTATTCATGCTTTTTCTCTATGTTCCTAGAAACAGGGTACACCTCTTTGTACCCCCGATTCTCATTTTACATCTTCAATATATTACTCCCAGAAATGGTGAAAGAAATACTCATGTCACCTCATTATCACAGTAATATTCTGGACAAAAAATGGAAAGGTCACACTTATGATTGTACCAAAGCCTAAATGGAAAGTGAACATGGATTTCTAAAAAAATCCATGTCCAGGTTGCCTAATGCTGTCAATTGTCAATCCTATTAGTGACTACATATTTGTTTTTTTCCTAATTTATATATTCAAACTCAACCCTGTTGAAAATGTCTAATTCTATCACTCACTTTATACTTTGCCTGATTTCGTAATGTTTCTATTGATATCTGCTTTTCTACATATTTTCCCCAGTTCAACATAGTGACTGACTCTTCATATGTGCTGACATTTACATTCACTCAACAACCGAAAGTCTATTGCTAAAGAACTTTTGGTCCAAATCCTATACTCACTCTTCTTCCTAAACCTACAGACTATCTTCCTAATCCTACTGAATATCCCTTTTTGACTGGATGTTCTCTTCTAAATTCAATCATCCAATGTACAAGGTCCTACGCCATTGTATATCGAATTATCTGAGGCATCTTTGCAGAACATCATTCAAAGCTAAGTATCCCAATCAAGGGCAAAACCCTTCTGGGCTTCAAATCATACCTAGATTTCTGTTTTCCTACTTATATTTCACCTCTATATTCTTGTAAATATTGCAGGTTCCCAATACCATTATTCATCACACAGAATCACTCGTAAAACAAATCAAACATGTTTTTAACCCCAAGTATACACTGTTCCCTCAATCATTTTACAGAAGAGCAGGGACAGAGTGGTTCTTACAATACAGCAAAGTTGGGGACCTTCCACCTGATGAGAACCTCAAATGTCCATGCACAAATGATACCTGGAGAAGTTGTAGGCAGGTATGAAGCACCTGAGAGAGCAAAAGTCATCTTCCATGGCAAACAACCTGGTCAGGATGAAGGGATGTGTCTGAATCTGAATCTCTCTCTTCTTATTGTAGAGAAGATGGACCAAACCAGGCCTGAGTGGAGAGCTGTTCCCGGGTGCCAATGGTGATATACATTCTACCTTATGAAAGTGTCACAGGAAGCGGGGGCAACCTCCATTTTATGTTACCCTTTGAAGCAACTGTTAGGACAAAGTGGTTGCCAAGGCAGTGACCTCATTCAGTTCCAAAGAATGTGACATACCTCATTTCCTTGGTGATGGAACTCTCTGAACTTGGTATCCAAGAAGCCAGGCACCCAGAGGCAGTCCCAGTCCCAGTCCCAGTGGGCTCACTTGTTTGGATTTACCAAGGACAGAGTCAGTTTTCTTGGTACCTAATGATGTGAGGATGGCCAAATGCCAGGAGAGCTCTGAAGATGGACCTTTCCTGAGAAAACAGGTAGTGGCTAACCACTTTTTCCTGACATCTTCACAGAGTTGGTCAAGGAAACAAGATCTGAGAGAAGACAGGCCATATCGGGGGAACATAGTATGGCCCACCAGTCAGAGGACACTCCGGATAGTCACAGACCTACTTGGGGGAAGGAGGTGCCTTTGTGGGAGTGGGTGTGGGTTTGTTGTTTTGTCTCATGTTCTGAGAATAGATAGGAAAGGCGGTTTGTTTGGTTTGGAGTGGACAGTTTCTAGTAAGTCATTTGACACGGCGAGTGTTTCTGTTTCTGTGTATCCCACTGTTTCCGTTGTTGTAGACATTAGAAAAGAGAATGCATTAATGGATGTGTCCTGTCTAGTATAAATCATACCAAAATTCATCCTGCCCAATATATGAATGGACTGCAGCTTGTCTTATCGATGTGCAACACCTGCTATCTTTCTAAGTTGTTGTTTTCTTCCTGAATTCTGGCCACTCTCCAGAATAGGCTCATGGATTTGTGTCCAAAATATGTACCACCTCCAAGCTCTGTGACATGTCCATGTACTGGATAGCTGAAGAGAATGGCGAGCATCTCAGAAAACTCAGATATCAGTGTGACCAGGAAAGTCTCAGTGCAGAAACCCTGCTTTGGGCCTTTTGCTTACTTATTGTTGTGTTGCACTGAATGTCAGGAAGGTCTTTGCCTCAGGCCACCCCTTTGTGAAGCCTGAAGAAAACAGTTTTCAAATGGAAATGAATGGGCCTCACCTGTGGCTCTTTGCTTAATTGCTTTGGAAAGGGATGTGTCTTTATCAGCCTCTTGGGCCTGTGTGTGGCTGTGACTTAGATTCTCAGCACCTGATGGATCTTAAGAATGATCCCATGTGAGCTTCCAAAACCAAAATGGCAAAAAATTTCATTCATTGTGGATGAAGTCTCTTGCCTTCCTCTGTTAGGTTCCTGCACTCCATCAAATGACAATAGGGATTCTTTGGGTCAAATGAGTTCTTCAAAGCCCTGCAGAGGTGCTTGTGTTTTCGCATGACTCTAAATCACCTAAAGAATCGATACCTAAAATCAGTAGTACTCAAATTGGAGAAACACAGAAGTATTAACGGCAGGCTTATTTGTTCACTCCTGGTTCACAGAAACGGTGTCCAGGCTACCCTGACTTTAGACAAATGAGGGGCAAACGAGCTGATTTTGGACACTGTCTTGGGCTGCGCCCCTCATGGAAACCTCCAGCCAGAGGTTAAGATGATTGACTATATGAAATAAGATGAGGGCCATGTGGGAGTGTTTTGGTTTTAATTTTGGTCATTTGTGTGGCATTGGAAAAAATGACTGGGTCCACGTGGGCTTGAACTCTGGTGTGATTCCCCTTAGAGACTGGGTTTTGGAACTGAACTCAGAAAAGCATTGCCATGAATTTTGTTGGGATTTTAAGAGGCCATGCATGAAAGTCGCTCTTGGAAACTGAAACCTAGGCCCTGGGTGGATTTCCACAGAGGCCTGGGAATCTCAGCAAGGATATCACATGATTTTATTCTTAAAGAAATGGCAGCCATAGTTGAGAGTCAAAACACACATGGACCTCACATTGTAGACCTCAATGGGCCTGGCCTAATGTGACCTTTTGTCCACTCTTTGGGAAGCCATGCCTGTGAGAGTTCTCCAGAGATTTCATTGAAATGAGCTTCCTCACCATTTAATGTTTGCTGAATGAACTGAAACCCACAGTGCCTCCAACTTCATGCTTGAAAAATGGCTAGATAAATACCATGAAATTTTTGAAATTCCTATGACCAGGTGGCACTGGAGAAACATTGGATGTCCTGTTGCTGATCATGAGTATACCAGACAGTGCCTTGATTTACTGAGTTTCATGAAAATGGTGTAGAACAGAGATGCCAGAAATTTGGAGCCTGCTGAGTAGTGGGTCTAGAGCAGTGGTGGGGAGGTGTTTGATAAAACATCCGTGGTAGGGCCATGTGGATATACCATTGGATTCCAAATGGCTTGTAACTGACATGGTGCAGCCAACAGACCCTTATATGTAAAGGCATCTTGTTATATGGAGAGTTTTCAGAGGAAAATTAAGAATCAGGTTGATATGGACAAGGGGGCAATGGGGCAAGCTGTGAGAGATAGGAGCCTAGTTGGTGCATTCTCTTGCAGACCCTGACCCACCACACGTGACAGAACTCCCTCCAGCACTGTGTCCCAGTTTAGCTCCTAGTATTTCGTGAAACAAATACCAAACTCACAGTGCAGCAGCAAAAACACCACAAAAAGTGGAAGAGGACCAAATGGCTTCACAGTCCACACGGGGAGACACTTAGTCCCCAGTGGCCTCAGTTTACCTACAAAGAGAGGATTCAGCACTGCTTCATCTTGTTCATTGGAAAATAAGAAACCATGTCCTCCAGGTCACATAGATGCAGACCCAGCTTTGATGGTCTCACTACAGAGGAAGCCAAATCTCCTGAAAACAACATATATTTCAAGTGTGGAAGCTCAGAGGCAGTTTCTCAAAAAGTTTTTAGGCCAGCAGAGCTCCATGTTTGTGGAGTGTTTACCCTGTCCCTTAGTTTTGGAAACTCCTCTACCACCTCCAAGGTTGTGAACTCCTGAGCATTTTCCATTCCAGATATGTATTCACTGATTTTGTAACTCTTCTCCTCTAATTGTGTCTTACTTGGGGTGAAGGTAATGTCAAGGCATTGTTCTGGATGAGAGCGGGAGGATATTTGTGCAGCATATATTTACATACACATTGGATTCATTTTCCAATTTTCCATTCGAAATACTGAATCCCTGACACTAACCCATACCTAGTAGACTCAGACTATTCATTCTAATATAATGGAGAAAATTAACCCAACACATTAGAAATACAAGTACTTCAGAGGAGACATGTTGTATAGTTGGAGTTGACATTTGCATTATATAAGGTAGGAGTTATTAATCTAGTCAAATTTATTTGAAATATTCTCCATGTGTTTTAAACTTAACAAATATGTGAATTTTTGTTTCCTTTTTCTGTAGTCTCTTCACACATGTATATTTATATGCATATATAGAATCCTACCAGGTATCACACGTACATTTTTGTGAGGTGGCTGTCTTGGCAGATACAAATTGTGAGAAGAGTTCACTCCTCCTAAATGCTGTTGGAAATGAAAATTCAACTTATAGGAGAGCGTCCTAGTAGAACAACATTATACATTAACTCATGTTCAGTAAAATAAATATTTTTGCATTTGTGGATGATACATATTTACTGATGAATTTCGATTCCCATTTATATTGGTACTTTTTAATGTCTGTGAGTTGTGTGTGTGTGTGTGTGTGTATAGATATAGATATAGACATACTCTCCAAATTTTTCAAAATATGAAATATATGTGTCTAATATACACTCTCTAAATTCATTCATGTTCATGTATGTGGATTTATAATCCACTTTTCACAAGATTATAATCAGAAATATTCATCCACCTGAAATACATATTTGTTTCCTAGTACTGAAAACTAACTTCAGTGAATGGTGCATACAAATCCTAATTATTCTACAGTAACTGACCCAGTCTAACATCAATGCAAGTAGACTCCTATGGGACATGATATGTAATTTGTCATTCATTTGTATTCGACACTGGTACATTATTGTTTCTTCAGTTTTTGCACATCACAGGATATACATTTCATCCACAAGTTCACAAATTAATAAGCATTTGTTTCAACTTTCACCACTTCTTGCTTCAGAACACATGTATTGTCAGGGTTTCTTGACTGGTCTTTTCGTGAGACTTCTTTCCAAACACATTATTTTGAATTTCCATAATCATTTTGAAGCAAAACTCACACACTCTTCATGATAAACCAAAACACAAATATTTCCATTACATATATACCTGGTTGGAATGAATGATTGTATATCAATATACGATTTCCTTTAATTTTTCAGATATCAGTTCAATTCATTATTTAAAGTACAAAAAAGTTATATTTTTTATTCACTGTATGGTCTATTCATGCTTTTTCTCTATGTTCCTAGAAACAGGGTACACCTCTTTGTACCCACGATTCTCATTTTACATCTTCAATATATTGCTCCCAGAAATGGTGAAAGGAATACTCATGTCACCTCATTATCACAGTAATATTATGGACAAAAAATGGAAAGGTCACACTTATGATTGTACCAAAGCCTAAATGGAAAGTGAACATGGATTTCTAAAAACATCCATGTCCAGGTTGCCTAATGCTGTCAATTGTCAATCCTATTGGTGACTACATATTTGTTTTTTTCCTAATTTATATATTCAAACTCAACCCTGTTGAAAATGTCTAATTCTATCACTCACTTTATACTTTGCCTGATTTCGTAATGTTTCTATTGATATCTGCTTTTCTACATATTTTCCCCAGTTCAACATAGTGACTGACTCTTCATATGTGCTGACATTTTCATTCACTCAACAACCGAAAGTCTATTGCTAAAGAACTTTTGGTCCAAATCCTATACTCACTCTTCTTCCTAAACCTACCGACTATCTTCCTAATCCTACTGAATATCCCTTTTTGACTGGATGTTCTCTTCTAAATTCAATCATCCAATGTACAAGGTCTTATGCCATTGTATATCGAATTATCTGAGGCATCTTTGCAGAACCTCATTCAAAGCTAAGTATCCCAATCAAGGGCAAAACCCTTCTGGGCTTCGAATCATACCTAGATTTCTGTTTTCCTACTTATATTTCACCTCTATATTCTTGTAAATATTGCAGGTTCCCAATACCATTATTCATCACACAGAATCACTCGTAATCCAAATCAAACCTGTTTTTAACCCCAAGTATACACTGTTCCCTCAATCATTTTACAGAAGAGCAGGGACAGAGTGGTTCTTACAATACAGGAAAGTTGGGGACCTTCCATCTGATGAGAACCTCAAATGTCCATGCACAAATGATACCTGGAGAAGTTGTAGGCAGGTATGAAGCACCTGAGAGAGCAAAAGTCATCTTCCATGGCAAACAACCTGGTCAGGATGAAGGGATGTGTCTGAATCTGCCTCTCTCTCTTCTTATTGTATAGAAGATGGACCAAACCAGGGCTGAGTGGAGAGCTGTTCCCGGGTGCCAATGGTGATATACATTCTACCTTATGAAAGTGTCACAGGAAGTAGGGGCAACCTCCATCTTATGTTACCCTTGGAAGCAACTGTTAGGACAAAGTGGTTCCCAAGGCAGTGACCTCATTCAGTTCCAAAGAATGTGACATACCTCATTTCCTTGGTGATGGAACTCTCTGAACTTGGTATCCAAGAAGCCAGGCACCCAGAGGCAGTCCCAGTCCCAGTCCCAGTGGGCTCACTTGTTTGGATTTACCAAGGACAGAGTCAGTTTTCTTGGTACCTAATGATGTGAGGATGGCCAAATGCCAGGAGAGCTCTGAAGATGGACCTTTCCTGAGAAAACAGGTAGTGGCTAACCACTTTTTCCTGACATCCTCACAGAGTTGGTCAAGGAAACAAGATCTGAGAGAAGACAGGCCATTTCGGGGGAACATAGTATGGCCCACCAGTCAGAGGACACTCCGGATAGTCACAGACGTACTTGGGGGAAGGAGGTGCCTTTGTGGGAGTGGGTGTGGGTTTGTTGTTTTGTCTCATGTTCTGAGAATAGATAGGAAAGGCGGTTTGTTTTTTTTGGAGTGGACAGTTTCTAGTAAGTCATTTGACATGGCGAGTGTTTCTCTTTCTGTGTATCCAACTGTGTCCGTTGTTGTAGACATTAGAAAAGAGAATGCATTAATGGATGTGTCCTGTCTAGTATAAATCTTCCCATAATTCATCCTGCCCAATATATGAATGGACTGCAGCTTGTCTTATCGATGTGCAACCCCTGCTATCTTTCTAAGTTGTTGTTTTCTTCCTGAATTCTGGCCACTCTCAAGAATAGGCTCATGGATTTGTGTCCAAAATATGTACCACCTCCAAGCTCTGTGACATGGCCATGTACTAGATAGCTGAAGAGAATGGCGAGCATCTCAGAAAACTCAGATATCAGTGTGACCAGGAAAGTCTCAGTGCAGAAACCCTGCTTTGGGCCTTTTGCTTACTTATTGTTGTGTTGCACTGAATGTCAGAAAGGTCTTTGCCTCAGGCCACCCCTTTGTGAAGCCTGAAGAAAACAGTTTTCAAATGGAAATGAATGGGCCTCACCTGTGGCTCTTTATCAGCCTCTTGGACCTGTGTGTGGCTGTGACTTAGATTCTCAGCACCTGATGGATCTTAAGAATGATCCCATTTGAGCTTCCAAAACCAAAATGGCAAAAAATGTCATTCATTGTGGATGAAGTCTCTTGCCTTCCTCTGTTAGGTTCCTGCACTCCATCAAATGACAATAGGGATTCTTTGGGTCAAATGAGTTCTTCAAAGCCCTGCAGAGGTGCTTGTGTTTTCGCATGACTCTAAATCACCTAAAGAATCCATACCTAAAATCAGTAGGCCTCAAATTGGAGAAACAAAGAAGTATTAACGGCAGGATTATTTGTTCACTCCTGGTTCACAGAAACGGTGTCCAGGCTACCCTGACTTTAGGCAAATGAGGGGCAAACGAGCTGATTTTGGACACTGTCTTGGGCTGCGCCCCTCATGGAAACCTCCAGCCAGAGGTTAAGATGATTGACTATATGGAATAAGATGAAGGCCATGTGGGAGTGTTTTGGTTTTAATTTTGGTCATTTGTGTTGCATTGGAAAAAATAACTGGGTCCACGTGGGCTTGAACTCTGGTGTGATTCCCCTTAGAGACTGGGTTTTGGAACTGAACTCAGGGAAGCATTGCCATGAATTTTGTTAGGATTTTAAGAGGCCACGCATGAAAGTCCCTCTTGGAAACTGAGACCTAGGCCCCGGGTGGATTTCCACAGAGGCCTGGGAATCTCAGCAAGGATATCACATGATTTTATTCTTAAAGAAATGGCAGCCATAGTTGAGAGTCAAAACACACATGGACCTCACATTGTAGACCTCAATGGGCCTGGCCTAATGTGACCTTTTGTCCACTCTTTGGGAAGCCGTGCCTGTGAGAGTTCTCCAGAGATTTCATTGAAATGAGCTTCCTCACCATTTAATGTTTGCTGAATGAACTGAAACCCACAGTGCCTCCAACTTCATGCTTGAAAAATGGCTAGATAAATACCATGAAATTTTTGAAATTCCTATCACCAGGTGGCACTGGAGAAACATTGAATGTCCTGTTGCTCATTATGAGTATACCAGACAGTGCCTTGATTTACTGAGTTTCATGAAAATGGTGTAGAACATATTTGTGTATGCAAATATGTGCTACACAAAATCTTCCTACTCTCATTCACAACAATACCTTGACACTATCTTTGCCCCAAGTAAGACAAAATAAAGAAGAAGAGTTAGAAAATCTGTGAATACATATCAGGAATGGAACATGATTGCGAGTTCACAATCTTGGAGGTGGTAGAGGAGTTTCCAAAAGTAAGGGACAGGGTAAATATTGCACAAATATGGAGATGTGCCAGCCTAAAGACTTCTGGAGAACCTGCCTCTGAGGTTGGCCACTTGAAGTATATGTTGTTGTCAGGACCTATGGCTTCTTTTCTAGTGAGACCACAAAAGCTGGGTCTCCATCTATGTGACCTGCAGAACATGGTTTCTTATTTTCCAAAGAAAGTGAGGCAGCAAGGCTGAATTCTCTCTTTGTAAGTAAACTCTTGCCACTGAAGGCTAAGTGTGGCCCCGTGTGGACTGTGAAGCCATTTGGTAATCCTCCACTTTTCATGGTGTTCTTGCTGCTGCACTGGGAGTTTGGTATTGGCTTCAGGAAATACAAGAAATTCAACTGGGTCACAGTGCTGGAGGGAGATCTGTCACGTGTTGTGCGTCAGGGTCTGCAGGAGAATGCACCAACCAGGCTTCTATCCCACATAGCTTGCCCCCTTGACCATAGCAACCTGATTCTGAACATTGACCTGAAACCTCTCCATTCAACAAGATGCCTTTACATACAAGGGTCTGCTGGCTGCACCATGTCAGTTACAAGCCTTTTGGCAGATCCACATAATCCCAACACAGAAGTTTTATCACAGACCTGCAAAACACTCCTCTAGGCCCACTACTCAACAGACTTTAACTTATTTGCATCACTGTTCTACACCATTTTCATGAAACCCAGTCAATCAAGGCACTGTCTGGTACACTCATGATCAGCAACAGGAAATCCAAAGTGTATCCAGTGACACCTGGTGATGGGAATTTCAAATTTTTATGATGTTTATCTAGCCATTTTTCAAGGATGAGGTTGGAGGCACTGTGGGATTTAATTCATTCTGGAAACATCAAATGGTGAGAAAGCCCATTTCAATGAAACATCTGGAGAACTCTCACAGACAAGACTTCCCAAAGAGTGGCCAAATGATCAAATGAAGCCAGGCCCATTGAGGTCTACAATGTGAGGTCCATGTGTGTTTTTACTCTCAACTATGGCTGTCAAGTCTTAAAGAATAAAATCATGTGATATTCTGGCTCAGATTCCCAGTGCTCTGTGGGAAGCCCCCTGGACCTAGATCTCAGTTTCCAAAGGCCACTACCATGTGTGGCCTCCAAAAATCCCAACACAATTCATGGCAATACATCTCTGCAGTAATTTCCAAACTCAGTCTCTAAGAAGACTCACACCAGAGTTCAAGCCAAGGTGGACCCAGTCATCTCTTCCATCAGCCAAACAAATGACCACAATTAAAACCAAAATACTCCCACATGGCTCTCAACTACTTCCACATAGACACTCATCATTACCTCTGGCTGGAAGTTTCCATGAGGGGCGCAGCTGAAGACAGTATCCAAAATATGCTCCCTACCCTCATTTGTCTAAAGTCAGGGTGGCTTGACAACCTATCTGTGAACAAGGAGTGATCAAATAGGCCTGCCATTAATACTGCTCTGCTTCTCCAATTTGAGCCTAATGTCTGTGGGGTTTAGATTCTTTATGTGAATTGGAGTCATGAGAAAATCCAAGCACCTATGGGCTTGCCTCTGCAGGGCTTTGAAAAACTTTTTGAACCAAAGGATACCTATTCTCACTTGATGGAAATCAGGAACCTTACAGAGGAAGGCGAGAGACTTCATCCACAAGACTGCTCTTTTTCCATTTTGGTTTTGGATCCACACATGAGATCTTTCCTTAGATTCATCAGGTGGTGAGAATCTAAGTCACAGCCTCACACAGGGCCAAGAGGCTGATTCAGACACATCCCTTTCCATGGCAATTAAGCAAAGAGCCACAGGTGATGCTCATTATTTTCCATTAGAAAACTGTTTTCTTCAGGCTTCACAAAGGGGTGGACTGAGGCAAAGACCTTCCAGACATTCAGGGCAACGGAACAATAGGTAAACAAAAGGCCCAAATCAGTGTTTCTCCAATGACACTTTACTGGTCACACTGATATCTGAGTTTTCTGAGTTCCTCTCCATTCCCTTCATCTATCCAGTACAAGGCCATGTTACAGAGTTTGGAGGTGGTACATATCTTTTACACAAAACCATGAGCCTATTCTTGAGAGTGGCCAGAATTCTGGGCAGCCCCAGATGGCCCCAGGGAGAGTCCTGGGCTCAAACTTCTTCCGGGCACAGGGAGCAAAACCCTGCGAGACTGTGCCTCCAGGTCAGGTCTAGATTTGGGCTCACAGTGGTGATCCGCTCCCTCGGGCAGGGGGGCGGGGAAGAGCCCTCAACTGCCTCTTGGAAAATTCTTACTGCGCCATGATCGGCTTGGGCAGGTGGCAGCCGCCTTGTCATTTCACGCACCCTCCAGTATTGAAAAGTATTCAGTAATAGCCTTTTGCTGCAACTTTTTTCCTGATAATCCTTCTTCTTCTGAACTTTCTTTTTCTTTCTGACTAGAGTTTCTGGGCTTTTATCAACACATGCCCTAACTATTCTTGGTTCCACTGGGGTGCCTTTTTCTCTTATCAATTTACTTCTCACCCCTTCCATATTTTCATCACAAAGACAATACAACATTTCAAGACAAAACAAGACACAAACATACTGCATCAATCTTCTCCATTTTCTCGAAATGGTCATTTTTCCTGTCGCCCTATCTGCCTAGGGACGAGCAGATTGCTCCCGTCCTATCTATGGACAGAAAGCTTTTTTCGACCCTTACCCGTGAGTGTCCCAGGGCTCCCCATAACGGGCCACCATCTGCCGCAGTCCCGCTGCAGCAGAATAACCTGGGGGGTGACGAATAACTTGTGTATGTTGATGCAGCAGGAATGAGAGCCGTTTATTGTAAGATCTGAGCGATATTTATACATTTTACACAGCCTATCTCATTAGCATAAAATAGATACAGCAGTCAACCAATAAGGAATCTTCACACTTAATGGCTCGCTTTTGTTACTTCACAAACCACTCCCTCTGGCATTTTGCCAGGCACCATCCAGACTTGTTTACAGACTCTAACATTTCTCCAGCAAAATAACAGGTGCCAATCTCACTTGTTTACAGACCTTAACAGGTAAGAAGAAAGACTGACTCTGTCTTTGGTAAATTCAAACAAGTGAGACCACTGGGACTGGGATTGGTAATGGCTCTGGGTGCCTGGCTTCCTGGATCCCAAGTTCAGAGACTTTCATCACCAAGGAAGTGAGGTGTGGTCACTTCTTTCAGGAACTGAATGAGGTCACTGCCTTGGCTACCACTTTGTCCTAACAGTTGCTTCCAAGGGTTCCATGAGATGGAGGCTGCCCCTACTTCCTGTGACAATTTCATATGTTAGAATGGTATATCAACCATACGCACCTGGGAAGAGCTTTCCACACAGGCCTGGTTTGGTCTACTCTACATTAAGAAGAGTGAGGCTGATTCAGACACATTCCTTCATCCTTCCAGGTTGTTTGCCATGGAGATGTCTTTTGCTCTCTCAGGTCCTTCATAGCTGCCTACATCTTCTCCAGAGATTATTTCTGCACGTACCTTTGATGTTCTCAGCAGGTGGAAGATCCCATACATTCTTGTATTGTAAGACCAACACTGTCGCTGCTCTTCAGCAAAGTTAGATTGAGGGAACAGTGTATGATTAGTGTTATTAACATGTTCGATATGGGTTAGGAACCATTCTGCTGCATGAATAATGGTATTGGGAACCTGTGATATTTACAAGAATATAGAGGTGAAATATATGTACGAAAACAGAAATCTAAGTAAGATTTGAAGCCCAGAAGGTCATTTGTCCCTTGATTGGGATACTTAGCGTTGAATTACATTCTGCACAGATGTTTCAGATAAATCGATATACAATGGCATAGGACCTTTCACCTTGGATGATTGAATGTAGAAGAGAACATCCAGTCAAAAAGTGATAGTGGGTAGGATTAGGAAGATAGTCGGTAGGTTTAGGAAGAAGAATGAGTGTAGGATTTGGAACAAAAGTTCTTTAGAAGTAGGGTATCGCTAAGAGAGTGAATGTAAATATCAGCACATGTGACGAGGAAGTCACAATGATTAACTGGGGAAAATATGTAGGAAAGCAGATATCAATAGAGACATTACAAAATCAGGCAAAGTATAAAGTGAGTGACAGGATTAGACATTTTCAACATGGTTGAGTTTGAATATATAATCTTTGGAAGAAACAAAAATGTAGTCACCAATAGGATTTTCATTTGAGAGCATTAGGCAACCTGGACATGGATGTTTTTAGTAATCCATGTTCACTTTCCATTTAGGTTTTGTACAATCATAAGTGTGACCTTTGCTTTTTGTGTCCAGAATATTACTGTGATAAAATGTATATGTAGATCAGGTGACATGAGTATTTCTTCCACCATTTCTGGGAGCTATATTTTGAGGACGTATAAATTAGTATTGGGGGTACAAAGAGGTGTACCTGTGTCTATGAATATAGAGATAATTCGTGAATAGACTGTACTGTGAATAAATAATATAACTGGTTCCACTTTAAATAATGGATTGAATTGATATCTGAAACTAAGTAAGAAATCTTATATTGATATAGAACCATTCATTCCAACCAGTTACACATCTAATGGTAATATTAGTGTTATGGTTTATTGTGACGGGTTTGTGAGTTTTGCTTCAAATGTGATAATGGAAATCGAAAATAATGTGTTTGGAAAGAAGTCTCATGAAAAGAGCAGTCAAGAAACATGGAGGAATACATGTGTTCTCAAGCAGGAAGTGATTGAAAGTGAAACAAATGCCTATAAATTTGCAAAATTTTGATGAGACATATATGCTATGATGTGCATAAACTGAAGAAATAGTAATGTACCAGTGTTGAATAAAAATGAACGTCAAAATGCACATCATGTCTACTTGCATTGATGTTCAACTGGGTCAGTTACTGTAGAAATATTAGGATTTTGGGGGGGGATTAATAATACAATTTATTTTAGCACTAGCATGCCACAGAATGTAGAGGAAAGATCAATGGATTTTTAGTTATAGCACTAATAATCTAACATTTAGTGACTATTTTGGATAGTCTAAAATTACATAAGGCTATGTAACATAATTTTTTTTATTTAACATTCATCAAAGCTTGGAATTTTCATAATATTTCTTCTTTTTTATTTTTTATTTTTTCAGTTGTTGATTGACCTTCATTTTGTTTATTTGTATGTGGTGCTGAGAATAGAACCATGTGCCTTACACATGCTAGAAAAGCATGTTACCACTGAGCCACAAACCCAGCCCCTCCACTTTTATCTTAACATCATACACTCATGTCCCTCTTCTTTACTCACTTTCTTCCCCATTTTCCCCCTTCTCTCCCTTCCTTTTTCGTTTCCCCTCCATATCTATTTTTCTCTCATGTCATTACAAACAGTAGTATGCTATGAAATTTAAGTTTAAGACTGTTTTTTATAGTCATTCTTTTTCTTGAGAAAATCTAAAAATTATAATCACCTGATAGATATATTACAATACATTTATTACACATATGTATCTATATTCATGCATATGCATTACATATATTATATATATATACATATATATTTAAAAGTACTTTGATTTTTCTGTTAGAAATAATATAGACCAAGTCTTTCTTAATTCTCAATTCTTCCATAATTAACATCTTACAGTGAAAATCAAATAAACATATTTAAGTAAAAAGGTATCATTCTTATTTATCAATACTGATAATTTAAGGGTTTATATCACATTAAGCTGTAATATGGCATATTAACTCTTATGAATTAGAGAAATTTTATTTGAACAACCTATTATTTAAGGACCATATGCACTGACATTTTAAATGGCGTTCTTGTGATTTCTATTTCTATCAATTGTGTATTAATTGCCAAATACTTATTTTAGTACTTTTCATGTTCATAATTGATATAAAGTCAATTGTTTAATTCTTCTTGTAAGTAGTTACTTATTACAGTAGGGACATTATTAATAATACAACATCTTTATAAGAAAAATGGTACAAATTTATTTTCATGCAAAATTAAGAATAATTGCATGCTCTAAATGTTTGATTGTTGATACTTATAATAAAGAGCTTTTGATGAGTCTCTTCCCCAGTAAAACATAAAATGCAAAGATAATGTCCAAATAAAGATAAGAAAAATACACATTATCAGCTAGAAACTATTAAATAAAAGATGAAAAGAACAATCCAACACATTGTACGAACTTGTCAGATGAGGTAGTATTCTGGAAGAATAGCCTAAGACTAGACCTTGTCCATGTCAAAATATTCACGAAAAAAATGAAGTATGAAAAGTGTAGAAAATGCTATGAATTTTTCATGAAGATAGGTGAATTATCCTTTCATCTCAATTTATGTGCATTTTCTGGTAAAATAAATTTGTGATATTTACAACTACACAAAACAAAGTTTCTGCATAGCAAAATGAATACATCTGAACCCATTTTTAGCTGATTTCTTCCCACTAAATTTGAAACCTTTATTTATTTATTTATTTATTTTTATTGGTTGTTCAAAACATTACAAAGCTCAAGATATATCATCTTTCATACATTTGACTCAATTGGGTTATGAACTCCCATTTTTTCCCCAAATACGAATTGTAGAATCACATCGGTTACACATTCACACTTTTACATAATGGCATATTAGTGACTGTTGTATTCTGCTACCTTTCCTATCCCCTACTATCCACCCTCTCCTCCCCTCCCATCTTCCCTCTCTACCTCATCTGCTATTGTTCAATTCTCTCCATTGTTTCCCCCCCACTTCCCCTCACAACATTTTATATGCGATTTTGTGTAACATTGAGGGTCTCCTACAATTTTCATAAGCTTTCCCTTCTCTCTCCCTTTCTCTCCCCCCATTCGTCTTTGTTTAATGTTAATATTTTCCTCATGCTCTTCCTCCCTGTTCTGCTCTTATTTGCTCTCTTTATATCAGAGAAGACATTTGGCATTTATTTTTTTAAGGACTGGTTAGCTTCGCTTAACATAATATGCTCTAATGCCATCCATTTCCCTGCAAATTCTATGATTTTGTCATTTTTGTGCTGTGTAATACTCCATTGTGTATAGATGCCACATTTTTTTATCCATTAATCTATTGAAGGGCATCTAAGTTGGTTCCACAGTCTAGCTATTGTGAATTGTGCCGCTATGATCATTGATGTGGCAGTATCCCTATAGTACGCTCTTTTAAGATCCTCAGGGAACAGTCCAAGAAGGGTGATAGCTGGGTCAAATGGTGGATCCATTTCCAGCTTTCCCAGGAATATCCATACTTCTTTCAAAATTGGCCTCACCAATTTGCAGTCCCACCAGCAGTGTACAAGTGTACACTTTTCCCCACATCCTCGCCAACACTTATTGTTGTTTGACTTCATAATGGCTGCTCATCTTACTGGAGTAAGATGGTATCTTAAGGTGGTTTTGATTTGCATTTCTCAGACTGCTAGAGATGGTGAGCATTTTTTCATGTACTTGTTGATTGATTGTATGTCCTCCTCTGTGAAGTGTCTGATTAGGTCCTCGGCCCATTTGTTGATTGGGTTATTTGTTATCTTATTGTTTAATATTTTGAGTTCTTTGTATATTCTGCATATTAGGGCTCTATCTGAAGTGTGAGGGGTAAAAATTTGTTCCCAGGATGTAGGCTCTCTATTTACCTCTCTTATTGTTTCTCTTCTTGAGAAAAAAACTTTTTAGTTTAAGTAAGTCCCATTTGTTTTTTTCTTGTTATTAACTCTTGGGCTATTGATGTCTTATTAAAGAATTTGGAGCCTGACCCCACAGTATATAGATCGTAGCCAACTTTTTCTTCTATGAGACGCAGTGTCTCTGATTTGATATCTAGCTCCTTGATCTATTTTGATTTAACTTTTGTGCATGGTGAGAAAACGGGATTCAGTTTCATTTTGTTGCATATGGATTTCTAATTTTCCCTGCACCATTTGTTGAAGATGCTATCCTTCATCCATTGCATGTTTATAGCCACTTTATCAAATATAAGAAAGTTGTAATTTTGTGGATTGGTTTCTCTGTCCTCCATTCTATACCATTTGTCCACCTGCCTGTTTTCATACCAGTACCACACTGTTTTTGTTACTATTGCTTTGTAGTAAAGTTTGAACTCTGGTATCGCTATACCTCCCGATTCACACTTCCTGCTTAGAATTTCTTTTGCTATTCTGTGTCTTTTGTTTTTCTATATGAATTTCATGATTGCTTTATCATTTCTACAAGAAATGCCATTGGGATTTTGATTGGCATTGCGTTAAACCTGTATAGAACTTTGGGTAATTTCGCCATTTTGATGAATTTAGTTCTGCCTATCCATGAACAGGGTACATTTTTCCATCTTCTAAGATCTTTTTCTATCTCTCTCTTTAGGGTTCTGTGGTTTTCACCTCTTTTGTTAGGTTGATTTCCAAGTATCTTATTTTCTTTGAGGATATTGTGAATGGAGTGGTTTTCCTCATTTCAATTTCAGAAGTTTTGTTGCTGATATACAGGAATGCCTTTGATTTATGCGTGTTGGTTTTATATCCTTCATTTATTAACTCTAGCAGTTTCTTTGTAGACCCTTTTGGGTCTGTTAAATATATTACCATGTCATCCACAAATAGCGATAATTCAAGTTCTTCTTTTCCTATTTTTATGCCTTTAATTTCTTTTGTCTGTCTAATTTCTCTGGCTAGTATTTCAAGAACTAAATTGAATAGAAGTGGTGATAGAGGGCATCCCTGTCTTGTTCCAGATTTCAGAGGGAATGCCTTCAGTTTTCTTCATTTAGGATGATCCTAGCCTGAGGTTTAGCATATATAGCTTTTACAATGTTGAGGTAAGTTCCTGTTATTTCTAGTTTTTCTACTGTTTTGAACATAAAGGGATGCTGAACTGTGTCGAATGTTTTTACTACATCTATCGAGATGATCATATGGTTCTTGTCCTTAAGTCTATTGATGTGGTGAATAGCATTTATTGATTTCCGTATATTGAACCAGCCTTGCATTCCAGGGAAGAATCCTACTTGATCATGGTGCACAACTATTTTGATATGCTTTTGGATTCAATTCACACGGATTTCATTGAGAATTTTTGCATCCAAGTTCATTAGAGATATTGGTTGTAGTTTTCTTTTTTGAAGTGTCTTTGTCTGGTTTTGGGATCAGGGTGATTTTGGACTCCGAGAATGAATTTGGAAGCGCTCCTTATTTTTCTATTTCTTGATATAGCTTGAAAAGTATTGGTACTAATTCTTCTTTGAAGGTTTTTTTGAACTCTGCTCTATACCCATCAGGTCCAGGGCTTTTTTTGGTTGGTAGTATTTTGATGGCTTCTTCTATTTCTTCCTTTGTTTTTGGTCTGTTTAAATTGTGTGTGTCTTCCTGACTGAATCTGGGCAGATCGTATGACTTAAGAAATTTGTCGATATTTTAACTATCTTCTATTTTATTGGAATATAGGGTTTCAAAATACTTTCTAATTATCTTCTGTATTTGTGTACTGTCTGTTGTGATATTGTCTTTTTCATTCCATATGTTAGTAATTTCAGTTGTCTCTCTTCTTCTCATCCTTAGCATGGCTAAGGGCCTGTAAATCTTATTTATTTTTTCAAAGAACCAACTTTTAGTTTTATCAATTTTTTCAATGTTTTTTTTTGTTTCAATTTCGTTGATTTCTGCTCTAATTTTAATTATTTCTTGTCTTCTACTACATTTGCTGTTGTTTTGCTCTTCCTTTTCTAGGTTTTTGATGTGTACTGTGAGTTTATTTATTTGTTGTTTTATTCTTTTTTTGAGGAAAGAACTCCAAGAAATGAATTTCGCTCTTAAAACTGCCTTCTTTGTGTCCCATAGATTCCAGTACGATGTGTCTGTATTGTCATTTGATTCTAAAAATATTTTTATCTCCTCCTTTATGTCTTCTGTAACCCATTGATCATTCAGTAGAATATTGTTCATTTTCCATGTGATGTAGGATTTTTCCTTCCTTCTTTTATCATTGATTTCCAGTTTCATTCCATTATGATCAGATATGGTGCATGGTATTTTCTCCACGCCTTTATATTTACTAAGAGTTGCCCAATGGCATAATATATGGTCTAACTTGGAGTAGGATCCATGTGCTGCTGAGAATAAAGTGTATCCACTTGATGATGGTTGATGTATTCTATATATGTCGGTTACGTCAAGGTTATTGATTGTGCTGTTGAATTCTATAGTTTCTTTATTCAGTTTTTTATAGAGGATCTGTCTAATGGCGAGAGCGGTGTGTTGAAGTCACCCATAATTATTGTGTTGTAGTCTATTTGACTCTTGAACTTGAGGCGAGTTTGTTTTATGAGCATTGCAGCTCAATTGTTTGGTGCATACCAATTGATAATTGTTATGTCTTGTTGGTGGATGGTTCCTTTTAACAATATATAGTGTCCTACTTTATCCCTTTTGATTAATGTAGGTTTGAAGTTGATTTTATATGATATGAGTATGGCCACTCCTGCTTGCTTCTGAGGGCCATATGAGTGGTATGATTTTTCCCAACCTTTCACTTTCAGCCTGTGTATGTCGTTACCTTTCATATGAGTCTCTCGAAGGCAGCATATTGTTGGATTTATTTTTTTGATCCAGGTTACTAGCCTATGTCTCTTGATTGGTGAGTTTAGATTTTTAACATTTAAGGTTACAATTGAAATATGATTTGTACTTCCAGTCATGTTTATTTATTTATTTATTTTAATTTGGGTAGTTTTTACTTTTTGGTTTTTTTCTTACCCCTTTACTGAGATACCTCCCGCTGTTAGTTTTGGGCACTATTTTTCAATTCCTCTTCTTGTAGTATTTTGCTCAAAATGCTTTGCAGTGCTGGTGTTCTGTCTGCGAATTCTTTTAGCTATTATTTATCAGGAAGGACTTAATTTCATTGTCAAATCTGAAGCTTAATTGTGTTGGATACAGTATTCTTGGTTGGAATCCATTATTTTTCAGTGTTTGAAATACATTGTTCAAAGATCTTCTCGCTTTCAATGTCTGTGATGAAAAATCAATTGTTAACCTTATTGGTTTACCCCTGAATGTTATCTGCCTACTTTCTTTCGTAGCTTTTAATATTCTCTCCTTGTTCTGTATGTTGGCTATCTTCATAATTATATGTCTTGGAGTTTGTCTATTATGGTTTTGAATGTTTGAGGTCCTGTAGGCTTCCAGGATATGGCAATCCATTCCATCTTTCATCTCTGGGAAGTTTTCTAGAATTATTTCATTTAATATGTTGTTCATTCATTCGGTTTGAATTTCTATGCCTTCTTCTATCCCGATGACTCCCAATTTTGTTTTTTTTATGACATCCCATATCTCTTGAATAGTTGCTCATGGGATTTAAGCATGTTTTTTGTGTTGACTATATTCTTTTCAAGTTGACAAACTTTGTCTTCATTATCTGATGTTCTGACTTCTACTTGATCTAGTCTATTTGTAATATTCTTGTTTGAGTTTTTAATTTGGTTTATAGTTTCCTGCATTTCTAGAATTACTGTATGATTTTTTAAAAGATCTCTATCTCCTGGTAAAGCTTGTTCTTTGCCATTTGAATTTGTTTGTTTAATTCATTTTCAAAATGTACTTTTATCCTTAGACTTGCTGCCTCATGTCTTCTCTCTTATTCCTTTCCATCTGAGTTAGGTATGACTTAAGTTTTTTCCCTATCCCTGTTTCTGATGCTTCTAGGTTCTCCTGTAGTATTAAGTTGTCCTTCATTGTTTGTACACCTTGTTTTCCCTTGTTTTTTCATGATGTTCACGTCATTTTCCAGCTCTATTTGATTGCTGTGTTTCTGCTCTCTTCCAAAGATTTGTTATGGGTTTATATATCTCTGTTTTCTCTCCTTTGTGTTGGTAGACTATGCCTGCTTAAGTGGATTCCGCTGTTAAGGAATTCTGACGGCCGAGCTCCAGTGATGTCACCTCTCTGCTGTGGTGGGCCCCAGGCTCCTTGCCGGAGGGTCCGAATTGGGTGGGTGGACTGGATTGTCTCTGGTTGGTTTCAGCTCCCGGTCGCTGGCAGGCCGGCAGTCTCCAGCCACCCAGTAGCGCGGGCAGCTTGTGGTCTGTCTTCAGCTGGTGGGTGATCTCTAGCCACACAGTTGCGCGTTCGGTCGCCGGGAGGCGCGCGTTCTCCAGCCGTCAAGACATAGCGTCAGCAGGTGGGCTGGCGCCAGCAGGAAGGTGGTCTCCCGTTGCCCAGTCACACTGGCAGTGGGCCGGCGTTCTCCAGCCAGCCAGTCAGGAGGGCCTGGCCTCTAGTCCCCTGGTTTATCCTGCTAGTCCTGATTTCTCCTGCTAGACCAGATTTCTCCTGAGTGATGCTTCTCGGCAGCTCAAAATGTTCTCTGGGTCTGCCGTTTGTTGGGTGGGGAGGGTGTCTATTGGGAACCCTGGAACTCTATTGTTTTAATTTTTTTCGCTTGCCCATCGCCCCGCACTGGCTAGACAAGTTTCATTTTTGCCGCTGATGGGAAGGGGAGATGAAGGTCAGGTGCCTCTAGTTTTCCCCCAGTCTTTATGCAGACTTGCTCTGATTATTCCTCCCCCAAAAGCCTAGGAGATATTTTATGCGAATTCCCCTCTGTATATGAGATGAGCTGAGAAACACACACCTGTTTTATTCTTGCAATCTGTCAGGGAGTGGTGGTGGTTACTTCAGCTCTCCAAGATGGTGGCTGTTGGTTTCCTTTGTGGAGTTTCTGCTTTGGGGCATAGAAATGTACTGCTAACTTCCCCGTCTGAAATCCCGAATTCAGCTGGGGGCTCAGTGGATGCTCAGCCAGCAGGATTCCACAGAATCCACAGCAACGTTTCTCCCTGCTTGCTGGTCGCTTCTGGGTGGTGCCTCACCATTTGTAGACACAGGGCAGGTCACGCGGATCAATCAGAATGGATCTCCAGTTGCACAAGTGGCTTGTGTTTGAGACTCAATTACCGGACCTCGGTGGTGGAAATCATTCTTCTAGGTTTCGGTAAACACCCATTTTCCTGTAAGATCCTAACAAGATAGTTTTTCATTGCTCTAACTCGTTATTCACTTGCGCAGTGGCAGGGTACACTGGGTGTGATACACTGTCTTCACAGCCATCTTGCAATGCCGAAATATTAGGATTTGGATGCACCATTTACTGAAAACTGTTTCAGTAGTAGGAAAAAATATGTATTTCAGGTGGATGAATATTTCTGAGAATAATTTTTTAAAAATTGGATTATAAATCCACATACATGAATATGAATGAATTTAGGGAGTGCAAAATAAGACACAAATATTTCATATTTTGAAAAATCTGGAGAGTATATATATATATATATATATATATATATATATATATATATACACACACACACACACACACAGACATTAAAAACTAGCAATATATATGCCAATCAAAATTCATCATGAAATACATATCATCCACAGACCCAAAAATATTCATATACTGAACATGGATTTTTGTATAATGTTGTTCAACTAGGAGGCTTACCCATAGGTTGAATTTTCAGTTCCAACAGCATTTAGGAGGAGTGATCTCTTCTCACAATTTGTATTTGCCAAGTCAGTCACCTCACAAAAATGTACGTGTGATACCAGGTACAATTCTATATGTGCATATAAAATTACATGTGCTGAATAGGCTACAGAGAAAAGGAGACAGGAATTCACATATTTGTTAACTTTCAAAACACACGGAGAACTATTTCAACAAAAAAAATGACTAGATTTATAACTCCTACCCTATATAATGCAAAAGGCAATTCCAACTATACACCATGCCTCCTCTGAACTGCTTGTATTTCTATTCTGTTTTGGTTATTATTCTCTATCATATTACGATTAGTAGTCAGAGTCTAGTATGGTAGGGGTTAGAGTCAGGGATTCAGTATTTCGAATGGAAATTTGGAAAATGTATCCAATGTGTATGCAAATATGTGCCACACAAAATCTTCCCACTCCTCCAGAACAATGGCTTGACATTATCTTCGCCCCAAGTAAGACATAATTAGAGGAGAAGAATTAGAAATCAGTGAATACTTCTCTGGAATGTAATATGCTAAGAAGTTCACTACCTTGAAGGTGGTACAGGAGTTTCCAAAAGTAAGGGACAGGGTGAACACTCCATAAACATGGAGCTCTGCTGGCCTAAAGACTTCTTGAGAAATTTCCTCTGAGATTGGGCACTTGAAACATATGTTGTTATGAGGAGCTTTAGCTTCCTTTGTACTGAGATCATCGAAGCTGGGTCTGCACCTATGTGACCTGTAAAACATAGTTTCTTATTTTCCAATTAACATGAGACACCAGTCCTGAATTTGATCTTTGTAGGTAAACTGTGGCCACTGGGTTCTAAGTGTCTCCCTGTGTGGACTGTGAAGCCATTTGTTCATCCTCCAATTTTCATGGTGTTTCTTGCTGCTGTATTTGCTTATGAAGTAAAAAAAAGATCACCTGGGACACAGTGCTTGAGGGAGTTCTGTCACGTGTGGTGGGTCAGGGTCTGCAAGAGAATATACCAACAATGCTTCTATTCCACATAGCTTTTCCTTTTGACCACAGCAACATAATTCTCAACATTGCCCTGAAACCTCTCTATATAACAAGATACCATTACATATAAGGGTCTGCTGGCTGCACCATGTCAGTCACAAGGCATTTGGAAGCCAATGGAAGATCAACATGGCCCCACCACAGATGTTTTATCACACACCTCCCCTCCTCTGATCTAGGCCCACTACTCAGCAGGCTCCAATTTACTGGCATCTCTGTTATACACCATTTTGATGAAACCTAGTCAATCAAGGCACTGTCTGGTATACTCATGATCAGCAACCGGTTTTCCAAATTTTCTCCAGTGCCACCTGGTCATGGAAATTTCAATAATTTTATTGTATTTATCTAGCCATTTTTCACGGATGAAGATGGAGGCACTGTGGATTTTAATTTGTACAGGAACCATTAAATGATGAGAAACCTCATTTCGATGAATGCTCTGTAGAACTGTTAAAGACAAGGCTTCCCAGGGAGTGGCCAAAAAGTCACATGAAATCAGACCCATTGAGGTCTACAATGTGAGGTCCATGTGTGTTTTGACTGTCACCTATGCCTACCAAGTCTTTCAGAAAAAAAAAATTATGTGGTATCCTGGCTGAGATTCCCAGTGCTCTGTGGAAAGCCACCCTGGGCCTAGATCTCAGTTTCCAAGGGAGACTCTCATGCGTGCCCTCCTAGAATCCCAACACAATTCATGGCACAAGTTCTCTGAGATCAGATCCAGAATGCACTCTCTAAGTGTAATCACACCAGAGTTCAAGCCCATGTGGACCCAGGCATCTCCTTTAACAGCCACATAATGACCACAATTAAACCAAAACACTCCCACATGGCCCTCATCTTTTTCCATATAGATACTCATCATAACCTCTGGCTGGAGGTTTCCATGAGGGGCACATTCCAAGACAGTGTCCAAAATAAGCTCCCTTGCCCCTCATTTGCCTAAAGTCAGGGTGGCCTGGACATACTTCCTGTGAACCCGGAGTGATCAAATAGGCATGCCGTTAATACTGCACCGCTTCTTCAATTTGAGGCCTACTGAGTTAGAGGTATAGATTCTTTATGTAAATTAGAGTCAAGAGAAAACCCAAGCACCTTTGCAGGGCTTTGAAGAACTCAATTGACAAAAAGGATCCCTATTCTCACTTGATAGAGGTCAGGAACCTCACAGAGGAAAGCGAGACTTTATCCACAATGACTGGTGTATTTGCCATTTTGGTTTTGGATGCACACATGGGATCTTTCTTTAGATCCATCTGGTGCTGAGAATCTAAGCCACAACCTCACACAGGGCCAAGATGCTAATTCAGACACATCCCTTTCCAAAGCAATTAAGCAAAGAGCCACAGGTGATGCCCAATCATTTCCATTTGAAAACTGTTTACTTCAGGCTTCACAAAGGGGTGGCCAGAGCAAGAACTTCCTGACATTCAGTTCATCAGAACAATATATAAGCAAAATGCCCAAAGCAGGGTTTTTCCACTGAGATTTTCCTGGTCACACTGATATCTGAGTTTTTTGAGATGCTCGCCATTCCCTTCAGCTATCCAGTACATGGCCATGTCACAGAGCTTGGAGGTGGTATATATGTTGGACACAAAACCATGATCCTATTCTGGAGAGTGAACAGAGTTCATGAATAAACCTGGAAATTAGGAATGTATTAGGTTATGCCCATCTTTAAGTAAAGCCGCAAACCATTCATAAATTGGGCAGGATGAAATGGGAAGCTTTCTACTAGACAGGACACATCCATTGATGCTCTCTCTTTTCTAATGTCTACAACCACGGACACCATGGGATACACAGACATAGAAACACTCTCCTTTTCAAACGACCTACGAGAAACAGTTCACTCCAAACCAAACAAACCACCTTTTTTTCCTATTCTCACAACATGAGACAAAATCACAAACTCACAACCACACCCACAAAGGCACCTTTTTACCCTAAGTAGGTCTGTGACTCTATGGAGTGTCTTCTGACTGGTGGGCCACACAATGTTCCCCCGAAATGTCCTGTCCTGTCTCAGATATGGTCTCCTTGGCCATCTCTATGAAGTTGTCAGGAGCCAGCGGTGGGCCACTATCTGCTTTTTCAGGAAAGGCCCCTCTTCAGAGCTCTCTTGGCTTTTGGCCATTCTAACATCAGTAGGTACAAAGAAAGACTGACTCTGTCCTTGGTAATTCCAAACAAGTGAACCCACTGGGACTGGTACTGGGACTGGCTCTGTGTGCCTGGCTTCCAGGATCCTAAGTTCAGAGAGTTCCATCACCAAGGGAGTAAGGTGAGGTCACTTCCTTCAGGAACTGAATGAGGTCACTGCCTTGGCAAACACTTTATCCTAACAGTTGCTTCCAAGTGTCTCATTAGATGGAGGCTTCCCCTACTTCCTGTGAAACATTCACAAGTTAGAATGGTATATCAACCATAGGAACCCGGTAATTGCTCTCCACACAGGCCTGGTTTGGTCCATCTCCTCTACATTGAGAAGAGAGGTTCTGATTCAGACACATCCCGTCATCCTGACCAGGTATTTTGCCATGGAAGATTACTTTTGCTTTCTCAGGTCCTCCATAGCTGACTACATATTCTCCAGGGATCATTTCTGCATTGAACTTGTGGTTCTCAACAGGTGAAAGATCCCCTACATTCCTGTATTGTAAGACCAACTCTGTCCCTGCTCTTCTTTAAATTTACATTGAGGGAACAGTGTATTGTTAGGGTTAATAAAATGTTTGATTTGGGTTAGAAATCATTCTGCTGGATGAATAATGGTATTGGAAACCTGCGATATTTTTAAAAATATAGAGGTGAAATATATAAATGAAAAAAGAAAGTCTAGGTAATTTTGAAGCCCAGAGGGGCAATGGGCCCTTCATTGGGATACTTAGCTTTGATTTACGTTGTGCACAGATATCTCAGATAAATCGATATACAATGGCATAGGACCTTGTTCCTTTTATGATTAAAATTCGAAGAGAACATCCAGTCAAAAAGGGATAGTAAGTAGGATTAGATAGATATTCGGTAGGTTAACAAAGAAGAGTGAGTATAGGATTTGGAACAAAAGTGCTTTAGCAATAGGGTTTGGGTTAAAGTGTGAAAGTAAATATCAGCACACTTGAAGGGTCAGTCACAATGATGAACAGTGGAAAATATGTAGGAAAGCAGATATCAATAGAGATATTACAAAATCAACAAATGGGCCAAGGACCTGAACAGACACTTCTCAGAAGAAGACATACAATCAATTAATAAGTACATGAAAAAATTCTCACCTTCTCTAGCAGTCAGAGAAATGCAAATCAAAACCACCCTAAGATACCATCTCACTCCAGTAAGATTGGCAGCCATTAGGATGTCAAACAATAATATGTGCTAGCGAGGATGTGGGGAAAAGGGTACACTTGTACATTGCTGGTGGGACTGCAAAATGGTGCGGCCATTATGGAAAGCAGTATGGAGATTCCTGGGAAAGCTGGGAATGGAACCACCATTTGACCCAGCTATCGCCCTCCTCGGACTATTCCCTGAGGACCATAAAAGAGCATGCTATAGGGATACCGCCACATCAATGATCATAGCAGCACAATTCACAATAGGCAGACTGTGGAACCAACCTAGATGCCCTTCAATAGATGAATGGATAAAAAATAATGTGGCATCTATACACAATGGAGTATTATGCAGCACTAAAAAATGACAAATTCATGGAATTTGCAGGGAAATGGATGGCATTAGAGCAGATTATGCTAAGTGAAGCTAACCAATCCTTAAAATACAAATGCCAAATGTCTTCTTTGATTTAAGGAGAGCAATTAAGAACTGAACAGAGGGAAAGAGCATGAGGAAAATATTAACATTAAACTGAGACAAGTGATGGGAGGGAAAGGGAGAGAGAAGGGAAATTGCATGGAAACGGAAAGAACCCTCATCGTTATACGAAATCACATATACGAGGTTGTGAGGGGAAAGGGGGGGAAGGGAGAGAACGGAACAACAACAGATGAGGTAGAGAGGGAAGATGAAAGGGGAGGGGAGGGGGGATAGTAGGGGATAGAAAAGTCAGCAGAATACAACAGTCACTAATATGGCATTATGTAAACATTGTGAATGTGTAACTGATGTGATTCTGCAATCTGTATTTGGGGTAAAAATGGAAATGCATAACTCACTTGAATCAAATGTATGACAGATGAAAAAAAAATTTAAAAAGTACTAAATTGGCTCATCGTAACAATAAAAAAAGAGATATTACAAAATCAGGCAAAGTATAAAGTGAGTGATATGATTAGATATTTGCAACAGGGTTGATTTTGAATATATAATCTTAGGAAGAAACAAATATGTAGTCACCAATAGGATTGATATTTGAGAGCATTAGGCAACCTGAACATGGAAGTAATCCATGCTCACTTTCCATTTAGGCTTTAGTACAATAATAAGTGTGAACTTTGCATTTTGTGTCCAGAATATTACTGTGATAAAATGTATATGTAGATTAGGTGACATGAGTATTTCTTTCACCATTTCTGCGAGTAATATTTTGAAGACATATACATAAGTATTGGTTGTACAAAAAGCTGTACCCTGTGTCTATGAATATACAGATAATGCATGAATAGACCATACTGTGAATAAATAGTATAGCTGGTTCCACTTTAAATAATGGATTGAATTGATATTCACAAAGGAGTGGTCTGAGGCAAAAACCTTCCTGAAATTCAGGGCAACAGAACAATAGGTAAACAAAACGCACAAAGCAGGGTTTCTCCACTGAGACTTTCCTGTTCACACTGATATCTGAGTTTTCTGAGATGCTCGCCTTTCCCTTCAGCTATCCAGTACATAGCCATATCACATAGCTTGGAGGTAGTACATATCTTGGACACAAAACAATGAGGCAATTCTGGAGAGTGTCCAGAATTCAGGATGTAAACAGAAACTTTGAAAGATAGCAGGTGTTTCCCTTCAATAAGGAAAGCTGCAGTCCATTAATAAATCAGGCAGGATGAATGTTGCGAAGCTTTCTCCTAGACAGGACACATCCATTGATGCATTTTCTTTTCTAATGTCTACAACCACGGACAGAGTGGGATACACAGACATAGAAGCACTCGCCTTGTCAAAGGACTTACTAGAAACAGTCCACGCCAATTCAAACAAACAGCCTTTCTTACATCTTCTCAGAACTTGAGAAAAAACCATACACACACCTACACCCACAAAGGCACCTCCTTTGTGGAGTGTCCTCTGAATGGTGGGCCATACTATATTCCCCCAAAATGGCCTGTTGTATCTCAAATCTGGTCTCCTTGGCCAACTCTGTGCAGTTGTCAGGAGCCAGCGGTGAACCAATACCTGCTTTCTCAGAAAGGTCTTTCTTCAGAGCTTTCCTGGCATTTGGCCATTCTCACATCTGTTGGTACTAAGAAAGACTGACTCTGTGCTTGGTAAATTGAAACAAGTGAGACCACAGGGACTGGGACTGCGACTGGCTCTGGGTGCCTCTCTTCCTGGATCCCAAGTTCAGAGAGTTCCATCACCAAGGAAGTGAAGTGAGGTCACTTCCTTCAGGAACAGAATGAGGTCACTGCCTTGGCAACCTCTTTGTCCTAACAGTAACTTCTAAGGGTCCCATGAGATGGAGTCTGTCCCTTCTTTCTGTCACACTTTCACAAGTTAGAATGGTATATCAACCATAGGCACCTGGGAAGAGCTCTCCACACAGGCCTGATTTGGTCCATTTTCTCTACATTTAGAAGATAGAGGTTGATTCAGACACATCCATTCATCTTGACCAGGTTGTTTACCATAAAAGATGACTTTTCCTCTCTCAGGTCCTTCATAGCTGCCTATATCTTCTCCAGGGATCATTTCTGCATGGACCTTTGATGTTCTCAGAAGGTGGAAGATCCCCTACATTCCTGTATTGTAAGACCAACTCTGTCCCTCCTCTTTTGTAAAGTTAGATTGAGGGAACAGTGTATGTTTAGGGTTAATAACATGTTTTTTTTGGGTTAGGAATCTCTCTGCCCCATGAATAATGGTATTGGGAACCTGTGATATTTACAAGAATATATAGGTGAAATGTAAGTATGAAAACAGAAATCTAGGTAAGATTCGAAGTCAGAAGGGCATTGGGTCCTTGAGTGGGATTCTTAGGTTTGAATTATGTTCTGCATATATGTCTCCGACAAATTGAAATACAATGGTTTAGGACCTTATACCTTGGATGATTAATTGTCGAAGAGAACATCGAGTCAAAAAGCAATAGTCAGTAGGATTAGGAAGATAGTCAGTAGGTTTAGAAATAAGAGTGAGTATAGGATTTAGACCAAAATTTCTTTAGCAATAGGGTCTCGGGTAGACATTGAATGTAAATATCAGCATATGTGAAGTGTCAGACACAATGATGAACTGGGGAATATATGTAGGAAAGCAGATATCAATAGAGATATAAGGAAATCAGGCAAAGTATAAACTGAGTGATAGGATTAGACATTTTCAACAGGCTTGAAGTTGAATATATAATCTTAGAAAGAAACAAATATGTAGTCACCAATAGGATTTACATTTGAGAGCATTAGGCAACCTGGATATGGTTGTTTTTAGTAATCCATGCTCACTTTCCATTTAGGCTTTGATACAATCATGAGTATGACCTTTGTTTTTTGTGTCCAGAATATTACTGTGATAAAAAAGAAATATATATATATATATATATATATATATATATATATATATATATATATATATATATAGATAGATAGATAAGGTGACATGTTTATTTCTTCTACCATTTTTGGGAGCAATGTTTTGAAGAGGTATAAATTAGTATTGGGGGAACAAAGAGGTGTACACTGTGTCTATGAATATAGAGATAATGCATTAATAGACCATACTGTGAATAAATAGCATACCTGGTTCCAACTTTAATAATGGATTGAATTGAAATGTGAATATGTACAGGAAATCTTATATTGATATTCACACATTCATTCCAACCACTTATACATCTAATGGTAATATTAATGTTATGGTTTATCTTGAAGAGTGTGTGGGTTTAGCTTCAAAATTGATTATGGAAATCGAAAATAATGTGTTTGGAAAGAAGTCTCATGAAAAGACCAGTCAAGTAACATGGAGGAATACATGTGTTCTGAAGCAGGAAGTGATTAAAAGTGAAACAAATTCCTATAAATTTCTGAACTTGTGAATGAAATATATAACCTATGATGTGCAAAAACTGAAGAAATAGTAATGTACCAGTGTTGAATTAAAATGAATGTCAAAATAGACATCATGTCCCATAGGAATATACTTGCATTGATGTTAAACTGGGTCAGTTACTGTAGAAATATTAGGATTTGTAAGCACCATTGACTGAAGTTAGTTTTCAGCACTGGGAAACAAATATGTATTTCAGGTAGATGATTATTTCTGAGAATAATCTTGTGAAAAGTTGATTATAAATCCACATACATGAACATGAATGAATTTACGGAGTGTATATAAGACAAATATATTTCATATTTTATAAAATCTGTAGAGTGTATGTATATATATATATATATATATATAGACAAAAAAACACAAAAATTCATTAAAAAGTATCAATATATATATGCCAATCGTAATTCATCATGTAATATATATCACCCTCAGATGCAAAAATATTTATTTTACTAAACATGGGTTTATGTATAATATTGTTCTAATAGGAAGCTCACCCATAGTTTGGATTTTCAGTTCCAACAGCGTTTAGGAGGACTGATCTCTTCTTACAATTTGTTTCTGCCAAGTCAGCCAACTCATAAAAATATACGTGTGATACCAAGTAGGAATCTATATGTGCATATAAAAAGTACATGTGCTGAGTAGGCTACAGAGAAAGGGAGACAGGAATTCACATATTTGTTAACTTTAAAAAAGCATGGAGAGAGCTGGGGATGTGGCTCAAGTCGTAGCGCGCTCGCCTTGCATGCGTGCGGCATGGGTTCGATTCTCAGCACCACGTGCAAACAAAGATGTTGTGTCCGCCGATAACTAAAAAAATAAATATTATAGAATTCTCTCTCTCCTCTCTAACTCTCTCTTTAAAAAAAAACACATGGAGGACTATTTCAATTAAAAATTGAGTAGATTTATAAAACCGACCCTTTATCATGCAAGAGGGACGTCCAACTATACACCATGCCTCCTCTGAACTGCTTGTATTTTCATTTTTTTTTGTTTATTTTTCTCCATCATATTAGGATTATTAGTCAGAGTCTAGTAGGGTATGAGTTAGTGTCAGGGATTCAGTATTTCGAAAGGAAAATTGGAAAATGGATCAATGTGTATGCAAATGTGTACTACAAAAAAATTTTCCCACTCTCATTCAGAACAATGCCTTGACATTACCTTCACCCCAAGTAAGACACAATTAGAGGAGAAGAGTTAGAAAATCTTTGAATACATATCTGAAATTGAAAATGCTTAGGGTTCACAACCTTGGAGATTGTAGAGGAGTTTCCAAAAGTAAGGGACAGTGTAAAAACTCTACAAACATGGAGATTTGCCTGCCTAAAGACGTCTGGAGAAACTGTCTCTAGGTTGGGCACTTGAAATATATGTTTTTGTGAGGATCTTTAGCTTCCTTTCCAGTGAAACCATCAAAGCTGCGTCTTCATCTCTGTGATCTGGAGGACATGGTTTATAATTTTCCAATAAACATGAAGCAGCAGTGCTGAATTCTCTCTTGTATGTAAACTGTGGCCACTGGGGGCTAAGTGTCTCCCCATATGGACTGCGAAGCCATTTTATCATCCTCCACTTTTCCTAATGTTTCTTCCTGCTGCACTCGGAGTTTGGTATTTGCTTCACGAAATACAAGGAGTTCAACTGGGACAGAGTGTTGCCGGGAGTTCTGTCACGTGTGGTGGATCAGGGTCTGCAGGAGAATGCACCAACAGGGCTTGTATACCACATAGGATGCCCCCTTGACCATAGCAACCTGATTCTGAACATTGCACTGAAACCTCTCCATATAACAAGTTGCCTTTACATATAAGGGTCTGCTGGCTGCACCATGTCAGTCACAAGCCATTTGGAAGCCAATGGCAGATCCACATGGCCCCACCTCAGATGTTTTATCACACATTTGCTCACCACTGCTCTAGGCCCACTACTCAGCAGGATCCAAATTATTGAGATCTCTGTTCTACACCATTTTCATCAAAACCAGTCAATCAAGGCACTGTCTGGTACACTCGTGATCAGCAACAGGACATCCAAATGTTCTTCATTGCCACCTGGTCATTGGAATTTCAAAAATTTCATGGTATTTATCTAGCCAATTTTCAATTATGAAGTTGGAAGCACTATGGCTTTCAAATCATTCAGGAATCATTCAATGGTGATGAAGCTCATTTCAATGAAAAATTTGAAGAACTCTCACAGGCAAGGCTTCCCAAAGAGTGGCCTAAAAGTCACATGAATCCAGGCCCATCGAGGTCTACAATTGAGGTCCATGTGTGTTTTGACTAGCAAATATGGCTTCCAAGTCTTTCAGAAAAAAATAATTTGATATCCTGGCTGAGATTCCCAGTGCTCTGTGGAAAGCCACCGTAGGACTAGATCTCAGTTTCCAACGGAGACTCTCATGCATGGCCTCCTAAATTCTTAACACAATTCATGGCAATACTTCTTTGATGATTGATCCAGAACTGAGTGTTTAAGGGGAATGATACCAGAGTTCAAGCCCAGGTGGATCCAGTCATCTCTTCCAACTGCCACACGAATGACTACAATTAAAACCAAAACACTTCCACATGGTCCTCACCTTTTTCCAGAGAGACACTCATCATTACCTCTGGCTGGAGTTTTTCATGTGGGACGCATCCCAAGAGAGTGTCCGAAATAATCTTCCTTGCCCCTCATTTGCCTAAAGTCAGGGTGGCATGGTCACCCTTCCTGTGAACCTGGAGTGATCCAATAGGCCTGCTTCTCCAATTTGAGGCCTACTGACTCTCAGGGATAGATTCTTTAAGTGATTTGGAGTCACAAGAAAACACAAGCACCTCTGCAGTTCTTCAAAGAACTCATTTGACCTAAAGGATCCCTATTCTCACTTGATAGAGGTCAGAATCCTAACAGAGGAAGGCAAGAGACTCATCAACAATGACAGATTTTGGCCATTTTTGTTTTGATTGCACACATGCAATCTATCTTTAGATCCATCATGTGCTGAGAATCTAAGCCACAACCTCATACAGGGCCAAGAGGCTGATTTAGACACATCCTTTTACAAGCAATTAAGCAAAGATCCACAGGTGATGCCCATTCATTTCCATTTGAAAACTGTTTTCTTCAGGCTTCACAAAGGGGTGGCCTGAGGCAAAGACCTTCCTGACATTCAGGACAACAGAACCATAGGTAAGCAAATGAACCAAAGCAGGGTTTCTCCACTGAGAATTTCCGGGTCACACTGATATCTGAGTTTTCTAAGATGTTCCCATTCTCTACAGCTATCAAGTATATGGACATGTCTCAGAGCTTGGAGGTGGTACATATCTTGGAAACAAAACCATGAGACTATTCTGGAGAGTGGCCAGAATTCAGGAAGAAAACAGGAACTTAGGAATTTAGTAGGTGTTGCCCATCCATAAGGCAAACCAAAGTCCATTCTTCAATTAGGCAGGATGAATGCTGGGAAGTTTTCTACTAGACAGGACACATCCTTTGATGCCTTCTCTTTTCTAATGTCTACAACCACGGACACAGTGGGATACTCAAGACTTAGAAACACTAGCCTTGTCAAACGACTTACTAGAAACAGTCCACTCCAACCCCAAAAAACTGCCTTTTCTATCTATTCTCAGAACATGAGAGAAAAGCACAAACTCACTGAACACCCACAAAGGCACCTCCTTAACCCAAGTAGGTCTGTGACTATCTGGAGTGTCCTCTAACTGGTGGGCCATACTATGTTCCCCTGAAATGGCCTGTCCTTTCTCAGATCTGGTCTCCTTGGCCAACACTGTGAAGTTGTCAGGAGCCAGTGGTGAACCAATACCTGCTTTCTCAGGAAAGGCCCCTCTTCAGAGCTCTTCTGCCATTTGACAATCCTCATATCAGTCGGTACCAAGGAAGACTGACTCTGTCCTTGGTAAATCCAAACAAGTGAGACCACTGGGACTGGGACTGGGACTGGCTCTGGGTGCCTGGCTTCCTGCATCACAATTTCAGATTTTTTGATCACCAAGGAAGAGAGGTGAGGTCACTTTCTTTAGGAACTGAATGAGGTCACTACCTTGGCCACCACTTTGTCCTAACAGTTGCTTCGAAAGGTCCCATGAAATTGAGGCTGCCCCTACTTCCTTTGACACTTTCACAAGTTAGAATGGTATATCAACCATAGGCACCTGTAAACAGCTCTCCACACAGGCATGGTTTCATCAGTTCTCTACATTACGAAAGGAGAGGCTGATTCAGACACATCCCTTCATACTGACCCTGTTGTTTGCCATGGAATATGACTTTTCCCCTCTTAGGTTCTTCATAGCTGCCTGCAACTTCTTCAGGGTATAATTTCTGCATGGTCCTTTGATGTTCTCAGCAGGTGGAAGATCCCCTACATTACTGTATTGTAAGATAAACTCTGTCTCGGCTCTTCTGTAAAGTTAGTTTGAGGGAACAATGTATGGTTAGGCTTAATAACATGTTTCAT
This sequence comes from Callospermophilus lateralis, assembly GCF_048772815.1. Lineage (NCBI taxonomy): Eukaryota > Metazoa > Chordata > Mammalia > Rodentia > Sciuridae > Callospermophilus > Callospermophilus lateralis. Next base: position 3,395,195 of record NW_027511677.1, read on the forward strand.
TTGAGTTAGGAATCATTCTGCTTAATGAATAATGGTATTGGGAAATGCGATATTTACAAGAATATATTGGTGAAATATAAGTTTGAAAACAGAAATCTAGATAAGATTTGAATCCAGGAAGGGCATTGGGCTGTTGATTGGGATACTTAGCTTTGAATTATGTTCTGCACAGATGTCTCAGATAAATCAATATACAATGGCATAGGACCTTGTACCTTGGATGATTGCTTGTCGAAGAGATCATCCAGTCAAAAAGGGATAGTCTTTAGGATTAGGAAGATAGTCGGTATGTTAGAAAAAAGAGTGAGTATAGGATTTGGACAAAAAGTTCTTTAGCAATAGGGTTTCGGATAAAGAGTGAATGTAAATGTCAGCACATGTGAAGAGTCAGTCACAATGATGAACTGGGGAAAATATGTAGGAAAGCAGATATCAATAGAGACATTAGGAAATCAGGAAAATATAAAGTGAGTGATAGGATTAGTCATTTTCAACAGGGTTGAGGTTGAATATATTATCTTAAGAAGAAACAAATATGTAGTCACCAATAGGATTGATTTGAGAGCGTTAGGCAACCTAGATATGGATGTGTTTAGTAATCCATGCTCACTTTCCATTTAGGCTTTGGTGAAAGGTTAATAAAATAGGTACTTGTTACTTACTGTTTTTCTGTATGCTTAACAAAACACTGTTGAAGTCTTGAGGACTGTTTGCTAATCTTGTTTCCAGAATGTGCTGTCCCCAACTGCCAAACTGCAAATGTATACCCTCACCCGTTTGCACGCAAACCACCCACTTGCCCTGACCCATCAATAAACTTCCCTCCCTGCCCTCTCCAAGGAAAGCATATAAGCTCTGCTTAAGCTGTTCTCATTGCTCTCTGCTCTATTCAAGTGAGCTCTGAGCCCCAGAATGCTGGACCCATAATAAACCATTTACTGTTGCTTGAGACATTCCTCTGGTGGTCTCTTCCTCTGATGCTTGCCCGACCTTTACATCTGGAGGCACGAGCAAGATCCGGCAGCGGCGGATGAAAGATCCCCAAGGGGCTCTTTTCAGGGTAAGTAAGGGAACTCTTTTTGGTTTTAGGTTTCAGGTTAGGGCTTGGCAAAATGGCTATTGGTGATGAGCGTGAGCTCTCTCTGACAGAGGCTGACATACGTGTCACAGAGCCACAGGCCACGTCCCTGGGGGATGCCCCAGAGGACTCAGGAAATCGAGGAACAATAGTCTCCTTGACTCAGTGATATTTTGCTTCGGATTCAGTATTGCCAGCCCATCAGGTTTTGCCGGCTACTCAGTCCTGGCCTCAGTATTGGACGTCCATTGCCTGTCTTTATTGTCTTGTCTTGTCAGTGTAGTGTGTGATTTCTTTCACTGTTTGTGTATCTCTCATTTTGGGACAGAGCACTTCAACACCTCTCTTTCTGACCCTTGATCACTGGACCAAAGTCTGTGCAAGGCCCAGAATCTTTCTTTTTCAGTAAATTGCTGGACCTGGCAGACCCTCTGTGCCTCAGAATGACCCACCTTTGGAGTTGGATAGTCCCTAGAAACATCTACTTCCCACTAATTTGAAACGTCAGAGATTTTGTCTTTCAACCGGGGCCACATAGACATCCAGATCAACAGCCATATATCTTAACATTGCAGGACCGCTGCAAATCTCCTCCTACATGGGTGAAGCCTTTCTTTGTCTCTGCGCCCACTCCTACTCCTTCCACCATGATTCTATCTCACAAACCCTCTGCTATTCCTCCTCCAACCTCTGTTCTCCCTGAGTCTCAAGACTCTACTGGACTCTCCTACCCTTCTTATCCGCTGCCGTCGTCCACCAACCCCCAACAACCTCTAAGTGATTCCTTTGCTGCTGACTCAGCCTCTCCGCCATTGGAGAAAGCTAGGCCGGCCCAGCGCCCACCAGATGACTCCCCCTTGTCACACACACAGCCCCTCCTTCCCTGGAGAAAGCTGGCCCGGCTAAAAGAACTCAAAGAACTCCCTGGCGTTTTCACACCTGCCTACTTGGGATGACTGCCAACAAATCCTAGGGATTCTCTTCATGACAGAGGAATGAGAGAGAAACTTTCTGGAAGCTAGAAAAAAATATCCTCGGACCAGATGGGTGACCAACACAACTTCCCAACATAATCAAAGCCGGCTTACCCTTGAACTGACCCAACTGGGACCCCGACACCTTTGAAGGTAGGGAGCATCTGTCCACTTATTGCCGGGCCCTAATAGTGGGTTTCCAACCGGCCGCTAGCCAACCAAATAATTTGGCCAAGGTAAGAGAGATTATTCAAGGGCCTGATGAATATCCCTCTATGTTTTTAGAGAGAATTATGGAGGCGTATAGGAGATATACTCCTTTCGATCTTCAGGCAGAGGATCAAAAGACATATGTCATGATGGCCTTCATTGGGCAAGCTGATCTGGATATTAAAAGAAAGTTACAATACTTAGATGGATTACAAGATATGACTTTGAGAGATTTACTCAGGGTAGCCGAGAAAGTATCCTATAAGAGAGAAACAGAGAGAATGAAAGGGAGCAAAGGGAGGATGACAGATGAAAAAGACAGATGAAGGTATTAACTAAGGTCCTGGTCACAACAATAAATAGGCCAGAAATTAAGAAACAGGGAGACAAGAAACAATACCTGGGTCCCCACCAGAGGCCACCCTTGGCCTCAGATCAATGTGCCTACTGTAAAGAAAAAGGACACTGAGCCAAAAAGTGCCCTAGAAAGAGACAGCCACGCCAGACAGCCTTTCTGACTCTGGAGGTTGACTGAGAATGTCGGGGCTCAGATCCCTTCCCCGAGCTCAGGGTAACTTTTGAAGTGAAGGGGACCCCATAAACTTTGAAGTGGATACAGCAGCAGTATACTCAGCCCTTAAGGCCCCACTGGGCCCTCTATCAAATAAAAGGTCTCTAGTTCAAAGGGCTAACAGCAGTAAATATCAGACTTAGACAACTAAGAGGACCATGGACATGGGGAAAGGAAAAATCCAACATTCCTTCCTAGTAATCCCAGAATGCCTGGCCCCATTGATGGGCAGAGATCTGCTCAGTAAGCTCCGGGCCAAAACAACTTTTAACCCCGAAGGCCCCAAAATGAAATTTCTAAATCCTTCATTAAAAACTCCTATAGTCATGGCTTTATAAATGTCAGTCAAAGATGAACATCCACTTTTCACACACCCCAAGAATGATCAAACAGGCAAGCTACCCCAGAAATGGATAACAGATTACCCAGATGCCTGGGCAAAAATTGTTGGGTTAGGACTAGCCATGAAACAACCTCCAAGAACAGTGGAGTTAAAAACCTCAGCCTCCCCAATCAATGTCAAACAACATCCTCTGAGCAAAAATGCTAAAGATGGGTTAAGACCCCATATTCAGAAATATCTGGCTTTAGGGTCCTAAGGCCCTGTCAATCGGCCTGGAACACTCCCCTGCTACCAGTAAAAAATCCATGAACTGGGGACTATCCCCGTTCAAGACCTAAGAGAGATCAACAACAGAGTGCAGGACATTCACCCCACGGTAAATAATTTGTACAATCTGCTTATCACTCTGAACCCTGAGTAGAAATGGTATGGACATAAAGATGCTATCTTTTGCATGCCTCTGCATAAAGACAGTCAGTTTCTGTTTGCTTTTGAGTGGGTAGACCCAGAAACCGGAACGTATGGTAAACTAACATGGACTAGACTCCCACAGGGGTTCAAAAACTCCCCCACTCTCTTTGATGAAGCCCTCCACAGAGATGTCAACAATTTCAGAACTATGCACCCCAAAGTCACCCAGCTTCAATACGTGGATGACCTGCTACTGCAGCCAACACCAAGGAAAACTGTGAGTCTGGGAACCAAGCACTATTATGTAAGCTTGCTCAACTCGGGTATAGAGCTTCTTCCAAAAAACCCCAAATTTGCCAGCAAGAAGTAGTCTTCCTGGGCTATTCCCTTAGAGGTGGTAAACGTTGGCTCACTGAGCCCAGAAAACAAACGGTTGTGCAGATACCCCCCCCCCAGCAGCAGACAACACAAAGAGTTTCTTGGGACTACTGGGTTTTGCAGGTTATGGATTCCTGTGTTTGTGTCCTTAACTTCTCCTTTATACCCGCTGTTAAAGGGAGATGCCCAATTCCAATGGACCCCTGAGCACCAGCAAGCTTTTGATAACATCTTACGACACTGGCACTGAACTCCTCAACTTCACTGAGCCAAGCCTGCAATTTCAGAAAGCCCTACACTACGTTAAAAATGTACATCAATTCACACACCTTGGTCCAAAGAAACTGCAGGCATTCCTGAAGGATCAAGAACAGAGTTTTCCACTAACCGACTCACAGCGAAAGGACATAACTGAACGGGTAACAAAACCCTGTCCGTTCTGTCAATAGAACAATTACCCTTCCAAGCTTCCTGTAGGAAAGCGCCTATGAGCAACCAGACCAGGAAATTCTGGGAAGTGGACTTTACTGAAATTTAGCCAGCAAGGTATGGACTTCAATATCTCCTAGTGTTTGTAGATATATTTTCAAGATGGATTGAAGCCTTCCCCACAAAAAAAAAGGCACAAATGGTGGTAGAAAATCCTGAAAGATATTTTTCTAAGATACGGCCTACCAAAGGTAATAGGGTCTGATAATGGACCGGCTTCATGGCCCAGGTAAGTAAGGGGTTAGCCAGGATCCTGGGGATAAATTGGAAGTTACATTGTGCTTATAGACCGCAGAGCTCAGGACAGGTTAAAAAAATTAATAGAACCATTAAAGAGACCTTAACGAAATTAAGCTTAGAGAGGGCATCAAAGATTGGACTATGCTCCTGCCTTATGCACTGTTTCATGCAAGAAATACTCCCTCTGTTTCTTTGTGTAACCTCACCTCCTATAAAATTCTCTATGGGGCCCCTCCTCCAGTAAGGACCTAACCACAACTCTAAGACCTACCGATCCCTTCCACACCCCCTTGCTTGACAAACTTAAAGCTATTGAAAGAACTCAGGGATACCTGTCAAAACAGCTGGCCACTGCCTACCAACCTGGTGAAGAGGAGACTCCACATCGATATCAAAAAAGAGACTTCATCTACATAAGATGACATCAGGTGTCATCCCTGGAACCCCGCTGGACAGGACCATACCAGGTGCTAATTATAAAACCTACAGTGGTAAAGGTAGACGGAATCACTTCCTGGATCCTAATTCTCATCTCAAGCCTGTGCCCTGTCCAGACACTGGCTTGAAAGTGGAAAAGACTGGTAACCCTTTCAAATTGCATATTTGCCATGTGGATAAGGCTATAGACTCTCCCCTTGGCCACCACTAGTCCTAACCATCATCAGCCCATTCAGCAGCGATGGCTGATCACAAATCCAATTAGACAAGAAGTATGGTCTGTCTCACATACAGCCCCCTTAGGGACCTGGTGGCCAACTCTCCACCCAGATATTTGTCAGCTGGGTATACGTCTTTCCAATTGGGATATCTCTGATGAAGAGGATCCCACTAAAATTCCATTAAATTTCTCCCGTACCATAGATAATGGAAACAAACATTATGGATGTAGGAACACGCAAGCCTGATGCAGGTTGGCTAGCCTAGATTACTATGTTTGCCCGGTGGACTATCAAAGCCACAAACAACAACGGCTGTGTGGGGGAAAAGCCGTCTTCTTCCGTAAGTCATGGGGATGTGAGCATACAGGGGCTGCCTGGTGGAACCCAAACTCCTCATCAAATTCAGTTCACAGCATTGGCCATATTACCAATTAGACAACCAAAACCGATGGCCCCCAGAGGGGTCTCTAGATCCTCAAATTCTGTGTGACTATTTCAACTTCGGCAAGTGATCAAAAGGATTGAAGAAAATTCCCCTATGTGTAGGCCTTTTCCCTCCTTTGCTCACATCACGAAATATGTTTCTCCAATAGATCCTTCTGCTCCAGATTCTCTGCTGTCACTCTCACATCAACAACCTGATTTCTCCCCTCCAATTACTAGATCAAAACCCCAAACCTCCTCTGGTTCTCAGACCATTGCCCCCATGCTGAGGCAGCAGGTACTGAGGTACCCTTCCACCCACTCACTCCTCTCTTCTCCTGTCAGTGCCCACACCGGGTCCCACCAGGTCCTCTTACCAGCTAACCCAAAGCTCAAACCAGCTGAGGAGTGCCCTCAGACGCCTATCCAAGATGTAATGAAAATGGCCTTTAAAGTTGCTTTGTCATCACTAAAAACAGGTTACTAAGAATTTAAAGTCCCTCACAGGCTTTTTAGATACTCATTCCCGTCTTCCCATCTGCTCTACCTGTTCTACTGCTCAAGTTTTGTTGCCAGGAAAATCCCAAACCCTTTTCCCATTATTCTTTTGTATCTCTTTTTCCTCATTTTCAGAACCACAGAACTGCTCTCACCCCCCGCCTTCCCCGTCTTCCCCTCTGTACCAGGCCCACAGAAAAATCTTAAATGGCCTTCTCCAGAAGTCTTCATCGTGGCTGACTTTAGGACTTTCAGCAACAAAGTCTTTATAAAAGAGTTCAGTGTAGATAAACTTCCTCTTTTCGTGTTGCTCTGTTATACTTGGCCACTGGCTGGAAAAATCAGCCCTTCTAAGCTAGACACCCCCTTACTAGTTTTTCACAAAATATGTGAACAAGGCCTCTGGCCTTGAGCTGAGGCTTCCAGAGATGGCTACATTTCCAAGATAAAGAAGTTACCAACTGGGCTCCATGGTAACAGCTGGCAGGGAGAAAATAAAAGAGAAGAAAAAAGCTCTCCCCCTCCCAGGTGTCCTTAATAAGTTATTTTTCCCAGAGAAGAGGAAAATAAAAACAGAACCAAAAACTGCTTTTTGTGAACTTCTGCAGACTGTGAATTTCTGAGTCTTTTCCCTTACATGTTGGGTACAAAATTCTGAAACTACCTAAACTTGGGATTCAGGGGATTAATTGATTACAACAGAAGCAATGCCCTCTATATCCGGTTGCAACCAAATAGGACTGTTTCCCTATCTTTGGTGCTATCTTAGGTGCCTTGCCTTGTCCATACCTACAACAGTATAATTCTATATACTTAAACATTGTTTATTCATAAAATTATCAACAGATGTGATTAATTATGTAATGGTGCAGATGTTTCCCCGAGTGCTCTATCATGAGGCAGGATCATTTAAATTTCAAATAGGGGGGCATACAACCCGGTTCCACTGGCAACCTGTATCCTTCACTTTAGCCATCCTATGAGGAATAGTAGTTGCTGCAGAGAAGGGCACAGGAACCACTGCCCTAATCCATGGGACACAACAAATGACCCAATTAGAAGCAGCAATAGACCAAAACTTAAAGATATTAAAAAACCACCATCACAGCTTTACAAAAATCTTTAACCTCTCTCTCTGAAGTTGTTTTACAGAACAGGCGAGGGTTCGACCTCCTCTTCATGAGAGAAGGGGCCTTTGTCCTGCATTGAGGGAAGAATGTTGTTATTATGCCTACCATACTGGAGTTGTAAAAGAATCTATGATTAAATTAAGAAGACGCATTGAAGAGCATCAACAAGAGAGAGAGGCCCAAAAAGGGTGGTTTGAGTCTTGGTTCACAGAGTACCCCTGGGTAACTATGCTTTTATCAGCCCTGGCCGGTCCATTAATAATCCTCACATTATTGCTAACTGTAGGACCCTGTTTGCTCAACCGTGTAGTTTCCTTTCTCCAAGCTCAAATTGGACAAGTTAAACTTATGGTAATCAGAAATCAATATACCACACTAGCAAACATAAAATGTGACATCCTCAATGATCACTATTATGATTTAATGTAACCAAAAGAAAGTGGGGAATGAAAGGTAAATAAAATAGGTAATTGTCACTTCCAGTTTTACGGTATGCTTAACAAAACACTGTTGATATCTTGAGAACTGTTCGCTAATCTTGTTCCCTGAATGTTCTGTACCAACTGCAAAACTGCAGAATGTACTCCCTCACCCATTTGCACGCAAACTGCCCACTCGCGCTGACCCATCAATAATCTTCCCTCCCTGCCCTCTCCAAGGAAAGTATATAAGCTCTGCTTAAGCTGTTCTCAGGGCTCTCTGCTCTATTCAAGGGAGCTCTGAGCCCCAGCATGTTGGACCCCCATAAACTTTTGGCTGTTGCATTAGACAGTCCCTGGTAGTCTCTTCCTCCGATGCTCGCCTGACATTTACATTGGTAAAATAATAAGTGTGACCATTGCTTCTGTGTCGAAATGTACAAATTATTATTGGGGGTACAAATAGGTGTACCCTGTGATATGAATATAGAGATAATGCATGAATAGACAATACTGTGAATAAATAATATAATGGATTCCAAATTTAATAATGGATTCAATTGATATCTGAAAATATAAAGGAAATCTTATATTGATATACATACATTCATTCCAACCAGTAAAACATCTAAACGTTATATTAGGATTATGATTTATCATGAAGAGTGTGTGAGTTTTCCTTCAAAATTGATTATGGAAGTTGAAAATAATGTGTTTGGAAAGAAGTCTCATGAAAAGACCAGACAAGAAACCTGGAGGAATCCATGTGTTCTGAAGCAGGAAGTTATTGAAAGTGAAACAAATGCCTATAAGTTTGCTAACTTGTGGATGAAATATTTATCTTATGATGTGCATAAATTGAAGAAATAGTAATGTAGCAGTGTTGAATAAAAATGAATGTCAAAATACACATCATGTCCCATAGTAATCTACTTGCATTGATGTTAAACTGGGTCAGTTACTGTACAAATTTAGTATTTGTATGCAACGTTAACTAAAGTTAGTTTTCAGTACTGGTAACAAATATGTATTTCAGGTGGATGAATATTTCTGAGAATAATCTTGTGAATACGTGATTATAAATCCATACACATGAACATGAATGAATTTAGGGAGTGTATATAAGACACATATATTTCATATTTTGAAAAATCTGGAGAGTATATATATACAAAAAACACACATGCAGAGACATTAAATTACCAATATATATGCCAATCGAAATTTATCATGAAATATATATCATCCACAGATGCAAAAATATTTCTTTTACTGAACATGGATTTATGTTTAATGTTGTTCAACTAGGAAGCTCACCCATAGGTTGAATTTTAAGATCCAACAGGGTTTAGGAGGAGTGATCTCTTCTCATAATTTGTATCTGCCAAGTCAGCCACCTCACAAGAATGTACATGTGATACCAGGTAGGATTCTATATGTGCATTTAAAAATACATGTTCTGAATAGGCTACAGGGAAAGGGAGACAGGAGTTTATATATTTATTAACTTTAAAAACACAAGGAGAACTATTTCAATTAAAAATTAACTAGATTTATAACACCTACCCTTCATAATGCAAATGGCAAGTCCAAATATACACCATGCCTCCTTTGAACTGCTTGTATTTCTATTCTGTTTGGGTTAGTTTTCTCCATCATATTAGGATTAGCAGTCAGAGTCTAGTAGTTTATGAGTTAGTGTCAGGGATTAAGTATTTCGAATGGAAAATTGGAAAATGAATCCAATGTGTATGCATATATGTGCTACACAAAAATCTTCCCACTCTCATCCACAACAATGCCTTGACATTAACTTCGCCCCAAGTAAGACACAATTAGAGGAGAAGAGTTAGAAAATCTGTGAATGCATATGTGGAATGGAATATACTCAGGATTTCACAAACTTGGAAGTGGTAGAGCAGTTTCCAAAAGTAAGGCACATGGTAAACACTCCACAAACATGGAGTTCTGCTGGCCTAAAGACTTCTTGATAAACTGCCTCTGAGGTTGGGCACTTGAAATATATGTTGTTGTCAGTAGCTTTAGCTTACTTTCTAGTGAGACCATCAAAGCTGGGTCTGCATCTATGTGACCTGGAGGACATTGTTTCTAATTTTCCAATGAACATGAGGCAGCAGTGCGAATACTCTCTTTGTAGTTAAACTATGGCCACTGGGAGCTAAGTGACTCACCGTGTGAACTGTGAAGCCATTTGGTCCTCCTCCACTTTTCGTGGTGGTTCTTGCTGCTGCACTGGGACTTTGGTATTTTCTTCATGAAATACAAGGAGATCAACTGGGACACAGTGCTGGAGGGAGTTCTGTCACGTGTGGAGGTCATGGTCTGCATGTGAATGCACCAACCAGGATTCTATCCCACATGGGTTGCCCCTTTGTCCATAGCAACCTGATTCTGAACATTGCCTTGAAATCTCCCTATACAAAAAGATGCCTTTACATGGAAGGTTCTGCTGGCTGTACCATGTCATTCACAAGCCATTTGGAAGCCAGTGGCAGATCCACATGGCCCCACCACACATTTTATCACACACCTTCACACCACTGCTCTAGGCCCACTAATTTGCAGGCTCCAACTTACTGGCATCTCTGTTCTACACAATTTTCAAGAAACCTAGTCAGTCAAGGCACTGTCTGATACACTCATGATTAGCAATAGGACATCCAAAGATTCTCCAGTGCTACCTGGTCATGGGAATTCCAAAAATTTCATGGTGTTTATCTAGCCATTTTTTTGAGGATGAAGTTGGAGGAACTGTGGTTTTCAAAAACCATTAAATGTTGAGGAAGCTTATTTCAATGAAACTCTGGAGAACTCTCATAGGCATGGCTTCCCAAAGAGTTGTCAAAAGGTCACATGAAGCCAGTCCAATTGAAGTCTACAATGTGAGGTACATGTGTGTTTTGACTCTCAGCTATGGCTGCCAAGACTTTAAGAAGAAAATCATGGATTATCTTGGCTGAGATTCCCAGTGCTCTGTGGCCTTGATCTAAGTTTATAAGGGCTACTCTCATGCGTGGGCTCCTAAAATCCCAACAAAGCTCATGGCAATACTTCTCTGAGGTCAGTTTCAGAATTCAGTCTCTATAGGGATTCACACTAGAGTTCAAGCCCAGGTGGACCCAGTGATTTCTTCCAATCGCCACACAAATGACCAAAATTTAAACGAAAACACTCCCATATGGCCCTCATCTTTTCCACATAGACACTCATCATAACCTCTAGCTGGAGGTTTCTATGAGGGGCGCTGGACAAGACAGTGTCCAAAATAAGCTCCCTTGCCCGTCATTTGCCTAAAGTCAGGGTGGCCTGGAAACCCTTCCTCTGAACCAGGAGTGATCAAATAGGCCTACCATTATTACTGTTCCACTTCTCCAATTTGAGGCCTACTGACTGTGGGGTTTAGATTCTTCATGTGGATTGGGGTCATGAGAAAACCCAAGCACCAATGGGCTAGACTCTGAAGGGCTTTGAAAAACTCATTTGACCCAAAGGATTCCTATTCTCACCTTATGGAGGTCAGGAAACTTACAGAGGAAGGCGAGAGACTTCATCCATAATGAGTACTCTTTTGGCCATTTTGGTTTTGGATGCACACATGGCATCTTTCTTTAGATCCATCAGGTGCTGAGAATCTAAGCCACAGCCTCACACAGGGCCAACAGGCTGATTCAGACACATCCATTTCGAAATCAATTACTCAAAAAGGGACAGGTGATGCCCATTCATTTACATTAGAGAACTGTTTTATTCAGGCTTCACAACGGGGTGGCCTTAGGCAAAGACCTTCCTGACATTCAGTGCTATAGAACAATAGGTAAGCAAAAGTCCCAAAGCAGGGTTTCTCCACTGAGACTTTCCTGGTAACATTGATATCTGAGTTTTCTGAGATTCTCGCCATTCCCTTCAGCTATCCAGTACATGGCCAAGTCACAGAGCTTGGAGGTGGTACCTATCTTGGTCACAAAATCATGAGCCTATTCTGGAGAGTGGCCAGAATTCAGGAAGAAAACAGGAACTTAGGAAGATTTCAGGTCTTGCCCACAAATAAGGCAACCCTCTGTCCTTTTATAAATTGGGCAGCGTGAATGTTGGGAAGCTTTCTCCTAGACAGGACACATCCATTGATGCATTTTCTTTTGTAATGTCTACACCCACGGACACAGTGGGATACACAGACATAGAAACACTTGCCTTGTCAAATGACTTAATAGAAACAGTCCACTCCAAACCAAACAAACCAACTTTCCTACCTATTCTCAGAACATGAGACAAAACCACAAACCCACACTCATTCCCACAAATGCACCTCCTTCCCCCAAGAAGGTCTGTTACTAACCGGAGTGTCCTCTGCCTGGTGAGCCATTCTTTGTTCACCCGAAATGGCCTGTCTGTTCTCAAATCTGGACTCCTTGGCCCACTCTGTGAAGTTGTCAGGAGCCAGCTTTGAGCCGCCACTACCTGCATTCTCACTGAAGACAACTCTTCAGATTTTTTCTGGCATTTGACCATCTTCACATCTGTAAGTACCAAGAAAGACTGACTCTTTCCATGATAAATCCAAAAAAGTGAGATCTCTGTGACTGTTACTGGGCCTGACCCTGGGTGCCTGGTTTCCGGGATCCCAAGTTCAGAGAGTTCCATCACAAAGAAGTGAGGTAGGTCACTTCCTTCATGAACTGAATGAGCTCACAGCCTTGGAAAACACTTTGTCCTAACAGTTTCTTCCTAAGGTCCCATGAGATGGAGGCTGCCCCTACTTCCTGTGACACTTTCACAAGTTAGAATGGTATATCAACAATAGGTACTGGGAGAGAGATCTCCACACAGGGTTGGTTTGGTCCATTTTGTCTACATTAAAATGTGAGAGGCTTATTCAGACACATCTCTTCATCCTGACCAGGTTGTTTGCCATGGAAAATGACTTTTGCTCTCTCAGTTCCTTCATAGCATTCTATATCTTCTTCAGGGATAATTTCTGCATGGATCTTTGAGATTCTCAGCAGGTGGAAGATCCCCTATATTCCTGGATTGTAAGACCAACTCTATCCCTGCACTGCTGTAAAGTTAGATTGAGGGAACAGTGTATGGTTAATGTTAATATCATGTTCTATTTGCGTTAGGAATCATTCTGCTGGATGAATAACGGTATTGGGAACCTGAGATATTTACAAGAATATATAGGTGAAATATAAGTATGGAAACAGAAATCTAGGGAAGACTTGAAGCCAAGTAGGACTTTGGGCCCTTGAGTAGCATACTTTGCTTTGAATTATATTCTGCACAGATGTCTCAGATAAATTGATATACAAAGAAATAGGATCGTATACACTAGATGATTGAATAACATACAGAATATCCAATAAAAAAGGGATAGTCTGTAGGATTAGCAAGATAGTCAGTAGGTTTAGAAAGAAGAATGAGTATAGGATTTGTACCAAAAGTTCTTTACAAATAAGGTTTCGGGTAGAGAGTGAATGTAAATGTCAGCACATGTAAAGAGTCAGTCACAATGACGAATTGGGGAAAATATGTAGGAAAGCAGATATAAATAGAGACATTAGGAAGTCAGTAAAAGTATGAAGTTTGTAATTTGTTTAGACATTTTCAACGGTTTGAGTCTGAATATATAACCTTAGGCAGAAACTAATATGTTGTCACAAATTGGATTGACTTTTGAGAGCATTAGGTAACCAGGACATGGATGTTTTTATTAATCCATGCTCACTTTTTATTTAGGCTTTGGTAAAATCATAAGTGTGACCTTTGCATTTTGTGTCCAGAATATTATTGTGATAAAATGTATATGTAGATCAGGTGACTTGAGTATTTCTTCCACCATTTCTGTAGCAATATTTTTTAGATGTATAAATTACTATTGAGGGTACAAATAGGTGTACCCTGTGTCTATGAATATGCAGATAATGCATGAATAAACCATACTGTGTGTAAATAATATAACTTGCTCTACTTTAAATAATGGATTGAATTGATATCTGAAAATATAAAAGAAATCTCATATTGATATACAATCATTCACTGCAACCAGTTATACATCTAATGGTAATATTATGGTTGTGGTTTATCCTGAAAGGTGTGTGAGTTTTGTTTCAAAAGTGATTATGGAAATCAACAATAATGTGTTTGGAAAGAAGTCTCATGAAAAGAATAGTCAAGAAACCTGTAAGAATACATGTGTTCTCAAGAAGGAAGTGATTGAACATTATATATCATACTATATATAATGTGCATAAACTGCAGAAATAGTAATGTACCAATGTTGAATAAAAATGAACATCAAAATACACATCATGTCCCATAGGAATCTAATTGCATTGATGTTAATCTGCGTCAGTTACTGTAGAAATATTAGGATTTTTATCCACCATTCACTGAAGTTACTTTTCAGTACTAGGAAAAAAGTATGTATTTAAGTTGGATGAATATTTCTGAGAATAATCTTGTGAAAATTTGATTATAAATCCACATAAATCACAAAACATTATAAACACAAAAGTCACATGGACATTAAAATCTAGCAATATATATGCCAATTTAAATCCATCTTGAAATATATATCATCCACTGATCCAAAACTATTTATTTAATGAACTTGTATTTATGTATAATGTTGTTCAGCTAGGAAGCTCCCCCATAGATTGAATTTTCTGTTCCAAATCAGTGTTTAGGAGGAGTGATCTCCTAAATGTGTATGCAAATATGTGCTACACAAAAATCTTCCCACTCTCATCCAGAACAATGCCTTGATATTACCTTCACCCCAAGTAAGACACAGTTGGAGGACATGAGTTAGAAAATCTGTGAATACATATCTGGAATGTAAAATGGTCAGGAGTTCACAACCTTGCAGGTTGTAGAGGAGTTTCCAAAAGTAAAGGACAGGCTTGATAGACCCAACCTGATCTTTTATTAGAATTGGGAGCCATCTTGCCAGAAAGCCATGAAAAGATAATTTGGGCTTTACTATAAATTACTGCAAATTCTGAACCTGCTTGGAATGCCTGTCCGTGCCTTGAACTCATCCATGCCTGGCTCTCTGACCAGATAACAGTGCTCTCTGAAACATTAGTGACACCTAATAAATATTGGCCTTCCCAGGCCAGACAACGACCCTCTCTGAGTCTCTAATGGTCCTCATAATTTCTGATGTTGGGGCCAGCAAAAAAAATGTAAACTACCATCAGTGTGATGCTTTCAAAGTTCTGTTATCTGTAACCCCCTTTTTGTGTAACTTTCTGGGCTATATAGCTGGGCTGTAGGAAAGGTGGTGTTGCTGTCTTGTTCCCGCCATTTTTGGAGGGAGAGGCAGCCTGGCCAGTTTTAATAATAAGCCTGCCTTAATTTGATTTTATTTGGAGTCACTGGTCTTTTCTTGCATCCTATTCCAACATTTTGGAGTTCCCCAGTGAGATGACCCTGCCCGACCAGATCACAAGACCAGACTGCTGAAAATTCTGAAGCTGGCCTTCCCTCCAGGGCTACGGGCTGGGGAGCCACTCTAGGGGGTGCACAACTTGAGATGTTCCAAGGCCTTGGAGTGAGCCGTCGGTCTGGGGAGCACTGCAGTGAACCACCGCACTGAAACTATTAGCAAGTACCTGGTGGAGGAGGCCTCCATAGGTAAGTGGCACCTTGATAACATCTTATATCTGGTTAAGGGAGATCTCTTCTAATGACAGAGAGGTGGCCTGGGGAGGCTCACATTCACTCCTGTCCAGGATAGTAATGAGAATCGTTCTGTCCTCTGTTCCGTTCTGTAGGGAATTCCTCTGGAAGGTTAGAGAGGTGCCGAGGGACACGCATGCGCTCCTACCCCAGAGCTTTAGCAAGACGTTGAATTGCTCATCTGTTTTTCTGTTTTGGCACCGGGATTCTGTTTTTTTTTTTTTTTTTTTTTTGTGTGTGTGTGTGTGTGTGTGTGTGTGTGTGTTTTGTTCTGTGTTCTATATGTTTTTTGTTTGTTTGTTTTTGTGCGTTTTGTTTTGTGATTTCTGTGATAAAATCTTAAGGATATTGAACGTGAAAATGGGTAACAAAGCAAGTAAGCCTGACACCCCTTTGGACTGTGTTTTAAGGAACTGTGATGAACTTTATCACCATTTGTTAAGCAGAATGAGAGAAGGCCCCAGCTGGCTGCCTGGAGCACACCCAGTGCAGATGGTAATGCCTGCTGGGGAATGAAGAACTGAGTATCTCCCAGTATCTGCCGAAGCCCTGTTGCTTCAGGGAATTCCCTCCTTCGTTCCCTGCACTGCAAGGATAATGCCACCTCTGTCTTCTTAAAAAAAGAGAAAAACAAAAAGGGGACACTAAATGCAGTAAAGTCGCCATGGAGACACTTTATTTTATATTTCAGGTAGCTCCTCTGTGAAAACATTTGGTCCCCTTGTGGGGACATCTGTGGTGCCACTGGAGAAGGAGATTTTTCTCTTATTTGCTCTGTTTTAAAGGGTTCTGTCTGTCAGCCATTGTCTGGAGTTCATTTCTGTCTGTCTTGTGCCTTTTTTCTAGCCCTTTAAGACATGTGCAATAATGTGTTAATATTATAAATTGTTTCTTGGAAATGATCTTAGCTGAATGTGTGTCTAAATGATGATGTTTCATTGTACCAATCTGGTATCTGAATGGGTTTTTGAAGCATTCCACAATCTTGCAGTTAAAAGTCGGGTTTAGGTATTTGTTTAGTTCATGGTTTCAGATAATTCATGCCAGAGAACTTAAATACTTAGGATGGAAAATAAAGAACTCTACTTCCAAGTTGGCAAGTAACTTCCCAATCATTCAGTCTTTTTTTCACCAATTTTAAATTAGGTAGCCTGGGAAAATGTCACTGTGTGTACCAGTGCATTAATTTGGACAAGGATACTAAATCATAGTATGATATCTGTTGACAAAACAACTTGTAAAGATATAAAATTTTGTGAATTGTATCTTAAACTTGTATCATAATTTTCAACATCCTAACATGAAAATTATGGTTAAAATACCTTAGGCCTAAGGTTTCTGCTCAGAATAGCCTTTTTTCCTTCTTCTTCCAGACCTCAGCCAGGACTTATTTTGAAATGCAAATGAAAGAAGCCTGTAAGCTTAGTAGGAGACTTATTTGAGGCCTAAGGGAAAAAAAAGGTAAATTGTATGGTATTTACCAATTACTGGCCAGTCATTTTTCTAGGACTCATAATTTTTTCCTTAGGTTCTTTATTTATTTTTTGAGCTCATGATTTTGCTCCTACAGACCTAGGTTAATGTTTTTCTGATCAGTAATATCTTTGACCAACTGTGGAATTTTTAAATCATTGCAATGGAGATTTCACCTGTGAAAAGCTACAAGACCTTCACTTTTATTATGTGTGCACAATTTGTTATGTGTTGTATGTCTATATATATATATATATATATATATATATATATATATATCTCCATATATCATATATATGATACACAAATTAACTTATATAATGAGCACTCATATTAAAAAGAACTCATAAAAACAATTTTAAAAAGTGGATCCAAAGATCTTTAATTCACGTGATTTAAATGTTTCAATTTAAATTGGGTAAACAGATAAATATAAATGTCTTTAAATTTAAGCTTACAAGTTTTTCTAGGTGTTCAAAAATCTAATAAACTATTAATGTCTACAAAAGGTCTAATATGCCTTTGTTCCAGGACTTTTCTTTCAATCAAAAAAATGGTTTACAGTGTTCAAAAAATTTGTCTAATATTTTGATAAATAAGTAAAGTAAATTTGATATGGGATTACTCATTCATGAGTACTTTTGTTTGATATCTGATTGATATACTAAGGTCTGTATAAGTTTGTACTAAAGTCTGTATAAGATTGTAAAAATCAGTCATGTGTAAAAGAGACAAAAATTTCTTAAACATAAGTTTACCCATAACATTAAGTTTATTAAGATTTAAATTTTCTAGAGCAAGCAACCATAAAAATTAAACAAATGTTTAAATAAGAACTGTTATTTTAGAGCACTGTACTGCCATTTCTTTAAAAGCTAAACTTGGTTAATGTAGAAACTTCAATGCAATTGTGATGCTATTAATGTGCTCATATTTTCCAGTTATACAACTCTATAAGGTAGAAACTTTAAAAGAGCATTATATCAAGCAGGTGTTCTGAAGTTGTATGGTAAATAAAATATATATTGGGGATTTATTTACCTGTTATCAATAATATATGTAAAGTTTTATGTTACTTTTTACATTGTGGAACAATTTAAATGTATTTTTAAGTTAATGAGACCCTAATCTATGTAAAGGTTAAAATCTTTCAGCCGTACTTTAATTCATGTTTTAAATGTGATATCATATGGTGTGAGCTAATGTTCATGTGACCTCAAACAATTTATGTAAACTTTGTAAAATGATATTTAAAAAAAAGATGAGCTTGAGAACTAAAGCATTTAAGATTTATAAGGAGCCCTGCTTACCTGAGATAAGACTCTTTGTCCCATCTTACTACATGTGAGAATGACTACGAAAGCAGTAGGTCAGATTTTATTTCATTTAAAGTTATGTTCAAATTTTTTTTTTCTGTCAAGATTACTAGGATCTCAAAAAGGTGATATAAAATATAACTCACCAAAAAATTCAGGGTAGCTATTACATGAACTAAGTATTTTTACTCTTGTTAAAATATTTTATTTTTTAATTTCTTTTTAAGTGATCTAAAGATTCCCTGTTGGTGTTTTACAGAAGTGTTGCTTTAAGAACACAACATGGGTTAATTTAAGAAAATAAGTCATCAACTACAAGACAGACAGAATAATAAGATCCCAATTAATAAAATATAAATAATTATAAACTTATAGACATTAAAGTGCAGTACTCTTAATATATGGCTGTTAAAATTTATTTGCTGGTTGTTTCAGATTAGGATTGAAAATTAAAGTTAAATGAAAAGGGCCAAAAAAAAACCAATATTTGACTCTTGCCCTTTGAGTCAGTCTGAATCCAGGGAACAGGGGACTTCTCTATGAGCTTTGCAACTCTGGGCCACATAACCTCCCGATCAGGGAGATTAATGAGACCACTGGAGAACAGAAAGCCAATCAGTGCATTTGCTACAAAGAGGAGAGTCATCAGGAAAGGGAGACATCCCTGATGCTTCTGAGGGAAGCCACATGGTCAAGCAAGACCTGAACCCACCTAGCTCAAATTGCACTAGCAGAACTGAGAAGCTGCTCTCAAGTTTCCCAAGGAATGACTCCCATAAAAGCTCAGCTGACTGCTAACAATAGATAGAAACAAAAGTCATTTGACTGCTTCATCTTAAACACTTAGCAAAGACAGTTAAAACCAAAATACAGCCATTCCTGGGCATTTTAAATAATAATAATAATAATAATAATAATAATAATAATAATAATAATAATATTTTAAGGTATACACTTTATGTTAGCCTCCCAAAATAAGTAAAACTGTTGGCTACAAAGACTATCAAGAGGAGCTGCCAGAGGCAGAAGTTTTTAGTTTAAGGCCTACAGATATTCCTAACCTACAGGTAGGCTTGGTGTTTGCTAGTACGATTATCCAGCCCTGAGTAACAGAATTAAATGTTTCTCTATTAGACACAGAGGTCATACTACTGAAAGGATTTTGCAAAATCAGATGACATTAAATTATTAAACTGTATATTATTTGGAGGGACAACTGTAACACTTAAAGTTAAATATTAAGTTGACAGTCCTGATAATTGGGGATATTAAAGACTGGTGAGGGTACTTCATACAGTGACATGATCCAGCTACTGCAACATTTATTCAATACTCATGTTTTTTGTTTCTCTCATAGAAGAACCCATCCCCAGATGACTTTACAACCTGTTCTTCCTCAACAAGACTTCAAAAAGAACTGACTTCTGAAAGGCAACTCATATTCCTCAACTGACTTCAAAAAGGCAACTCATGTCTCTCACGCCATGCACACTCATGTCACCCTCTCTCAGCTGAGAAGAAGGCAAAATGAGAGACGACTCTCCACTTACACCAATGGAGCCCAAAATAAATAGACTATCAATATAAGTAATTAATTAAGTCAGGTAATATCAGGGAGACTGGTTTTCGGTGAGTTCTAAAAATTTGGAGACTGTTAACTGAGGGATTAAAATTTCCTCAGTGCTTTTCCACTAACCTATCAAGGATTACAAAGGGACACATAAGAAAAGGGGGGAATGATAGACCCAACCTTATCTTTTATTAAAATTTTGAGCCATCTTGCAACAAAACCATGAAAAAATCATTTTGGCTTTACAGTAAATTACTGCAAATTCTGAACCTGCTTGGAATGACTGCCCGTGCCTTAAACTCACCCGTGCATGGCTCTCTGACCAGATAGCAGCCCTCTCTGAAACTTTGTCACACCTCATAAATATTGGCCTTCTGTGGCCAGACAATGACCCTCTCTGAGGCTCTAATGGTCCTCATAAATTTTGATGTTGGGGCTAGCAAAAAAAAAAAAAAAAATGTAAACTCCCATTAGTGTGATGCTTGTCAGAGTTCTGTTATCTGTTACCCCATTTTTGTGTAACTTTCTGGGCTGCAAACCTGGGCTGTAGTAAAGGTGGGGTTGCTCTCTTGCTCCCGCAATCTTTGGAGGGAGAGGCAGCCCAGCCAGTGGAAATAATAAGCTTACTTTAATTTGATTTTAACTGGAGTCAGTGTTCTTTTCTTACATCCTGGTCTAAGAGGTAAACACTCCACAAACATAGAGCTCTGCCGGCCTAAAGACTTCTTGAGAAACTGCCTCTGAGGTTGGGTACTTTAAATATATTTTGTTGTCAGAAGGTTTAGCTTCTTTTTTATTGAGACCATCAAAGCTGGGTCTGCATCTATGTGAATGGAGAGCATGGTTTCTTATTTTCGAATGAACATGAGGCAGCAGTGCTGAATTCTCTCTTGGTAGGTAAACTGTGGCCACTGGGGGCTAAGTGTCTCCCCGTGTGGACTGTGAAGCCATTTGATCATCCTCCATTTTTGTGGTGTTTCTTGGTGCTGCACTGGGAGTTTGGTATTTGCTTCACGAAATACAAGGAGTTCAACTGGGACACAGTGCTGGAGGGAGTTCTTTCACGTGTGGTGGGTCAGGAACTGCAGGAGAATGCACCAACCAGGCTTCTATTTCACACAGCTTTTTCCTTGACCATACCAACCTGATTCTGAACATTGCCTTGAAACCTCTCCATATAATAAGATGCCTTTACATGTTAGGTTCTGCTGGATGCACCATGGCAGCCAAAATGCATTTGGAAGTCAATTGGAAATCCACATGGCCCCACCTCAGATATTTTATCACACACCTGCACACCACTGCTCTGGGCCCACTACTCAGCATTCTCAACTTACTGGCATCTCTGTTCTTCACCATTATCATGAAATCCAGTCAATCAAGGCACTGTCTGGTACACTCATGATCAGCAACAGGAGATCCAAAGGTTCTCCAGTGCCACCTGGTCATGGGAGTTTCAAAAATTTCAGGGTATTTATCTAGCCACTTTTCAAGGATGAAGTTGGAGAAACTGTGGGTTTCAATTCATTCAGGAATCATTTAATGTTGAGGAACCTCATTTCAAAGAATGCTCTGGAGAACTCTCAAAGGCAAGGCTTCCCAAAGAGTAGCCAAATAGTCACATGAAGCCCAGCCCATTGAGGTCTACAATGTGAGGTCCATGTGTGTTTTGACTCTCAACTATGCCTGTCAAGTCTTTCATAATAAAATCATGTGATATCCTGGCTGAGATTCCAAGTGATCAGTCGAAAGCCACCCTTGGCCTAGATTTCAGTTTCCAATGGCGACTCTCATGCGTGGCCTTCTAAAATCGCAACACAATTCATGACAATACTTCTCTGAGGTCAGTTCCAGAACTCAGTCTCTAAGGTGAATCATACCAAAGTTCTAGCCCTGGTGGATCCAGTCATTTCTTCCAACCACTACACAAATGAACACAATTAAAACCAAAACACTCCCACATGGTCCTCACCTTCTTCCATATAGACACTCATTATAACCTCTGGCTGGAGGTTTCCATGAGGGGCGCAGCACAAGACAGTATCCAAAACAAGCTTCCTTATCCCTTATTTGCTTAAAGTCAGCTGGGCCTGGACACCATTCCTGTGAACCAGGAGTGATAAAATAAGCCTGGCCTTAATACTGCTCTGCTTCTCCAATTTGAGGCCTACTGACTGTCAGGTATAGATTCTTAATGTGATTTAAAGTAATGAAAAAACCCAAGTTCATATGGGCTAGCCTCTGCAGGGCTTTGAAGAACTCATTTGACCCAAAGGATCCCTAGTCTCATTTGATGGAGATCAGAAACCTATCAGAGTAAGGCAAGATACTTCATACACAATTACTGATATTTTTGCCATTTTGGTTTCGGAAGCACACATGGGATCTTTCTTTAGTTCCATCAGGTGCTGAGAATCTAAGCCACTGCCTCACACAGGGCCAAGTGGCTGATTCAGACACATCCCTTTCCAAAGCAATTAAGCAAAGATACACAGGTGATGCCCATTCATTTCCATTTGAAAACAGTTTTCTTCAGGCTTCACAAATTGGTGGCCTGAGGCAGAGACCTTCCTGACTCTCAGAGCAACAGAAAAATAGGTAAGCAAAAGGCCCAAAGCAGGGTTTCTCTACTGAGACTTTCTTTGTCACACTGATATCTGAGTTTTCTGAGATGCTTGCTATTCCCTTCAGCTATCCAGTATATGGCAATGTCACAGAGCTTGGAGGTGGTACATATCTTGGACACAAAACCATGAGCCTACTCTGGAGAGTGGCCAGAATTCAGGAAGAAAACAGGAACTTCGGAAGATAGTAGGTGTTGCCCGTCCCTAAAGCAACCTGCAGTCCACTCATAAATTGGGCAGGATGAATGTTGGCATGCTTTCTACTAGACAGGACACATCCATTGATGCATTATCTTTTATAATGTCTACAACCACGGACACAGTGGGATACACAGGCATACAAACAATCACCTTGTCAAATGACTTACTATAAACAGTCCACTCTAAAGCAAACAAACCGCCTTTCTTACCTATTCTCAGAACATGAGACATAACCACAAAATCACAATCACACCCACAACGACACCTCCTTTATTCAAGTAGGTCTGTGACTAATTGGAATGTACTCTGAATGATGGGCCATACTATGTTTCCTTGAAATGGCCTGTCCTTCTCAGATCTGGTCACCTTGGCCAACACTGTGAAGTTTTCAGGAGCCAGTGGTGAGCCACTACCTGCTTTCTCATGAAATTCCCCTTTTTAGAGCTCTCTTGGCATTTGGCAATCCTCACATCAGTAGGTACCAAGGAAGACTTACTCTGTCCTTGGTTATTCCAAACAACTGAGCCCACTGGGCAAGAAACTGGGACTGACTCTGGGTGCCTGGCTTCCTGGATCCCAAGTTCAGAGAGATCCGTCATCAAGGAAGAGAGGTAGGTCACCTCATTCAGGAACTGAATGAGGTTACTGCCGTGGCAACCACTTTGTCCTAACAATTGCTTTCAAGGGTCCCATGAGATGGTGGCTGCCCCTACCTCCTGTGACACTTTCACAAGTTAGAATGGTATATCAACCATTGGCACCTGGGAACAGCTCTCCACACAGGCCTGGTTTGGTCCATCTTCTCGACATTAAGAAGAGAGAAGCTGTTTCAGACACAACCCTTCATCCTGACCAGGTTGTTTGCCATGGAGGATGAATTTTGCTCTCTTAGGTCCTCCATAGCTGCTTACAACTTCTCCAGGAATCATTTCTGCATGGACCTTTGAGTTTCTCAGCATGTGGAAGATCCCCTATATTCCTGTATTGTAAGAACAACTCTATCCCTGCTCTTCTGTAAAGTTAAATTGACTGAACAGTGTATGGTTAGGTTAACTAACAGGTTCGATTTGGATTAGGAATCTTTTTGCGGGATGAATAATGGTATTGGGAAACTGCGATATTTACAAGAATATATAGGTGAATTATAAGTATGAAAACAGAAATCTAGCTAAGATTTGAAGCCCAAAAGGGCATTGGGCCCTTGACTGGGATACATAGCTTTGAATTATGTTCTGCACTGATGTGTCAGGTAAATCGATATACAATGGCTTAGGTCCTTGTACCATGGATGATTAAATGTAGAAGAGAACTTCCAGTCAAAAGGGATAGTTGGTAGGATTCGGAAGATTCTCGGTAGGTTTAGAAAGAAGAGTGAGTATAGGATTTGGACCAAATGTTGTTTAGCAATAGGGTTTCTGGTAGACAGTGAATGTTAATGTCAGCACAAGTGAAGAGACAGTCACAATGATGAACTGGGGAAAATAGTTAGGAAAGCTGATATCAATAGAGACATTACAAAATCAGGCAAAGTATAAAGTGAGTGATAGGATTAGATATTTTCAACAGGGTTGAGTTTGAATATATAATCTTAGAAAGAAACAAATGTGTAGTGACCAATAGGATTGACATTTGACAGCATTAGGCAACCTGGACATGGATGTTTAGTAATCCATGCTCACTTTTCATTTAGTCTTTGCTACAATCTTAAGTGTGACCTTTGCTTTTTTTGTCCAGAATATTACTGTGATAAAACGTATATGTAGATCAGGTGACATGACTATTTTTCCACCATTTCTGGCAGCAACATATTCAAGACGTATAAATTAGTAATGGGGGTAAAAAGAGGTGTACCCTTTGTCTGTGCATATAGAGATAATGCATGAATAGACCATACTTTGAATAAATAATATATCTGGTTCCGACTTTAAATAATGGATTGAAATTATATGTGAAAAAAGACAAGAAATCTTATATTGACATACAAACATTCATTCCAACCAGTTATATATCTAATGGCCACATTAAGGTTATGGTTTATCATGAAGGGTGTGTGAGTTTTGCTTCAAAAGTGATTAAGGAAATCTAAAATAATGTGTTTGGAAAGAAGTCTCATGAAAAGACCAGTCAAGAAACCTGGAGGAATACATGTTTTATGAAGCAGGAAGTGATTGTGAAACAAATGCGCATAAATTTGTGAACTTGTGGATGAAATATATATATCCTATGATTTGTAAAAATTGAAGAAATAGTAATGTACCAGTGTTGAATGAAAATAAACGTCAGAATACACATCATGTCCCATACGAATCTACTTGATTGATGTTAATCTGGGTTAGTTACTGTACAAATATTAGGATTTGTAAGCACCATTTACTGAAGTTAGTTTTCAGAACTATGAAACAAATGTGTATTTCAGGAGGATGAATATTTCTGAGAATAATTTTGTGAAAAGTTTATTATAAATCCACATTTTTGAACATGAATGAATTTAGGGAGTGTATTTAAGATACATACATTTCATATTTTAAAAATCAGGACAGTATATATATATATATATATATATATATATATATTCATAATTATATATATGTGTATATACATATATATGTGTGTATATATATATATATATATATATATATATACACACACAAAAAAAACACACACACAGACATTAAAATGTAGGAATATATACGCCAATCGAAGTTCATCATAAAATATATAGCATCCACAGATGCAAAAATATTTATTTTACTGAACAAGGATTTATGTATAATGTTGTTCTACTAGGAAGCTCACCCATAGTTTGAATTTTCAGTTCCAACAGCGTTTAGAGTAGTGATCTCTTCTCACAACTTGTATCTGCCAAGTCAGTCACCTCACAAAAATGAACGTGTGATACCAGGTAGGATTCTATAAAGCATATAAAAATACATGTGCTGAATAGGCTACAGAGAAAGGCAGACAGGCATTTACATATTTGTTAACTTTAACAACACATGGAGAACTATTTCAATAAAAAATTGACTAGATTTATAACACCTACAATTTATCATGAAAAAGGCAAGTCCAACTATACCCCACGCCTCCTCTGAACTGCTTGTATTTCTATTCTGTTTGGGTTGTTTTTCTCCATCATTTGGATTAGTAGACAGAGTATAGTAGGGTATGGGTTATTGTCAGGATTCAGTATTTTCAATGGTATATAGGAAAATGAATCCAATGTGTATAAAAATATATGCTACACAATTATCTTCCCACTCTCATCCAGAACAATGCCTTTACATTACCTTCACCTCAAGTAAGACACAATTAGGGTAGAAGAGTTTGAAAATCCGTGAATGCATATCTGGGGTGGAAACAGTACTAAGAAACAAATACGTATTTCAGGTGGATGAATATTTCTGAGAATAATCTTGTGAAAAGTTGATTATGAATCCACAACATAAATATGAATGAATTTAGGAAGTGTGTAATAAGACACATATTTCATATTTTGAATACTCCTGAGAGTGTATCTATATATATATTTATATACACACACAGAGACAGACATTAAAAATTGCAATATATATGCCAAACGAAATTCACCATGAAATGTATATCATCCACAGATCCAAATATATTCATTTTACTGAACATGGATTTATGTATAATGTTGTTCAACTAGGAAGCTCACTCACATTTGAATTACCAGTTCAAGCAGCGTTTAGGAGGAGTGATCTCTTCTTCCAATTTGTATCTGCCAAGTCAGCCACCTCACAAGAATGTACGTGTGGTACCAGGTAGGATTCTATATGTGCATATAAAAATACGTGTGCTGAAAAGGCTACAGAGAAAGGGGGACAGGAATTCACTTATTTGTTAACTTTAAGAACGCATCGAGAACTATTTCAACAAATAATTGACTAGATTTATAACTGCTACACTATACCATGCAAAAGGCAACTCCAACTATAAAACATACCTCATCTAAACTGCTTGTATTTCTATTATGTTTGTGTTATTTTTCTCCATCATATTAGGATTAGTAGTCAGAGTCTAATAGGGTATATGTTAGTTTCAGGGATTCAGCATTTCTAATGGAAAATAGGAAATTGAATCCAATGTGTATGCAAATATGTGCTACACAAAAATCTTCCCACTTTCATTCAGAACAATGCCTTGACATTACATTCTCCTCAAGTAAGACACAATTAGAGGATAAGAGTTAGAAAATCTGTGAATATATATCTGGAATGGAAAATACTCTGGAGTTTACAACTTTGGAGGTGGTAGAGAAGATTCTAAAAGTAAGGGACAGGGTAAACATTCCACAAACATGTAGCTCTGCTGGCCTAAATACTTTTTGAGAAACTGCCTCTAAGAGTGGGCACTTGAAGTATTTGATGTTCTGAGGAGATTTAGTTCCTTTGTAGAGAAACCATGAAAGCTGGGTCTGCATCTATGTTACTTGGAGGACATGGTTTCTTATTATCCAATGAACATGAGGCAGCAGTGCTGAATTCTCTCTTTGTAGGTAAACTATGGACACTGGGGTCTAAGTGTCTTTCAGTGTGGACTGTGAAGCCAATTGGTCATCCTCCTCTTTTCGTGGTGTTTCTCGCTGCTGCACTGGGAGTTTGGTATTTGCTTCAAAAAATACAAGGAGTTAAAATGGGACAGAGTGGTGGAGGGAGTTCTTTAAGGTGTGGTGAGTCAGGGTCTTCAGGAGAATGCACCAACCAAGGTTCTATCCCATGTAGATTGCCCCCTTGAGAATAGCAACATGATTCTGAACATTGCAGTGAATCCTCTCCATATAACAAGATGCCTTTACATATATGGGTCTGCTGGCTGCACCATGTCAGTCACAAGCCATTTGGAAGCCAATGGCTGATTCACATGGCCGCAACACAGATGTTTTATCACACAATTGCATACCACTGCTCTAGGCCCACTACTCACCAGGCTCCAACTTACTGGCATATCTGTTCTACACCATTTTCATGAAACAAAGTCAATCAAGGCAGTGTCTGGTATACTCAGGATCAGAAACAGGACATCCAAAGTATTTCCAGTGCCAGCTGATCATGAAAATATCAAAAATTTCATGGTAATTTTCTAGCCATTTTTCACGGATGAAGTTTGAGGCTCTGAGGGATTCAATTAATTCAGGAACCATTAAATGGTGAAGAAGCTAATTTCAATGAAAGCTCTGGAGCACTCTCACAGGCAAGGTTTCCCTAAGGGTGGCCAAAATGTCACATGAAGCCAGGCCCATTGAGATCTACAATATGAGGTCCATGTGTGTTTTAAACTCAAATATGGCTGCCAAGTCTTTAAGAAAAATTGTATGTTATATCCGGGCTGAAATTCCCAATGTTCTGTGGAAATCCAACCTGGGCCTAGATCTCAGGTTCCAAGGGCGACTCTCATGTGTGGCCTCCTAAAATCCCAACACAATTCATGGCAATACTTCTCTGAGGTCAGTTAAAGAACTCAGTCTCTAAGGGGAATCACACCAGAGTTCAAGCCCAGTGGAACAGTCATCTCTTCCAACCGCCACACAAATGACCACAATTAAAACCAAAACACTCCCACATGGTCCTCATCTTTTTCCATATAGACACTCCTTATAACGTCTGGCTGGAGTTTTCAATGAGGTCCACAGCCCAAGTCAGTGTCCAAATTAAGGTCCTGTTCCCCTCATTTGTCTAACATCAAGGTGGCCTGGACACACTTCCTGTAAACCAGGAATGATCAAATAGGCCTGCCATTAATACTGCTTGGCTTTTTCAATTTGAGGCCTTCTGACTCTGTGGTTTAGATTCTTTATGTGAATTTGAGTCATGAGAAAATCCAAGCACCTCTGCAGAGATTTGAAGAACTCATTTGGCCGAAAGGATTCCTATTCTCACTTGATGGAAGTCAGGATCCTAACAGAGGAAGGTAAAAGAATTCATTCACAATGAGTGAATATTTGCCATTTTGGTTTTGGATGCACACATTTGATCTTTCTTTTGATCCATCAGGTGCTGAGAATCTAAGCCACAGCCTCACACAGGGCCAAGAGGATGATTCAGACACATCTTTTTCCAAAGCAATTAAGCAAAGAGACACAGGTGATGCCCTTCATTTCCATTTGAAAAATGTTTTCCTCAGGCTTCCCAAAGGGGTGCCCAGAGGCAAAGACATCCTGAGATTCAAGGCAACAGAACAATAGGTTAGCAAAAGGCCCAAAGCAGGGTTTCTCCACTGAGACTTTCCTGGTCACACTGATATCTGAGTTTTCTGAGATGCTGGCCATTCCCTTCAGATATCCAGTACATGGCCATGTGACAGAGATTGGAGGTGGTACATATCTTGGACACAAACCCAAGAGCCTATTCTGAAGAGTTGTCAGAATTCAGAAAGAAAACAGGGACTTAATAAGGTAGTAGGTGTTGCCTATCGATATGGAAACCACACTCCATTCATTAATTGGGCAGGATGAATGCTGGGAAGCTTTCTACTAGAGGGGACACATGCATTGATGCATTCTCTTTTCTAATGTATACAACCACGGACACAGTGGGATACACAGACATAGAAACACTCACCTTGTAAAACGACTTACTAGAAACAGTTCACTGCAAACCAAAGAAACCTCCTTTCCTACCTATTCTCAGAACAGAGACAAAACCACACACCCACACTCAAAAAGACACCTCCTTCCCCCAAGTAGGGCTGTGATTATCCGGAGTGTCCTCTGACAGGTTTGCCATACTATGTTCCCCGGTAATGGTCTGTCCTGTTTCAGATCTGGTCTCCTTGTACAACTCTGTAAAGCAGTCAGGAGCCAGCGGTGAGCCACTACCTGCTTAGTCAGGAAAGGCCCGTGTTCATATCTTTCCTGGCATTTGGCCATCCTCACATCAGTCAGTACCAAGAAGACTGACTCTGTCCTTGGTGATTCCAAACAAATGAGACCACTTGGATTGGGACTGGGACTGGCTCTGGTGCTTGGTTTCCTTGGTCCCAAGTTCAGAAAGTTCCATCAACAAGGAAGTGAGGTAGGTCACTTCCTTTAAGAACTGAATGAGGTCACTGCCTTGGCAACCACTTTGTCCTAACAGTTGCTTCCAAGGGTCCCATGAGATGGAGGCTGCCCCTACTTCCTTTGGCACTTTCACAACTTAGAATGGTATATCAACCTTAGGCACCCGAGAACAGCTCTCCACACAAGCCTGGTTTGGTCCATCTTCTCTACAGTAAGAAGATAGAGGCTGATTCAGACAAAACCCTTCATCCTGACCAGGTTGTTTGCCATGGAAAATGACTTTTTGTCTCTCAGGTCCTTCATTGCTGCCTACATCTTCTCCAGGGATCATTTCTGCATGGACCTTTGAGGTTCTTAACAGGTAGAGCATCCCCTACATTCCTGTATTGTAAGAACAATCTGTCTCTGCTCTTCTGTAAAGTTAGATTGAGTGAACAGTGTATAGTTAGGGTTAATTTCATGTTCGATTTGGGTTAGGAATCATTCTGCTGGATTAATAATGGTATTGGGAACCTGTGATATTTATAAGAATATCGAGGTTAAACATATGTATGAAAACAGAAATTAAAGTAAGATTTGAATCCCAGAAGGGCATTGGGCAATTGATTGGGATATTTAGCTTTGAATTACTATCTGCACACATGTCTCAAATAAATCGATATACAATGGCAGAGGAACTTGAACCTTGGATGATTGAATGCTGAAGAGAACATCCAGTCAAAAGGGATTGTCGGTAGGATTAAGAAGATAGTCGCAGTTATTAATATGGTATTATGTAAAAATGTGGATGTGTAACCGATGTGATTCTGCAACTTGTATTTGGGGTAAAAATGGGAGCTGATAACCCATTTGAATCAAATGTATGGAAGATGATATGCCATGAGCTTTGTAATGTTTTGAACAACCAATAAAAAAAAATTAAAAAAAAAAAGAAGATAGTCGTTATGTTTAGCAAGTAGAGTTAGTATAGGATATGTAACAAATGTTCTTTAGCAATTTTTTTCGGGCAGTGAGTGAATATAAATGTCAGCACATATGAAGAAATCAGACACAATGATGAACTGGGGAAAATTTGTAGAAAAGCAGATATCAATAGAGACATTAGGAAATCAGGCAAAGTATAAAGTGAGTGATAGAATAAGACATTTTCAACAAGGTTGAGATTGAATATCTAATCTTAGGAAGAAACAAATATGTAGGTCACCAATAGGATTGACATTTGAGAGCATTAGGCAACATGGACATGGATATTGTTAGTAATCCATGTTCACTTTACATTTAGGCTTTGGTACAATCCTAAGTGGGACCTTTGCATTTTGTTTCCAGAATATTACTGTGATAAAATGTATATGTAGATCAGATGACATGATTTTTTCTTCCACCATTTCTAGGAGCAGTATTTTGAAAACGTATAAATTAGCATTGGGGGTAAAAAGAGGTGTACCCTGTTTTTATGAATATACAGATAATACATGAATAGACCTTAATTTCAATAAATAATACAACTTGTTCCACTTTAAATAATGGATTGAATTGATATCTGAAAATATATAAGAAATCTTATATTGATATGCAATCATTCATGACAACCAGTTATACTCCTAATGTTAATATTAGGGTACGATTTATCATGAAGTTTGTGTGAGTTTTGCTTCAAATGTGATTATGGAAATCGAAAATAATGTGTTTGGAAAGAAGTCTCATGAAAATGCCAGTCAAGGAACACCGAGGAATTCATGAGTTCTGAAGCAGGAAGTGATTGAAATTGAAAAAAATGACGATAAATTTCCTTACTTGTGGATGAAATATTATAATATGATGTGAATAAACTGAAGAAATAGTAATGTACCAGTGCTGAATAAAAATGAACATCAAAATACACATCATGTCCCACAGGAATCTTCTCGCATTGATGTTAAACTGTGTCAGTTACTGTAGAAATATTAGGATTTCTTTGCACCATTCACCAAAGTTAGTTTTCTTTTTTTTAATTTTTATTTATGCTTGTTCAAAACATTACATAGTTCTTGATATATCATATTCCACACTGTGATTCAAGTGGGTTATGAACTCCCATTTTTACCCCATAAACAGATTGCAGAATCACATCAGTTACACATCCATTGATTTACATATTGCCATACTAGTGTCTGTCGTATTCTGCTGCCTTTCCTAACCTCTACTATCCCCCTCCCCTTACCTCCCCTCTCCTCTTCTCTCTCTACCTCTTTACTGTAATTCATTTCTCCCCCTTGTATAATTTTTTCCTTTCCCTCACCTCCTCTTGTATGTAATTTTGTATAACCCTGAGGGTCTCCTTTTATTTCCATGCAATTTCCCTTCTCTCTCCCTTTCCCTTCCTCCTCTCATCCCTGTTTAATGTTAATTATCTTCTCATTCTATTCGTCCCTACTCTGTTCTTAGTTAATCTCTTTATATCAAAAAGACATTTGGCATTTGGTTTTAGGGATTGGCTAGCTTCACTTAGCATAATCTGCTCTAATGCCATCCATTTCTCTGTAAAAATTTTGTCATTTTTTAATGCAGAGTAATACTCCATTGTGTATAAATGCCTCATTTTTTATCCATTCATCTATGGAAGTGCATCTAGGTTGGTTCCACAGTCTTGCTATTGTAAATTGTGCTGCTATGAACATCAATGTAGCAGTGTCCCTGTAGCATTTTTTTTAGGTCTTTAGGGAATAGACTGAGAAGGGGAATACCTGGGTCAAATGGTGGTTCCATTCCCACCTCTACAAGAAATCTCCATACTGCTTTCCAATTTGGCTGCACCAATTTGCAGTCCCACCAGCAATGTACAAGTGTACCCTTTTCTCCACATCCTCGCCAGCACTTGTTGTTGTTTGAGTTCATAATAAATATCTGGAATGGAAAATGCTCAGGAGTTCACAACCTTGAAGGTGGTAGAGGAGTTTCCAAAAGTAAGGGACAGGGTAAATACCACAAACATGGAGCTGTGTCGGCCTTAAGACTTCTTGAGAAAATGCCTCTGAGGTTGGGCACTTGAAATATATGTTGTTGTCAGGAGCTTTAGCTTCCTTTGTAGTGAGACCATCAAAGCTGAGTCTGCATCTATGTGACCTGGACGACATGTTTTTTTTTTATTTTCCTATGAACACGAGGCAGCAGTACTGAATTCTCTCTTTGTAGGCAAACTGGGGCTACTGGGGGCTAAGTGTCTCCCCATGTGGACTGTGAAGCCATTTGATCATCCTTCACATTTAATCATGTTATTTGATGCTGCACTGAAAGTTTGGTATTTACTTTATGAAATAAAGGAGTTTAACTGTGATACAGTGCTGCAGGGAGTTCTGTCATGTGTGGTGGTCAGGATCGGCAGGAGAATGTACCAAGAAGGCTTCTATCACACATAGTTGCCCCCTTGACAATAGCAACATGATTCTGAATATTGCCCTGAAACCTCTCCATACAACAAGATGCCTTTACATCCAAAGGTCTGCTAGCTGCACCATGTCAGTCACAAACCATTTATAAGCCAATGGCAGATCCACGTGGCCCCACCACAGATGTTTTTTCACACACCTACACTCTACTGCTCTTGGCCCACTACTCAGCAGGCTCCAACTTACTGGCATATCTTTTCTACACCATTATCATGAAACTCAGTCAAACCAGGCACTGTCTTGTATACTCATGATAAGCAACAGGACATCAAATGGTTTTCCAGTGCCAGCTGGTCATGGAAATTTCAAAAATTTCATGGTATTTTCTAGCCATTTTTCAAGGATGAGGTTGGAGTTACTGTGGGTTTCAATTCATTCAGGAACCATTAAATATTGAGGAATCTCATTTCAATGGAAGCTCTAGAGAACTCTCACAGGCAAGTCTTCTGAAAGAGTGGCCCAAGGTCACATAAAGCCAGCCACATTGAGGTCTACAATGTGAGGTCCATGTGTGTTTTGACTCTCAACTATTGCTGCCAAGTCTTTCAGAATATAATCAAGTGATATCCTCGCTGAGATTCCCAGTGCTCTGTGGAAAGCCACCCTGGGCCTAGATCTCAGTTTCCAAGGGTGACTCTCATGCGTGGCCTCCGAAAATTCCAACACAATTCATGGCAATACTTCTCTAAGGTCAGTTTCAGAACTCAGTCTCCAAGGGGAATCCCACAAGAGTTGAAACCCAGGTGGACGCAGTCATCTTTTCCCACCGCCACACAAATGACAACAATGAAAACCAAAACACTCTCACATGGCCCTCATGTTCTTCCATATAGACACTAATAATAACCTCTGGCTAGAAGTTTCCATGAGGGGCGCAGACCAATACACTGTCCAAAATAAGCTCCCTTTCCCCTCATTTGCCGAAAGTCAGGGTGGCCTACACACCCTTCCTGTGAACCAGAACTGATCAAATAGGCATGGCGTTAATACTGTCATGCTTTTCCAATTTGAGGCCTACTGACTGTCAGGTATAGATTCTTTATGTGATTTGGAGTCATCAGAAAACCCAAGCACTTCTGCAGGGGTTCAAAGAACTCTTTTGAACTAAAGGATCCTGATTCTTACTTGATGAAGGTCAGGAATCTAATAGAGGAAGGCAAGAGACTCATTTGCCATTTCTGTTTTGAATGCACACATGGAATCTATCTTTTGATGCATCAGGTGCTGAGAATCTAAGCCACAACCTCACACAGAACCAAGAGGCTGATTCAGACACATCCTTTTACAAAGCAATTAAGCAAAGAGCCACAGGTGATGCCCATTCATTTTCATTTGAAAACTGTTTTCTTCAGGCTTCACAAAGGGGTGGCCAGAGGCAAAGACCTTCCTGACATTTAGGGCAACAGAAGAACAGGTAAGCAAAAGACACAAAGCAGTGTTTCTCCACTGAGACTTTCCTGGTCACACTGATATCTGAGTTTTCTGAGATGCTTGACATTCACTTCAGCTATCAAGTACATGGCCATGTCACAGAGCTTGGAGGTGGTATATATCTTGGACACAAAACCATGAGCCTATTCTGGAGAGTGGCCAGAATTCAGGAAGAAAACAGGATCTTAGGAAGATAGAAGGTTTTGCCCATCCAGAAGGCAAGCCGCAGTCCATTAATCAATTGGGCAGGATGAATGCTGGGAAGCTTTCTACTAGACAGGACACATCCATTAATTCATTCTCTTTTCTAATGTCTACAACCACAGACACAGTGGGATACACAGACATAGAAACACTTACATGTCAAACGACTTACTAGAAACAGTCCAATCCAAACCAAACAAACCACATTTCCTACCTATTCTCAGAACATGTGACAAAACCACAAAACCACAACCACTCCCACAAAGGCACCTCCTTCCCCCAAGTAGGTCTGTGACTATCCAGAGTGTCCTCTGACTGGTGGGCCATAAAATGTTCTCCCGAAATGTCCTGTCCTGACTCAGATCTGGTCTCTTTGGCCAACTTTGTGAAGTTGTCAGGAGCCAGCGGTGAGCCACTACCTGCTTTCTCAGAAAAGGTCCCTCTTCAGAGCTCTTCTGGCCTTTGGCCATCCTCACATAGGTAGGTACCAAGAAAGACTGACCCTGTCCTTGGTAAAACTGAACAAGTGAGCCCACTGGGACTGGGACTGAGACTGGCTCTGGGTACCTGTCTTCATGGATCCCAAATTCAGAGAATTCCTTCACCAAGGAAGTGACGTAGGTCACTTCCTTCAGGAACTGAATTAGGTTACTGCCTTGTCAACCAATTTGTCCTAACAGTTGCTTCCAAAGTCCAATGAGTTGGAGGCTGCCCCTTCTTCCAGTGAAACTTTCACAAGTTTGCATGGTATATCAACCATAGGCACCCAAAAAAAAGCTCTCCAGATAGGCCTGGTTTGGTCCATCTTCTATACATTAAGAAAAGAAATGTTGATTCAGACACATCCCTTCATGCTAACCAGGTTGTTTGTCATGGAAGATGACTTTTGCTCTCTGACGTCATTCATAGCTGCCTACATTTAATCCAGGGATCATTTCTTTAATGACCTTGGAGGTTCTCAGCAAGTGGAAGATACCCTAATTTCTGTATTGAAAGACCAACTCTGTCCCTGCTCTTCAGTAAAGATAGATTGAGAGAACAGTGTATGGTCAGGGTTAATAACATGTTCCATTTGGGTTAGGAATCATTCTGCGGGATGAATTATGGTATTGGGAACGTGTGATATTTATAAGAATATAAGTGAAATATAAGTATGAAAACAGACATCTAGGTAATATTTGAAGTCCAGAATTGCATTGGACCCTTGGCTGGGATTCTTAGCTTTGAATTATATTCTGCACAGATGTCTCAGATAAATCAATATACAATGGCATAATTCCTTGTACCTTGGTTGATTGAATGTTGAAGAGAACATCCAGTCAAAAAGAAATAATTTGTAGGATTAGTAAGATTGTTGGTAGGTTTTGAAAGAAGAGTGAGTATAAGATTTGGATGAAAAGATCTTTAGCAATAGGGTTTCGGATAGAGAGTGAATGTAATTGTCAGCACATGTGGAGAGTCTGTCAAAAGGATGAACTGGGGAAAAAAGTAGGAATGCAGATATCAATTGACATTAGGATATCAGGCAAAGTATAAAGTGAGTGATAGAATTATACATTTTCAACAGGGTTGAGTTTGAATATATAATCTTAGGAAGAAACAAACATGTAGTCACCAATAGGATGAACTTTTGAGAGCATTAGGCAATATGGACATGGATGTTTTCCGTAATCCATGCTCACTTTTCATTTAGGCTTTGGTACAAACATAAGTTTGACCTCTTCTTTCTGTGTGCAGAATATTACTGTGGTAAAATGTATATGTAGATCAGGTGACATGAGTATTTCTTCCACCATTTCTGAGAGCAATATTTTGAAGACGTATCAATTATTTTTGGAGGTAAAAATGGTGTACACTGTGTCTATAATTATAGAGATAATGCATGAATAGACCATACTGTAAAGAAATATTATAACTGGTTCTAACTTTAAATAATGGATTGAATTGATATCTGAAAATATACAGAAAATCTTACATTGATATACAATCCTTCATTCCAACCAGTAATATATATAATGGTTATATCAGCATTATGGTTTTTCATGAAGAATGTGTGAGTTTTGCTTCAAAAGTGATTATGGAAATCGGAAATAATGTGTTTGGAAAGAAGTCTCATGAAAAGACCAGTCAAGAAACCTGGAGGAATACATGTGTTTTGAAGCAGAAAGTGATTGAAAGTGAAACAAATGCCTATAAATTTGTGAACTTGTGGATCAAATATATATACTATGATGTGCGTAAACTGAAGAAATAGTAATGTACCACTGTTACATAAAAATGAACGTCAAAATACACATCATGTCCTCTCCCACAGGAATCTACTTGCATTGATGTTAAACTGGGTCAGTTATTGTAGAAATATTAGGATAATGCCGCAGTCTTGCTGGGCACAATCAGCAGCCACTTGTCAAAAGAAACTAACTTTATTTTTAGAACCACACATGCCAAACAAAACAGCCTCTCAGGAAAAAACCTTCAGAGCCCCAACTGCCACCACTGGCTTCCCAAAACCTCTCCCTCCCACAGGAGCCTCTCTCCGCCTCCCACAATACTCCTGCTCTTGAGGGCGATTGGCTGGGTCATGTGGGCGGAGTCAAAAAAAGTCCCCCAATGAGCAGTTTTGTGGTCTGAAAGGGCAGGGAAACAGCCCATTGAGCATCACCGCAGAGGAGCCAATCAGCTAGGTGTTGCTGGGGCCGCTGTGAGCCAATCATCAGCCGGCAGCTGGAAGTTTGCTGGCAGCAGGAATTTTGCTGGGGCCCCTTCGGCTGTGGCTCTCAACATCTTCGCCTCTCTGTTTAAACAACACGCATGTGGCTTAGCGACCATGCCTGCCTTAGGTTGTCCAATAGTACATATGGTCTTTACCCGTTAAGTTGGTACCATTGCAATTGGATCTTACCCGTCACTGACTACCCGTCCAGTATAGAGCCACACATGTGGAGAGGTCTTTGTACCAGCGGGGGTGGGTGAGGTTCTTTGCCTCACCTCTGTTGGCCCCCCAAATTTTAGCTGGACGATCATGACACGCAGAAGGGAGGAAGATACACCAAGCCAATTGATGGCTCCTTTTGGAAAAATTGTACCACCGATGACATCATCAGCAAATATACCCCAACACTACCACAAGTCGCTGCACCAACAGATAGTTCACAATGCATTTAGGTGAGTTCACAATGTGTCCAGGCAAGTTCTGCAAGCAGTACAGGGATGGCTATTGCAGAAGCTGTAGATTGGTATTATCTTTGATTTCACCTGCACTGGGATGAAGATAGGAACTCTGGCAATAATGTCTAAAGAAAAAAATTATGTAATATTCCAGAAGGCACTAAAACCAAAAAAAAAAAAATATGTAACATTCCAGAAGGCACATCAAAAACCAAAGTGGCCCAAAAAGCAGTCATTGAGGATGAAGTCTCTCACTTTCCTCTGTAAGGTTCCTGACCTCCATAAAATGAGAATAGGGATTTATTGGGTCAAATGAGTTCTTCAAAACCCTGCAGAGTGTAGCCAATGGGTTATTGGGTTTTTTCATTACTCCAATTCACATCAAGAATCTATACTCCACAGACAGTAGGCCTCAAATTGGAGAAGCAGAGCAGTATTAAAGTTAGGGTTATTTGATCACTCATGGTTCACAGAATGGGTGTCCAGGCCACCCTGACTTTAGGCAAATGAGAGGAAAGGGAGATTATTTTGGACACTGTCTTGGGCTGTGCCCCTCAAGGAAACGTCAAGCCAGAGGTTATGATGAGTGTCTATATGGAAGAAGATGAGGGCCATTTGGGAGTGTTTTGGTTTTCATTGTGGTCATTTATGTGGCAGTAGGAAAAGATGACTGGGTCCACCAGGGCTTGAACTCTGGTGTGATTCCTCTTAGAGACTGAGTTCTGGAACTGACCTCAGAGAAGTATTGCCATGATTTGTGTTGGGATTTTAGGCGGCCACCCATGAAAGTCGCCCTTTGAAACTGAGATCTAGGCCTGGGGTGGCTTTCCACAGAGCACTGGGAATCTCAGACAGAATATCATATGATGTTATTTTGAAATACTTGCCAGACATAGTTGAGAGTCAAAACACACATGGACCTCACATTGTAGACCTCAATTGGCCTGGCTTCATGTGACTATTTGGCCACTCTTTGGAAAGCCTTGCCTGTGAGAGTTCTCCAGAACTTTCATTGAAATGAGCTTCCTCAACATTGAATGATTCCTGAAAGAATTGAAACCCACAATGCCTCCAACTTCATCCTTGTAAAATGGCTAGATAAATACCATGAAATTTTTGAAATTCACATGATGAGGTGGCACTGGAGAACCTTTGATGTCCTGTTGCTGATCATTAGTGTACCAGACAGTGCCTTGATTGATTGGGTATAATGAAAGTGGTGTAGAACAGAGATGCCGGTTAGATGGAGACTGCGGAGTAGTTGGCCCAGAGTTGTGGTGTGCAGGTGTGTGATAAAATATTTATGGTGGTGCCATGTGGATCTGCCATTGACTTCCAAATGGCTTTTAGCTAACATGGTGCACCCAGCAGACCCTTATATGCAAAGGCATCTTGTTATATGGAGAGGTTTCAGGGAAATGTTCAGAATCAGGTTGCTATGGTCAAGGGGGCAAGCTATGTGGGATAGAAGCCGGGTTAGTGAGTTCTCCTGGAGACTCTGACCCAGCACATGTCACAGAACTCCCTCCAACACTGTGTCCCAGTTGAACTCCTTGTATTTCTTGAAGCAAATACCAAACTCCCAGTTCAACACCAAGAAACACCATGAAAATTGGAGGATGACTAAATGGCTTCACAGTCCACATGGTTAGACACTTTGGCCCACTGGCCTCTGTTTACCTACAAAGAGAGAATTCAGCACTGCTGCCTCAGGTTCATTGGAAAATAAGAAACCATGTTCTCCAAGTCACATAGATTCAGACCCAGCTTTGATGGTTTCACTACAAATGAAGACAAAGCTCCTGACAACAATATATATTTCAAGTGCCACACCTCAGAGGCAGATTCTCCAGAAGTCTTTTTTCCAGCAGAGCTCCATGGTTGTGGAGTGTTTACCCAATCCCTTACTTCTGGAAACTCCTCTACCTGCTCCCAGGTTGAGAACTCCTGAGAATTTTCCATTCCAGATATGTATTCACAGATTTTCTACCTCTTCTTCTCTAATTGTGTCTCACTTGGGGCAAAGGTAATGTCAAGGCATTGTTCTAGGTGAGAGTGGGAAGATTATTGTGTAGCACATATTTGCATACACATTGGATACATTATCCTATTTTCCATTTGCAATACTGAATTTCTGACACTAACCCATACCCTACTAGACTATGACTACTATCCTAAAATGATGGAGAAAAAGAAACCTAACAGAATAGAAATACAGGCCTTTTGTAGGAGGCATGGTGTATACTTGGATTTTCCTTTTCCTTTATCAAGGATATGTGTTATAAATCTAGTCAACTTTTCATTGTAATATTTCTCCATGAGTTTTCAAAGTTAACACATATGTAAATTCCTGTCTCCTTTTCTCTGTAGCCTCTTTAGAACATGTATATTTTTATGCATATATAGACTCCTACCTGGTAACACACGTAAATTCTTGTGATCTCACTAACTTTGGAATATACAAATTATGAGAATAGATCACTTCCCCTAAATACTGATGGAACTGAAAATTCAAACTATGGGTGAGCTTCCTAGTGAACAACATCATACATAAATCCATGTTCAGTAAAATGAATATTTTTAGATATGTGGATGATATATATTTCATGATAAATTTCGATTGGCATATATATTGCTACATTTTATTGTTGTGTGTGTGTGTGTATATATATATATATATATATATATATATATATATATATATATATATATACCAGATTTTCCAGATTTTCCAAAATATGAAATATATGTGTCTTATTATACACTCCCTAAATTCATTCAAGTTCATGTATGCGATTTAAAATCAACATTTTACATGATTATCATCAGTCTGGCTGGGCACAATTCAGGAGCCAATTGTCAAAAGAAACAAACTTTATTTTTAGAACCACACAAGCCAAACAAAACAGCTTCTCAGGAAAAACCCTCAGAGCCCAACTGCCACCACAGTCTTCCCACAAGCCTCTCCCTCAACCACAAGCCTCCTCCTTTTGAGGCCAATTGGCTGGGTCACATGGGCGGAGCCAAAAAAGTCCACCAATGAGCAGCTCCGTTGTCTGAAAGGGCAGGGAAACATCCCATTGAGCATCACCACAGAGGAGCCAATCAGCTAGATGTTGCTGGGGCCGCTGTGGAGCCAATCATCAGCCGGCAGCTGGACGTTTGCTGGCAGCTGGAGGTTTCCTGGGGCCCCTTTGGCTGTGGCTCTCAACATCTCCCCCTCTCTGTTTAAACAACGAGCATGTGGCTTAGGGACCATGCCTGCCTTAGGTTGTGCAGTAGTACATATGGTATTTACTGGAGACCCTTGGCTGTGGCTATCAACAGGATTTGTATGTACCATTCACTGAAGTTAGTTTTCAGTACTAGGAAACAAATATGTATTTCAGGTGGATAAATATTTCTGAGAAAAATCTTGTGAAAAGTTGATTATAAATCCACATACTTGAACATAAATGAATTTAGGGAGTGTAAATAAGATACATATATTTCATATTTTGAAAAATCTGGAGAGAGAGTGTGTGTGTGTGTGTGTGTGTATACACACACAGACACATACAGATATTAAAATGTAGCAACATATATGCAAATCTAAATTCACTATGAAATATACATCAATCACAGATCCAAAAATATTCAATTTTCTTAACAGGGATTTATGTATAATGTTTTTCTACTAGGAAGCTCACCCATTATTTGAATTATCAGTTCCAACAGCGTTTAGGAGGAGTGATGTCTTCTCACAAATTGTATCTCCCAAGTCAGTCACCTCACAAGAATGTAGGTGTGACACCAGGTAGGATTTGATATGTGCATATAAAAATACATGTGCTGAATAGGCTACAGACAAAGGGAGACAGGAATTCACATATTTGTTAACTTTAAAAACACATGGAGATCTATTTCAATTAAAAATAGACTGGATTTATAACACCTGACATTTATCATGCAAAAGGCAAGATCAATTATACACCATGCCTCCTCTGAACTGCTTGTATTTCAATTCTGTTTGTGTTACTTTTCTGCATGATATTAGAATTAGTAGTCAGAGTCTAGTAGGGTATGGGTTCGTGTCAGGGATTCAGTATTTAGAATGGAAAATTGGAAAATGAATCCAATGTGTATGCAAATACGTGCTACACACAAAAAATTCCCACTTTCATTCAGAACAATGGCTTGAAATAACCACGCTCCATGTAAGAAACAATTAGAGGAGAAGAGTTAGAAAATCTGTGAATACATACGTAGAATGGAAAATGCTCAGTAGTTCACAACCTTTGAGGTGGAAGAGACGTTTCCAAACCTTAGGGACAGGGTAAAACTCCACAAACATGGATCTCTGCTGGCCTAAACACTTCTGGAGATACTGACAATGAGGTTGGGTACTTGAAATATATGTTGTTTTCAGAAGCTTTAGCTTCCTTTGTAGTGAGACCATCAAACTTGGGTCTGCATTTTTGTGACCTGGAGGACATGAATTCTTATTGTCCAATGAACATGAGGCAGCAGTGCTGAATTCACTCTTTGTAACTAAACTGTGGCCAATGGGGGATAAGTGTCTCCCCGTCTGGACTTTGAAATCATTTGGTCATCCTCCACTTTTCGTGGTGTTTCTTGCTGCTGCAGTGGGTGTTTTGTATTTGGTTCATGACATACAAGGAGTTAAACTGGGACACAATGCTGGAGGGAGTCCTGTAACGTATGGTGTGTCAGGGTCTGCAGGAGAATGCACCAACCAGGCTTCTATCCCCCATTGCTTGCCCCCTTTACCATAGGAACTTGATTCTGAACATTGCCCTGAAAACTCTCCATGTAACATGATGCCTTTACATACAAATTTCTGCTAGCTGCACCATGTCAGTCACAAGCCATTTGGAAGCCAATGTAAGATCCACATGACCCCACCACAGATGTATTGTCACACACCTGCACACAACTGCTCTCGGCCTGCCATAAATACTGCTCTGCTTCTCCAATTTGAGGCCTACTTACTGTCAGGTATAGATTCTTTATGTGATTTGGCATCATGAGACAACCCAAGCAGTTCTGCAGGACTTTGAAGAACTCATTTGATCCAAAGGATCCCTATTCTCACTTGATGGAGGTCAGGAACCAAACAGAAGAAGGCAAGAGACTTCATCCACAATGACAGATTTTTTGCCATTTTGGTTTTGGATGCACACATGGGATCTTCTTTAGATCTATCAGGAGCTGAGAATCTTAGCCACAGCCTCAAACAGGGCCTAGTGTCTGACTAAGACACATCCCTTTCCAGAGCAATTAAGCAAAGAGCCACAGGTGATGCCCATTCATTTCCATTTGAAAACTGTTTCTTCACGCTTCACAAAGGGGTGGCCTGAGGCAAAGACCTTCCTGACATTCAAGGCAACAGAAACATAGATAAGCAAATGGAGCCAAGCAGGGTTTCTCCACTGAGACTTTACTGGTCACACTGATATCTGAGTTTTCTGAGATGTTCCCATTCCCTTCAGCTATCAAGTACATGGCCATGTCACAGAGTTTGGAGGTGGTACATATCTTGGACAATAAACCATGATACTATTCTGGAGAGTAGCCAGAATTCAGGAAGAAAACAGCAACTTAGGAAGTTAGTAGGTGTTTCCCATCCATAAGGCAAGCAACAGTCCATTAATCAATTGTGCAGGATGAATGCTGTGAAGCTTTCTACTAGACAGGACACCTCCATTGATGCATTCTCGTTTCTAATGTCTAAAACCACGGACACAGTGGCTACACAGACATAGAAACACTCGCCTTGTCTATAGACTTACTAGAAACAGTCGACTCCAAACCAAACCAACCACCTTTCCTACCTATTCTCAGAACATGAAACAAAACCGCAAACTCACACCCACAACCAAAAAGGCACCTCCTTCCCAAAAATAGGTCTTTAACTATCTGGAGTGTCCTCTGACTGGTGGGCCATACTATGTTCCACTCGAAATGGCCTGTCTGGTCTCAGATCTTGTCTCCTTGGCCAACTCTGTTATTCTGCGAGGAGCCTGCTGTTAGCCACAACCTGCTGTCTCAAGAAAGGCCCCTCTTCAGAGCTCTACTGGCATTTTGCCATCCTCACATCAGTAGGTACCAAGAAGGCCTGACTCTGTACTTGGTAAATCCAAACAAGTGAGCCCACTGGGACTGGGACTGGGACTGGCTCTTGGTGCCTGGCTTCTTGCATCCCAATTTCAGAGAGTTCCATCACCAAGGAAATGAGGTATGTCACTTTCTTTGCAACTGAATGAGGTCACTGCCTTGGCAACAACTTTGTCCTAAGACTTGCTTCCAATGGTTCCATGAGTTGGAGGGTGCCCCTACTTCCTGTGACAATTTGACTAGTTAGAATGGTATATCAAAATAGACACCATGGAACAGCTCTACACGCAGGCCTGGTTAGGTTCATCTTCTCTACATTAAGAAGAGAGAGTCTGATGCATACACATCCCTTCATCCTGTCCAGGTTGTTTGCCATGGAAGATGGCTTTTGCTCATGCAGGTCCTTCATAGCTGCCTACATCTTCTCCAGGGATCATTTCTGCATCGAACTTTGAGGTTCTCAGCAGTTGGAAGATAACCTACATCCCTAATTGAAAGAATAGCCCTGTCCCTGCTCTTTTGTAATGTTAGATTGAGGCAACAGTGTATGGTTAGGGTTAATAACACGTTCGATTTGGGTTAGGAATCATTCTGCGGGATGAATAAGGTTATTGGGAACCTGCAATATATAGAAATATAGTGGTTAAATATAAGTATGAAAACAGAAATCTAGGTAAGATTTGAAGCTCAGAAGTGCATTTGGCAATAGATTGGGACACGTAGCTTTGAATTATGTTCTGCATACATGTTTCAGAAAAATCGATATACAATGGCATAGGACCTTGTACCTCAGATGATTGAATGTAGTAGAG
Organism: Callospermophilus lateralis; assembly: GCF_048772815.1. Taxonomy (NCBI): domain Eukaryota; kingdom Metazoa; phylum Chordata; class Mammalia; order Rodentia; family Sciuridae; genus Callospermophilus; species Callospermophilus lateralis. The sequence continues at coordinate 3,440,081 of NW_027511677.1, forward strand.
TACATCCACTCAAAAAGGGATAGTCGATAGGATCAGGAAGATAGTCAGTATGTTTCGGAAGAAGATAGAGTATAGGATTTGGACCAAAGTTCAATAGCAATAGGGTTTCGGTTAGAGAGTGAATGTCAATGTCAGCACATGTGAAGGGTCAGTCACAATGTTGAACTGGAAAAAATATGTAGGAAAGTAGATATCAATAGAGACATTAGGAAATCAGGCAAAGTATAAAGTGAGTGAAAAAACTAGACATTTCCAATAGTTTTGAGGTTGAATATATAATCTTAGGAAGAAACAAAAATGTGGTCACCAATAGGATTGACATTTGAGAGCATTAGGCAACCTGGATATGGATGTTTTTAGTAATCCATGTTCAGTTTCCATTTAGGCTTTGGTACAATCATACGTGTGACTTTTGCATTTTGTGTCCAGAATATTACTATGATAACATGCATATGTAGATCAGGTGACATGAGTATTTCTTCCACCATTTCTGGGAGCAATATTTAGAAGACTAATAAATTAGTATTGGGGGTACAAAGAGGTGTACCCTGTGTCTATGAATATAGAGATAATGCATGAATAGACAATATAGTGAATAAATAATATAACTGGTTCCACTTTAAATAATGGAATAAACTGATATAAAAGAATATATAAAAAATACTATATTGTTATAAAATCATTCATTCCAACCAGTTATACATCTAGTGGTGATATTATAGTTATGGTTTATCATGAAGTGAGTGTCAGTTTTGCTTCAAAAGTGATAAAAAAATCAAAAATAATATATTTCGAAAGAAGTCTCATTATAAGACCAGTCAAGAAACCTGGAAGAATCCATGTGTTCTGAAGCAGGAAGTGATTGAAAGTGAAACAAATGCCTATAAGTTTGCTAACTTGTGGATGAAATATATATCCTATGATGTGCATAAATTGAAGAAATAGTAATGTACCAGTGTTGAATTAAAATGAATTTCAAAATACACATCATGTCACATAGGAATGTACTTGCATTGATGTTAAACTGGGTCAGTTACTGTAGAATTATTAGTATTTGTATGCAACATTAACTGAAGTTAGTTTTCAGTACTGGAAACAATATGTATTTCAGGTGGATGAATATTTCTGAGAATGATCTTGTGAAAAGTTGATTATAAATCCATATACATGAACATGAATGAATTTAGGGAGTGTATATAAGACACATATATTTCATATTTTGAAAAATCTGGAGAGTGTATGTATATTATATATATATATATATATATATATATATATATATATATATATATATATATATATATATACAAAAAACACACACAGACAATAAATTAGCAATCAAATTTATCATGAAATATATATCCTCCACAGATGCAAAATTATTTCTTTTAGAACATGTATTTATGTATAATGTTGTTCTTCTAGGAAACACACCCCTAGGTTAAATTTTCAGTTCCAACAGAGTTTAACAGGAGTGATCACTTCTCACAAATTGTATTTGCCAAATTAGCCACCTCACAAAATGTAGGTGTGATACCAGGTAGTGTTCTATATGTGCATTTAAAAATACATGTGCTGAATAGGCTACAGAGAAAGGGAGATAGGTATTCACATATTTGTTAACATTAAAAACACATGGAGAACTATTTCAATTAAAAATTGACTAGATTTATAACACCTACAATTAATCATGCAAAAAACAAGTCCAACTATACACTATGATTCCTCTGAACTGCTTGTATTCCTATTCTGTTTGTGTTATTTTTCTCCATCATATTAGGAGTAGTAGTCAGAGTCTATTAGGGTATGCGTTAGTGTCAAGGATTCAGTATTTCGAATGGAAATATGGAAAATGACTCTAATTGGTATGCAAATATGTGCTACACAAAAATGTTCACACTCTCATCCAGAAGATTGCCTTGACATTACCTTAGTTCCAAGTAAGATACAATTAGAGGAGAAAAGTTAGAAAATCTGTAAATACATATCAGGAATAAAAAATGCTCAGGAGTTCACAAACTTGTAGGTGGTAGAGGAGTTTCCAAAAGTAAGGGACAGGGTAAACACTCCACAAACATTGAGCTCTGCTTGTGTAAAGACTTCTTGAGAAACTCTCTGAGGTTGGGCTCTTAAAATACATGTTGTTGTCAGGAGCTTTAGCTTCCTTTGTTGTGTGACCATCAAATCTGGGTGTGCAAATATGTGACCTGAAGGACATTGTTTCTAATTTTCCAATGAAAATGAGGCAGCAGTGCTGAATACTCTTTTTGTAGTTAAACTATGGCCACTGGGGTGTAAGTGTCTCCCCGGGTTGACTGTGAAGCCATTTGGTCATGCTCCAATTTTCGTGGTGTTACTCCTTGGTGCACTGGGAGTTTGGTATTTGCTTCATGAAATACAAGGAGTTCAACTGGGACACAGTGCTGGAGGGAGTTCTGTCACGTGTGGAGGGACACAGTCTGCATGAGAATGCACCAACCAGGATTCTGTCCCACATAGGTTGCCCCTTTGTCCATAGCAACCTGATTCTGAACATTGCCCAGAAACCTATCCATATAACAAGATGCCTTTACATATAAGGGTCTGCTGGCTGTACTCTGTCAGTCACAAGGCAATTGGAAGCCAATGGCAGATCCACATGCCCCAACACACATGTTTTATCACACACCTTCACACCTATGCTCTAGTCCCACTAATGAACAGGCTCCAACATACTGGCATCACTGTTCTACACAATTTTCATGAAACCCAGTCAGTCAAGGCACAGTGAGATACACTCATGATCAGCAACAGGACATCCAAAAGTTTTCCAGTGCCACCTGGTTATGGGAATTTCAAAAGTTTCATGGTATTTATCAAGCCATTTTTTGAGGATAAAGTTGGAGGCTCTGTGGGTTTCAATTCATTCAGGAACCATTAAATGTTGAAGAAGCTCATTTCAATGAAAGATCTTGAGAACACTCACAGGCAAGTCTTCCCAAAGAGTGGCCAAAAGGTCACATGAAGTCAGGCCCATTGAGGTCTACAATGTGAGGTCCATGTGTGTTTTGACTCTCAACTGTGGCTTTAAAGAATTTCAAAATAAAATCATGTGATATCCAGGCTGAGATTCCCAGTGCTCTGGGCAAAGCCACCCTGCACCTAGATCTCCCTGCACCACAATTAATACCTGAGATCTAGGTTGCATGGCCTAGTAAAATCCAAACACAATTCATGACAATACTTCTCTGATGTCACTTCCAGAATTCAGTCTCTAAGGAGAATCATACCAGAGTTCAAGCCCAGGTGGACCCAGTCATCTGTTCCAAGCGCCAAACAAATTACCACAATTCAAAACAAAATGCTCCCACATGCCCCTTATCTTCTTCAATTTGAGGCCAAATGACTGTGGGGTTTAGATTCTTTATGTAAATTGGATTCATGTGAAAACCCAAGCACCTATGGGCTAAACTCTGCAGGGCTTTAAAGAACTCATTTGACCCAAAGGATCCCTATTTTCACTTGATGGATGTCAGGGCCATTAGAGAGGAAGGTGAGAGTCTTCATCCACAATAACTGCTCTTTTGGCCATTTTGGTTTTGGATGCACCCATGGGATCTTTCTTTAGATCCATCAGGTGCTGAGAATCTAAGCCACAGCCTCACACAGGGCCAAGAGGCTGATTCAGACACATCTCTTTCCAAAGCAATTAAGCAAAGAGCAAAACACACACAGACATTATAAAGTGGCAATATATATGCCAATTGAAATTCATGATGAAATATATATCGTCCACAGATCCAAAAATATTAATTTTACTGAACATGGATTTATGAATAATGTTGTTCAACTAGAAAGGTTACCCTTAGGCTGAATTTTATGATCCAATAGCGTTTAGGAGGAGTGATCTCTTGTCATAATTTGTATCTGCCATGTCAGCCACCTCACAAGAATGTATATGTGATACCAGGTAGGATTCAATATGTTTATATAAAAATACATGTGATTAATAGGCTACAGAGAAAAGGATACAGGATTCACATATTTATTAACTTTAAAAACACAAGGAGAACTATTTCAATTAAAAATTAACTAGATTTATAACACCTACCCTACATAATGCAAAAGGCAAGTCCAACTATACACCATGCCTCTTCTGAACTGCTTGTATTTCTATTGTGTTTGTATGCACTGTGGGTTTCAAGAACCATTAAATGTTGAGGAAGCTCATTTCAATGAAACTCTGGAGAACTCTCATAGGCAAGGCTTCCCAAAGAGTGACCAAAAGGTTAGATATAGCCAGGCCCATTGAGGTCTACAATGTGAGGTCCATGTGTGTTTTGACTCTCAACTATGGCTACCAAGTCTTTAAGAATAAAATCATGGGATATCTTTGCTGAAATTCCCAGTGCTCTGTGGAAAGCCACCCTCGGCCTTGGTCTTAGTTTCCAAGGGCGACTCTCATGCTTGACCTCTTAAAATATCACCACAATTCATGGCAATACTTCTTTGAGTTCAGTTCCAGAAGTCAGTCTCTAAGGGGAATCACACAAGAATTCAAGCCCAGGTGGACCCAGTCATCTCTTCCAACTGTCACACAAATGACCACAATTAATACCAAAACACTCTCACATGGCCCTCCTCTTCTTCTATAAAGGCACTCATCATAACATCTGACTGGAGGTTTCCATGAGGGGCACAGCCCAAGACAGTGTCCCAAATAAGCTCCCTTGCCACTCATTTGCCTAAATTCAGGGTGGCTTGGACACCCTTCTTGTGCACCAGGAGTGATCTGAAAGGGTAAAATAAATTGAAATTAAAGTGTAAAAGTTGAAGTGTAAAAGACCGGGTTTTGTAAAGTTTCTAAGCTGCAAGGCCTGAGTTAAAATGTAAAGGACCAGGTATTGTTAAGTTCCTATGCTACATGCAAAACCTGAAATTCCTGTAGCTTGTAGTACAATTCCGGACTGCCCAGTAAATATTCCCCCTGACCGCCTGGTTGTTTAATAACCTAGGACCCTGTGTGGCCTGGCACATAGGCATCGCAAGGCCTAAACCAATCTGTTTGAATGTGTACCTCGCTTTAGAACTCACCTGTCACTCCCGCCTGACCTGTTCCTGCCAATGAATGAACTAATCATGTTTAGGAATTGTTGTTTGATTTTTCTGCGGTGTATGTTGATTTCTTAAAGGAGACTGTGATATATGTAAAGTCCCGCCCTCCCCAAAAAGTGTACTTAAGCACTGCTCAACCCCTGCTCGGGGCTCTGGGCTGCTCTCCCTTCTTGAGTGAGCACGTAGCCCCAGCATGCTGGATTGGATCCTCAATGAACGCCTTTTTCTGTTGCATGAGCCGCGTTCTCTTGGTGGTCTCTTCCTCCGACGTTCACCGGACCCTTACATTTGGTGCGTTGGCCAGGAATCACGCAGCATAGGACAAGGACACACCAACAGACCCCTCTGGAGGTAAGTAAGGCGCTTCTTTTCATTTTTCCTTGTGATAACTCAGAGCTTTTTGTTCAGGTTCCATTTTTCCGTTTTTGGTTTGGGTTGGCAGAGTGGCTTCCAGCGGAGAATGTAAGTTCCCCCTGTCAGTGGTGGACAAACGTGTCCTAAAGCCACAGGCCATGTCCTTGCAAGGGATGCCTTGGAGGACTCGGGGAGTGACGGATGTGCTCTCATTAGGTGAGGAGGGACGAATGAGCCCACATTAGGTGACTCTGCTGGCAACCCATCATATCTTGCTGACTACTTTTTTCTCTCAGTTTGAATTCACTGTCTGTCTTTGTGGTCTAACCCATCAGGTTTTGACAGTTACTAGGTTCTAATCTTTACTTCTGAACTCGTATTAAATGTTAACTGTGTGTACATGTTTGTGTCACCTTTGTATTGTCCTTGTCTCTGTTTGAGAAACTCTCATTATGGTACAAAGCCATTCCATGCCTCTTTCCTTGAAGCCATTCCTGGTCCGTGCCTCCAATCCGACCCCTTCACCCAGGATCCTATCACTCAAACCTTCTACTCCTCCCCCTCTTCCCTCCATTCTCTCTGAGTCACAAGATTGTAGATCTTGGGGTTGTGAACAAACGGGAGCTGCATGATGGTCTTTGTGTGTCATTTTATCTGTGTTTCTGTTAAATGTGATGGCATTGTTTGGTCCGATGCAGAGTCCCGAGTTCCAACCTGCATTACATATGTGGAAGTTACTTTAGTTAAATTTTAAACTAATGCTTCTCCTGTGAGGGACCAAAAGTCAATAGAACCGCCAGTTTTTCTGTTCTCACCTTTTCACCTCTCTTAGCTGTGCTTTAAAGAACTTTGATAAACTTTACTCCCCTTTGTTAAGCAACATTACGGAAGCAGTGATTTCTTTTCTTCCCGTAGTTGGATTGAGCATGCCCACTGCAGAGGGAAATGTCTGGGGTCTAAGAACTTTGATATCTCGCTTAAACTTTTCTCAAAACCCTGTTCTCATTATTAAATTGGCATTAATTGGCTTTGGGATGGGAACCAAGCCTTCAGTCATAAATTTTGACACCCCAGAGGGGACTTTAAATAAACCCCACTCTGCCCTCTTGGGGAAGCCTAGCACTCAAAACAACTGAAGCAGAGAATGAAATTTTTGGGAGCTGACTACTGCAAAGTTGGGAGACATAGAATATGCCTGGTGCCTGGGGTCAAAGCAAACCAGAGGAACTAATCCTGTAAGTAAATGGTGAGGCTAAGGGACTCCCAGCAGCTGCCAGATCCATTTTGCTGTGGGGAACTCCCTTATTCCTTACGTGCACTTTAAGGATTTCTCCACCTCTGTTTACTTAACAAAAGGGACAATGAATGCATTAATATGTTGATATTATAGATTGTTTCTTGGGGATGATCTAGGGTGAATGTGTATCTGGAAATGATTTTTTTTATTTTAACCATCTGGTATCTAAATGGGTTTCTAAAGCATTGCACTATCTTACAGTTAAAAGTTGGGTTTAAACAATTGTTTAGTTTGATTTCAGGTAGTTCATGCTAGGAAACTTAAATACTTAGGGTAAAAAAAAAATAAAGAGTTTTAATTTTGAACTAGACAGCCTGAAAAAATTTCACTAGATATATCAGTGCATTAACTTGGGAAGAGATAATAAATTATGATATGGTATCTATTCCCATCAGTGTGTAAGATTTTAAAAAATGGTACTAAATTAAAACGTTGGTCTGGCTTATTGAAATGACATTAATTAGCAACAGTCTTGGAAATTTTTAAAGCTTAATTTCGGATACACATGGTAGCATGTGGTTCTTTTTAAAACTTTTTCAGCCAATTTAATTTAACTTAATACTATTAGAAACTTCATAACAAAGAAAGGGGCTTAATGATCCTATAGAAACTTCTTCTGATGGTGGCATTAATATTATCAAAAAATGATCCTATTTTCAGTTTTGTGTGAGCAAGTTTTTCTATTGTAGAAAAATCTAAAGAAATAAAATTTTGAGAATTACATCTTAAACTTGCATCAAAATTTTCAACATCCAAACCTGGAAATTATGACTTATAGATAAATGCCTTAGGCGTGAGGTTTCTTCTCAGAATTCCAGTCTTTCCAGTTTTCCAGACCTCAGCCAGGACTTACTTTGATATGCAAATAAAAGAAGCCTGCAGCACTCAGCAGGAGACAGATAAAAAGAGTAAATGTGTCTTTTTACCTGAACTCAAACTAGACCTAACCAAAAAAGTATATAATATGGTATTTACTAATTACTGGCCAGTCATCATTTTTAGGACTCTTGCTTTTCTTAGATTCTGTAATTTTTTTTTTTGAGCTCATGATCTTGATTATGCTGATGGGTTAATGTTTTCTGATCAGTTCTATTTTTGATCGAATCTGGAGTTTTCAGCATTGCAATGGAGATTTCACCTGAAAAAAGCTACAAGGCCTTTACTATTGTGTTATGTGTTACATTTGTGTTACGTGTTGTATGTTGGTATGTCTGTATGTGTGTATGTCCATATATCATGCAGGGATATGACAATTGACAGATGAGGAGCGCTCATGAAAAATTTAAAAATGTATCCAAATGTCTTTGATTCACGTGATTCATATGTTTTAATTCAAATTGGGTAAACAGATAAAAATAAAGATGTCTTTAAAATTAGGCCAATAAGTTTTCTAGGTTTTCAAAAAGGCCCTAATAGAATGTAGATGTCTATAAAATAATCTGCTTAAATTCAGAAATTGAAAAGCATTGTATTGAAATGTGAACAGAAAGAGGTTAGTAGATGGAAAAGAGAAACTAAAAGGTTCTAGATATAGATATAATAGAGGAAAAACGTGTTTCTGGATAAGAGAGTCTATATGATTAAGTAATTAAAAGGGTTTAAGTAAATAATAAAAAAAGGTGTGTGTAACTTGGTTATATGTGTAAGTTTTGAGCAAGTAATCTTAAAAAATTAAACAGCTGGTAAAACAAGTACTGTTTTTATAAAATTGTGCCATGTTATTTCTTTAAAATCTAAACTTGTTTAATACAAAAACATCAATGTAATTGTGGTGTTAATGTGTTCATATCTTCCAGGTATACAAGTCTGTAAGGTAGAAGCTTGCAAAGACCATTGTATCAAGCTGGTGTTCTAAGGTTGTATGGTAATTCTAGGCTTAAAAGAAAAACATGTTGGAGTGTTGGAGATTTATGTATATCATTTGTGTTCTATAATTGGACTTGTTATCAATAAGATATGTACAGTTCCATGTTACTTTTTACACTGAGATACAATCTAAAAGTATTTTTAACTTAATGAGAGCCAAATCTGTGAAGGTTTTATTGTAAACTCAAAGGTAATGCCCATTCATTTCCATGTGAAAACTGTTTTCTTCAGGCTTCACAAAGGGGTGGCCTGAGACAAAGACTTTCCTGATATTCAGGGCAACATAACAATAGGTAATCAAAAGGCCAAAAGCAGGGTTTCTCCACTGAGACTTTACTGGCTACACTGATATCTGAGTTTTCTGAGATGCTTGCCATTCCCTTCAGCTACCAGTACATGGCCATGTCACAGAGCTTGGAAGTGGTACATATATTTGACACAAAATCATGAGCCTATTCTGGAGAGTGGCCAGAATTCAGGAAGAAAACAGGAACGTAGGAAGATAGTTGGTGTTGCCCATTGATAAGGCAAGCCACACTTCATTCATAAATTGTGCCGGATGAATGCTGGGAAGTTTTCTCCTTGAGAGGATACACCCATTGAGGCATTATCTTTTCTAATGTCTACAACCACGAAAACAGTGGGATACACAGACCTAAAAACACTCGCCTTGTCAAAGGACTAACTAGAAACAGTCCACTCCAAACCAAACACACCCCCTTTCCTAACTATTCTCAGAACAAAAGAAAAAACCACAAACCCACACCCACAACCACAAAGGCACCTCCTTCCCCCAAGTGGGTCTGGAACTATCCAGAGTGTCCTCTGACTGGAGGGCCATACTATGTTCCCCAGAAATGGTCTGTCCTGTCTCAGATCTGGACTCCTTGGTCAACTCTGTGAAGTTGTCAGGAGCCAGCAGTGAGCCTCTATCTGTTTTCTCCGGAAGGGCCCCTCTTCAGAATTTTTCTGGAATTTGGCCATTCTCACATAAGTAGGTACCACAAAAGACTGACTCTGTCCTTGGAAAATCCAAACAAGTAAGAACACTGGAACTGGTGCTGGGACTGGGCCTGGGTGCCTAGATTCCTGGAACCCAAATTTGGAGAGTTCCATCAACAAGGATGTGAGGTGAGGTCACTTCCTTTAGTAACTGAGTGAGGTCACTGCCTTGGCAACCAACTTGTCCTAACATTTGCTTCCTAAGGTCTCATAACATGGAGGATGTCCCTACTTCCTGTGACACTTTCACAAGTTAGAATGGTAAAGAAACAATAGTCACCTCTGAACAGCTCTCCACACAGGCCTCTCCTCTACATTAAGAAGAGAGAATCTGATTCAGACACAACCCTTCATCCTGACCAGGCTGTTTGCCATGGAAGATGCCTTTTGCTCTCTCAGATCCTTCATAGCTGCCTACATCTTCTCCAGGGTTCATTTCTGCATGGAACTTTGAAGTTTTCAGCAGGTGGAAGATCCCCTGCATTCCTGTATTGTAAGACCAAATCTTTCCCTGCTTTTCTGAACACTTAGATTGAGGGAACAGTGTATGGTTAGGGTTAACAATATGTTCAATTAAAACCAAAATACTCCCACATGGCCCTCATATTCTTCCATGTAGACATTCATCATAACCTCTGGCTGGAGGTTTCCATAAGGGGCGCAGCCCAAGACAGTGTCCAAAATAAGTTCCCTTGCCCCTCATTTTCCTAAAGTCAGGGTTTCCTGGACACCCTTCCTGTAAACCAGGATTGATCAAATAGGCCTGCCAGTAATACTGCTCTGTTTCTTCATTTTGAAGCCTACTGACTGTGAGGTATAGATTCTTTATGTGATTTGGAGTCATGTGAGAACCCAAGCACTGCTGCAGGGCTTTGAAGAACTCATTTGTCTCAAAGGATCCCTATACTTACTTAATGGAGGTCAGGAACCTAACAGAGGAAGCAAGAGAATTCATCCACAATGACTGATCTTTTTGCCATTTTGGTTTTGGATGCACACATGGGATCTTTCTTTAGATCCATCAGGTGCTGATAATCAAAGCCACAGCCTCTCTCAGAGCCGAAAGGATGATTCAGACACATCCCTTTCCAAAGCAATTAAGCAAAGAGCCACAGGTGATGCTCATTCATTTCCAATTGAAAGCACTTTTCTTCAGGCTTCACAAACTGGTGGCCTGAGGAAAAGACCTTCCTGACATTCAGGTCAACAGAACAGTAGGTAAGCAAAAGGCACAAAGCAGGGTTTCTCTACTGAGACTTTACTGGTCACACTGATATCCGAGTTTTCAGAGATGCTCCCAATTCCCTTCATCTATCCAGTACATGGCCATGTCACAGAACTCGACGGAGGTCCATATCTTGGACAAAAAAACATGAGCCTATTCTGGAGAGTGGCCAGAATTCAGGAAGAAAACAGGAACTAAGGAAAGAAGTAGGTGTTGTCTACAACCACGAAAACAGTGGGATACACAGACCTAAAAACACTCGCCTTGTCAAATGACTTACTAAAAACAGTCCACTCCAAACCAAACATACTGCCTTTCCTACCTATTCTCAGAACATGATAAAAAAAACACAAATTCACACCCACACCGACAAAGGCACCTCCTTCCCCCAAGTAGGTCTGTGACTATCCAGAGTGTCCTCAGACTGATGGGCCTTACTCTGCTCCCTCGAAATGGACTGTCCTGTCTCAGATCAGGTCTCCTTTACCAACTCTGTAAAGTTTTCAGCATCAATCAGTGAGTCACTACCTGCTTTCTCAGGAAAGGCCCCTCTTCAGAGCTTTCCTGGCATTTAGCCATCCACACATCAGTATGTACCAAAAAGACTGACTCTGTCCTTGGTAAATCCAAACAAGTGAACCCACTGGGACTGGGACTGGGACTGGCTCTGAGTGCCTGGCTTCCTGGATCCCAAGTTCAGAGAGTTCCATCACCAAGGAAGTGAGGTAGGTCACTTCCTTCAGGAACTGAATGAGGTCACTACCTTGGTAACCACTTTATCCTAACATTTGCTTCCAAGGGTCCCACGAGAGAGAGGCTTCCCCTACTTCCTGTGTCACATTCACAAGATAGAATGGTATATCAACCATAGGCACATGTTAACAGCTCTCCACACAGACCTGGTTTGGTCCATCTTCTCTACTTTAAGAAAAGAGAGGCTTATTCAGACACATCGCTTCATCCTGACCAGGTATTTTACCAAGGAAGATTACTGTTGCTCTCTCAGGTCCTTCATAGCTGCCTACATCTTCTTCAGGGTTTATTTCTGCATGGAACTTGAGGTTCTCAACAGCTGGAAGATCCCCTACCTACCTGTATTATAACACCAACTCTGTCCCTGGTCTTTGTAAAGTTAAATTGAGGGAACAGTGCATGGTTAGGGTTAATAACATGTTCAATTTGGGTTAGGAATCATTCTGCGAGATGAATAATGGTATTGGGGACCTCCGATATTTACAAGCATATATAGGTGTAATATAAGTATGAATACAGAAATCTAGGAAAGATTTGAAACCCAGATGAACACTGGGCCCTTGATTGGGATACTTAGCTTTGAATTATTTCCGCAAAGTTGTCTCAAATAAATCGTTATACAATGGCATAGGACCTTGTACCTTGGATGACTGAATGAGGAAGAGATCCTCCAGACAAAAAGGGATAGTTCCAAAAGTTATTTAGATATAGGGTTTTGGTTAGAGAGTGAATGCAAATGTCAGCATATGTGAAGAGTCAGTCACAGTGATGAACTGGGGAAAATGTGTAGGAAAGCAGATATCAATAGAGACATTAGGAAATCAGGGAAAGTACAAAGTGAGTAATAAGATAAGACGTTTTTAACAGGGTTGAGTTTGAATATATAATCTTAGGAAGAAACAAATATGTAGTCACCAATAGGAATGATATTTGAGATCATTAGTTAATCAGGACATGGATGTTGTTAGTAATACATGCTCACATTAAATTTAGGCTTTGGTACAATCATAAGGGTGTCCGTTGCATTTTTTGTCAGGAATATTACTGTGATGAAATGTAAATGTATATCAGGTGACTACAGTATTTCTTCAAACATTTCTGAAAGCAACATTTTAAGACTTATAAATTAGTATTGGGGACACAAGTACGTGTACCCTGTGCCTATGATTATAAAGATGATGCCTTAATAGACCATACTGTAAATAAATAATATAACTTGATCAAACTTTAAATAATGGATTGAATTGATATCTGAAAATATATAGGAAATCTTATATTGATATACATAAGTTCATTCTAACCAGTTATACATCTAATGGTAATTTTAGCATTATGGTTTATCATGAAGAGTGTGGGAGTTTTGCTTCAAAAATGATTATGGAAATCGAAAATAATGTGTTTGGAAATAATCTCATGAAAAGTACAGTCAAGAAACATGGAGGAATACATATATTCTGAAGCAGGAAGTAATTGCAAGTGAACCAAATGCGTACAGATTTGTTAACTTGTGGATGAAAAGCATTATCTTATAATGTCCATAAACTGAAGAAATAGTAATGTACCAGTGTTGAATAAAAATGAACTTCAAAATACACATCATGTCCCATAGGATTTTACTTGCATTGATGTTAAACTGGGTCAGTTACTGTACAAATATTAGGATTTGTAAGCACCTTTCACCGAAGTTAGTTTTCAGTACTGGGAAATAAATATGTATTTCATGTGGATGAATATTTCTGAGAATAATTTTGTGAAAATTTGATTATAAATCCACATATAGGAACATGAGTTAAATTAGTGAGTGTAAAATAAGACACATATATTTCATATTTTGAGTAATCTGGAGGAAAAAAAAAATATATATATATATATATATATATATATATATATATATATATATATATATAGATAGATAGATACAAACACAGACATTAAAATGTAGTAATATGTATGCCAATCAAAATTCATCATGAAATATATATCATCCTCATATCCAAAACTATTCTTTTTACTGAGCATGGATTTATGTATAATGCTGTTCATCTAGGAAATTCACCCATATGTTGAATTTTCAGTTCCATCAGTATTTAGGGGGAGTGATCTCTTCTCACAATTTGTATCTTCCTAAAACAGCAAGCTCACAAGAATGTACGTGTGATACCAGGTAGGATACTAAATATGCATAATAAATTTCATGAGATGAATAGGGTACAGAGAAAGGGAGACAGAAATGTACATATGTGTTAACTTTAAAAACTCATGGAGAAGTATTACAATGAAAAGTTGACTAGATTTATAACACATTCACTTGATAAAGCAGAAGGCAAGTCCTAGTATACACCATGCCTCCTATGAACGGCCTGTATTTCTATTCTGTTAGGTTTCTTTTTCTACATCATATTAAGATTAGTAGTCAGAGTCTAGTAGGGTATGGGTTAGTGACAGGGATTCAGTATTTCTAATGGAAAATAGGAAAATGAATCTAATGTGTATGCAAATATTTGCTAGACAAAAATCTTCCCACTGTCCTCCAAAACAATGCCTTGATATTTCCTTCGCCACAAGTAATACACAATTAGTGGAGAAGAGTTTGAAAGTCTGTGAATATATATCTGGAAAAGAAAATGCTCAGGAGTTCACAACCTTGGAGGTGGTAGTGGAATTTCCAAAAGTAAGGTACAGGGTAAACACTCCACAAACATGGAACTCTGGTGGCCTAATGAGTTGTTGAGAAAATGCCTCTGAGTTTGGGCCCTTGAAAAATTTGTTGTTGTCAGGAGCTTTAGCTTCCTTTGTATTGAGACCATCAAACCTGGGTCGGCATCTATGTGACCTGGATGACATGGTTCCTTATATGCTATTGAACATGAGGCAGAAGTTCTGAATTTTCCCTTTGTTAGTAAACTGAGGACACTGGGGTCTAAGTGTCTAACCATGTGATCTGTGAAGCCATTTGGTCATACTCCACTTTTCGTGGTGTTTCTTACTGCTGCACTGGGAGTTTGGTATTGGCTTCACGTAATACAAGGAGAAAAACTGGGACACAGTGCTAGAGGGAGTACTCTCACGTGTAGTGGATGAGGGTCTGCAGGAGAATGCACCAACCAGGCTTCTATCCCAAAAAGCTTGCACCCATGTCCATAGCAACCTGATTCTGAACATTGCCCTGAAAAATCTCCATATAACAAGGTCCCTTTACTTGTAAGGTTCTGCTGGCTGCACCATGTCAGTCACAAATCATTCGGAAACCAATGGCAGAACCACGTGTCCCCACGACAGATGTTTTATCATACACCTGCCCACCACTGCTCTGGGCCCACTAGTCAGCAGGCTCCAACTTTCTGGCATCTCTGTTCTCACCATTTTCATGAAACCCAGTCAATCAATGCAATGTCTGGTACCCTCGTGATCAGCAACAGATATCCAAAGGTTCTCCAGTGCCACCTGTTCATGGGAATTTAAAAAATTCATGGTATTTATATAGCCAATTTTCAAGGATGAATTTGGAGGCACTGTGGCTTTCAATTTATTCAGGAACCATGAAGTGGTGAGGAAGATTATTTCAATTAAAGCTTAGGAGAACTCTCAGAGGCAAGGCTTCCCAAAGAGTGGCCAAAAGGTCACATTAAGCCAGGCCCATTGAGGTCTACAATTGAGGTCCATGTGTGTTTTGACTCTCAACAATGGCTGCCACGTCTTTCTGAATAAAGTCATGTGATATCCTGGCTGAGATTCCCAGTGCTCTTTGGAAAGCTATCCTGGGCCTAGATCTCAGTCTCCAAGGGCAACTCTCATGTGTGGCCTCCTAAAATCCCAACACAATTCATGTCAATACTTCTCTGAGTTCATTTCCAGAACTCAGTCTCTAAGGGGAATCACTCCAGAGTTCAAGCCCATGTGGACCCAGTCATCTCTTCCAACTACCACACAAATGACCACAATTAAACCAAAACACTCCCACATGGCCCTCATCTTCTTCAATATAAACTCTCATCATAACTTCTTGCTGGAGGTTTCCATGAGGGGCGCAGCCTAAGACAGTGTCCAAAATAAGCTCATTTGCCCCTTATTTGCCTAAATTCAGGGTGGCCTGGAAACCCTTCCTGTGAATCAGGTGTGATCAAATAGGCCTGCCATTAATACTGCTCTACTTCTCCAATTTGAGGCCTACTCTCTGTGGGGCATAGATTCTTTATGTGAATTGGGGTCATGAGAAAACCCAAGCACCTATGGGCTACCCTCTGCAGGGCTTTGAAGAACCCATTTCAGTGAGTCTAGGAGTTGGACCAAAAGTTCTTTAGATATAGGGGTTTTGTTAGAGAGTGAATGTAAATGTCAGCATATTTCAAGAGTCAGTCACAGTGATGAACTGGGGAAAATGTGTAGGAAATCAGATATCAATAGAGACATTAGGAAATCAGGCAAAGTACAAAGTGAGTGATAGGATGAGACATTTTTAACAGGGTTCAGTTTCAATATTTAATCTTAGGAAGAAACAAATATGTACTCACCAATAGGAATGATATTTGAGATCATTAGTTAATCAGGACATGGATGTTGTTAGTAATACATGCTCACTTTCAATATAGGCTTTGGTACAATCATAAGTGTGTCCGTTGCATTTTGTGTCAGGAATATTACTGTGATGAAATGTATATATATATCAGGTGGCTAGAGTATTTCTTCCAATATTCTTAAAGCAATATTTTAAAGACTTATAAATTAGTATTTGGGATACAAATAGGTATACCATCGGTCTATGAATATAGAGATGATGCCTTAATAGACCATACTGTGAATAAATAATGTAACTCGTTCAAACTTTAAATAATGGATTGAATTGATATCTGAAAATATATAGGAAATCTTATATTGATATACATAAATTCATTCTAACCAGTTATACATCTAATGGTAATATTAGCATTATGGTTTATCATGAAGAGTGTCTGAGTTTTGCTTCAAAAATGATTATGGAAATCAAAAATAATGTGTTTGGAAAGAATCTCATTAAAAGAACAGTCAAGAAACATGGAGGAATACATGTGTTCTGAAGTAGGAAGTGATTGAAAGTGAACTAAATGCCTATAAATTTGTGAAATTGTGGATGAAAGAATATATCCTATTATGTCCATAAACTGCAGAAATAGTAATGTATCAGTGTTGAATAAAAATGAACTTCAAAATACACATCATGGTCCCATAGGTGTCTACTTGCATTGATGTGAAACTGGGTCAGTCACTGTGGAAATATTACGATTTGTATGCACCATTCACTGAATTTAGTTTTCAGTACTAGGAAATAAATATGTATTTAAGGTGGATGAATATTTCTAAGAATTATTTTGTGAAAATTTGATTATAAATCCACATACACACACATGAGTAAATTTAGAAAGTGTATAATAAGACACATATATTTCATATTTTGGAAAATCTAAAGAGTAGATATCTATATCTATATAGATAGATAGATAGATAGATACTCACATACACAGACATTAAAATGTAGCAATATATATGCCATTTGAAAATCATAATAAAATAGATATCATCCACGTATCCAAAAATATTCATTTTACTGAACATTTATTTATGCATAATATTGTTCATCTAGGAAATTCACCCATAGGTTGAATTTCCAGTTCCATCAGTATTTAGAGGGAGTGATCTCTTCTCACAATTTGTATCTTCCAAAATAATCAAGCTCACAAGAATGTACATGTGATACCAGGTAGAATTCTAAAGATGCATTAAAAAATACATGTGATGAATAGGCTACAGAGAAAGGGAGACAGAAATTTACATATGTGTTAATTTTAAAAACTCATGGAGAAGTATTACAATGAAAAGTTGACTATATTTATAACACATACCGTTGATAAAGCCGAAGGCAAGTCCAAGTATACACCATGCCTCCTATGAAAGGCCTGTATTTCTATTCTGTTAAGTTTCTTTTTCTCCATCATATTTGGATTAGTAGTCAGAGTCTAGTAGGGTATGGGTTAGTGTCAGGGATTCAGTATTTCAAATGGAAAATATGAAAATGAATCTAATGTGTATGCAAATATGTGCTACACAAAAATCATCCCACTCTCATCCAGAACAATGCTTTGACATTACCTTCGCCCCAAATAAGACACAATTAGTGGAGAAAAGTTAGAAAATCTGTGAATACATATGTGGAAAGAAAAATGCTCAGGAGTTCACAAACTTGTAGGAGGTAGAACGGGTTACAAAAAGGGAGAGGGTAAACACTCCACAAACATGGAGCTCTGCTGGCCCAATGACTTTTTGAGAAACTGCCTCTGAGGTAGGGCAGTTAAAATATATATTGTTGTCAGTAGTTTTAGCTTCCTTTGTAGTGAGACCATCAATTCTGGGTCTCCATCTATGTGACCTGGATGACATGGTTTTTTGTTTTCTAGTGAACATGAGGCAGCAGTGCTGAATTCTCTCTTTGTAGGTAAACTTTGGCCACTGGGGTCTAAGTATCTAACTGTGTTGTCTGTAGAGCCATTTGGTCATTATCCACTTTCGTGGTGTTTTTTACTGCTGCACTGTGAGTTTGGTATTGGCTTCACGAAATACAAGGAGTTCTACTGGGACACAGTGCTGGAGGATGTACTCTCACGTGTGGTGGGTTAGTAAAATGCACCAGTGAGGCTTCAATCCCACATAGCTTTTCAACTTGACAATAGCAACCTGATTCTGACCTTTGGCAGGAATCCTCTCCATATAACAAGATGCCCTTACATAGAAGAGTCTGCTGGCTGTACCATGTCAGTCACAAGTCTTTCTAAGCCAATGGCAGATCCAAGTGGCCCCACCACAAATGTTTTTTTCACACACCTACACTCCTCTGCTCTAGGCCCACTAGTCTGCAGGCTCCAACTTTCTGGCATCTATGTTCTACACTTTTTTCATGAAACCCAGTCAATCAAGGCACTGTCTGGTACAATCATGATCAGGAACAGGACATTCAGAAGTTCTCCAGTGCAACCTGGTCATAGTAATTTCAAAAAATTCATGGTATTTATCTAGATATTTTTCAATAATGAAGTTGGAGGCACTGTGGGATTTAATTTATACAGGAACCATTAAAAGGTGAGGAATCTCATTTCAATGAAAGCTCTGGAGAACTTTCACAGGCAAGGCTTCCCAAAGAGTGGGCAAAGGGTCACATGAAGCCAGGCCCATTGAGGTCTACAATGTGAATTCCATGTGTGTTTTGACTCTCAACTATGGCTGACAATCTTTCAAAATAAAATCTTGTGATATCCTGGCTGAGATTCCCAGTGCTCTGTGGAAAGTCACCCTGGGCCTAGATCTCAGTTTCCAATGGCGAATCTCATGCGTGGCCTCCAAAAATCCCAACACAATTCATGGCAATACTTCTCTGAGTTCAGTTCCACAACTCAGTCTCTAAGGGGAATCACAACAGAGTTCAAGCCCAGGTGGACCCAGGCATCTCTTCCAATTGCCACACAAATGATGACAATTAAAACCAAAACACTCCCACAGGGCCCTCTTCTTCTTTTATATAGACACTAATCATAAACTCTAGCTGGAGGTTTCCATCAGGGGCACAGCCCAAGACAGTGTCAAAAATAATCTCCCTTGCCCCTCATTTGCCTAAAGTCAGGGTGGCCTGGACAACATTCCTGTGAAACAGAAGTGATCATATAGGACTGCTGTTAATACTGCTCCACTTCTCAAATTTGAGGCCTACTGACTGTGGGGTATAGATTCTTTGTGTGAATTGGAGTCATGAGAAAACGCAAGCACCTATTGTCCAGCCTCTGCAGGGCATTGAAGAACTCATTTGACACAAATGATCCCTATTCTCACTTGATGGAGGTCAGAAATATTACAGAGGAAGGCGAGAGGCTTCATCCAAAATGACTGATCTTTTTTCCATTTTGGTTTTGAATGCCCACATGGGATCTTTCTCTAGACCCATCAGGTGCTGAAAATCTAAACCACAGGCTCACACAGGGCCAAGAGGCTGATTCAGACAAATCTTTTTCCAAAGCAATAAAGTAAAAAGCCACAGGTGATTCCCATTCATTTCCATTTGAAAACTCTTTTCTTCAGGCTTCACTAAGGTTTGGCCTGAGGCAAAGACCTTTCTGACATTCAGAGCAACAGAACAATAGGTAATCAAAAGCCCCCAAGCAGGGTTTCTCCTAGGAGACTTTCCTGGTTACTCTGATATGTGAGTTTTCTGAGATGCTCGCCATTCTCTTCAACTATCCAGTACATGGCCATGTCACAGAGCTTGGAGGTGGTACGTATCTTGTACAAAAATACATGATACTAATCTTGAGAGTGGCCAGAATTCAGGAAAAAAATGAGAACTTAGGTAGATAGCAGGTGTTGCCCATGGATGAGGCAAGCCTCAGTCCATTCATTAATTGGGAAGGATGCATACTGGGAAGTTTTCTACTAGACAGGACACACCCAATGAGCTATTTTCTTTTCTAATATCTACAAAGAAAAACACAATGGGATACACAGACACAGAAACAGTCTCCTTGTCAAATGACTTACTAGAAACAGTCCACTCCAAACCAAACAAACCTCCTTTTTTACCTATTCTCAGATCATGTGAAAAAACCACAAACACAATCCAACACCCTCTAATGCACCTCCTTCTTCCAAGTAGGTCTGTGACTATCTGGAATGTCCTCTGACTGGTAGGACATACAATGCTCCCCAGAAATGGCCTTTCTGTCTCAGATCTGGTCTCCTTGGTCAAATCTGTGAAGTTGTAAGGACGCAGTGGTGAGCCAATTCCTATCCTCTCAGGAAAGACCCCTCTTCAGAGCTTTCTTGGTATTTGGCAACCCTTACATCAGTAGGTACCAAGAAAGACTGACTCTGTTCCTGGAAAATCCAAAGAAATGAGCCCACTGCGACTGGGACTGGAACTGGCTCAGGGTGCCTTGCTTCCTGGATCACAAAATTCAGAGAGCTCCATCACCAAGGAAGTGAGGTGAGGTCACTACCTTCAGAAAATGAATGAGGTCACTGTCTTGGCCACCACTTTGTCCTAACAGTTTCTTCCTATTGTCTCCTGACATGGAGGCTGCCCTACTTCCTGTGATACTTTCTCATGTTAGAATGGTATAGAAACCATAGTTACCTGGGAACAGCTCTCCACACAGGCCTGGTTTGGTCCATCTTCCCTACATAAAGAATAGAGAGGCTGACTCAGACACATCTTTTCATCCTGACCATGTTTTTTGCCATGGAATATGACTTTTGTTCTCTCAGGTCCTTCATTCTGCCTGCATCTTCTCCAGGGATCATTTCTGCATGGATTTTGAGGTACTCAGCAGTTGGAAGATCTCCAAACTTCCTGTATTGTAATACCAACTTTGTCCCTGCTCTTCTTAAAGTGAGATTGAAAGAACATTGTATGGTTAGGATTAATAGCATGTTCGATTTGGGTTGGAAATCATTCTGCTGGATGAATAATGGTATTGGGAACCAGCGATATTTATAAGAATATAGAGGTAGAACATAAGTATGAAAACAGAAATCTAGGTAATATTTGAAGCCCAGAAGGATTTGGACCCTTGATTGGGATCCTTAGCTTGAGTTATGTTTTGCACCGAGGTCTCAGTTAAATTGATATACAATGGCATAAGACCCTGTACCTCAGATGATTAAATGTAGAAGAGATCATCCAGTCAAAAAGGGATTGTGTGTAGGATTAGGAAGATAGTCAGTAGGTTTAGAAGGAAGAGTGAGTCTAGGATTTGGACCAAATGTACTTTAGCAATAGGGTTTTGGTTAGAGAGTGAATATAAATGACACCATATATGAAGAGTCAGGCACAATGATGAACTGGGGAAAATATGTAGGAAAGCAGACATCAATAGAGACATTAGGAAATCAGGCAAAGTATAACGTGATAGGATTAGACATTTTCAACAGGGTTGAGGTTGAATACATAATCTTAAGAAGAAACCAATTTGTAGTCACCAATAAGATTGACATTTGAGAGCATTAGGCAACCTGGACATGGATATATTTAGTAATCCATGTTCACATTCCATTGAGGCTTTGGTACAATCATAAGGGTGACCTTCGCATTTTGTGTCCAGAATATTACTGTGTTAATATGTATATGAAGATCAGGTGACATGAGTATTTCTTCCACCATTTCTGGGGGAAATATTTTGAAAAGATATAAATTAGTACTGGGGATACTAATCGGCTTACCCTGTGTTGATGAATATAGAGATGATGCATTAATAGACCATACTGTGAATAAATTATATGACTGGTTCCAAATTTAAATAATGGATTGTATTGATATCTGAAAAAATAGAGGAAATCATTTATTGATATACATACATTCATTCCAACCACTTATATATCTAATGGTTATATTAGGGTTACCGTTTATCATAAATAGTGTGTGAGTTTTGCTTCAAAAATGATTATGGAATCGAAAATAATGTCTTTAGAAAGAAGTCTAGTGAAAAGACCAGTAAAGAAACATGGAGAAATATAAGTGTTCTGAAGGAGGAAGTGATTGAAAGTGAACCAAATGTTTATAAATTTGTGAACTTGTGAATGAAAGGATATAATTTATGATGTCTATAAACTGAAGAAATAATAACGTACCAGGTTTGATTAAAATGAACTTTAATAAACACACCATATCCAATAGGAATCTACTTGCATTGATGTTAAACTTGGTCAGTTACTGTAGAAATATTAGGATTTGTAAGCACCCTTCCCTGAAGTTAGTTTTCAGTACTAGGAAACAAACATTTATTTCAGTGGATGTATATTTCTGAGAATAAACTTTTTAAAAGTTGATTATAAATCCACATATATGAATATGAATGAATTCAGGCGGTGTATAAGAAGACACATATATTTCATATTTTGGTAAATCTGGAGAATATATATATATATATATATATATATATATATATATATATATATATATATATATATATAATGTATATATAGACACACAAACACACACATTATAATGTAGCAATATATATGCCAATTGAAATTCATCATGAAAAATAACTCATCCGCATATCCCAAAATATTCATTTTACTGAACATGAATATGTGTATAGTGTTGTTCATCTAGGAAGCTCACCCATGGGTTCAATTTTCAGTTAAAACAGCGTTTAGGAGGAGTGATCTCTTCTCACAATTTGTATCTGCCAAGTCAGCCACCTCACAAGAATGTATATGTGAAACCAGGTAGGATTCTATTTGTGCATATAAAAATACATTTGCTTAATAGGCTACAGAGAAAGGGAGACAGGAATTCACATTTTTCTTAACTTTAAAAACACATGGAAAATTATTTCAACAAATAATTGACTAGATTTATAACTCCTACCTTATATCATGCAAAAGGTAATTCCAACTATACACCATGCTTCTTCTGAAATGCTTGTATTTCTATTCTGTTTGGGTTATTTTTCTCCATTATATTAGGATTAGTAGTCAGAGTTTAGTAGGGTATGGGTTAGTGTCAGGGATTCAGTATTTCAAACAGAAAATTGGAAAATGAATCCAATGTGTATGCAAATATGTGCTACAAAACAATCTTCCCTCTCTCATCCAGAACAATGACTTGACATTCCCTTTGCCCCAAGTAAGTCAGAATTAGAGGAGAAGAGTTAGAAAATCTGTGAATATATATTTAGAATGGAAAATGCTCAGGAGTTCACAACCTTGGAGTTGATAGAGCAGTTTCCAAAAGTAAGTGACATGGTAAACCCTCCACAAACATGGAGATCTGCTGGCCTAAACACTTCTTGAGAAATTGCCTCTGAGCTTGGGCACTTGAAATATATGTTGTTTTCAGGAGCTTTAACTTCCGATGTAGTGAGACCATCAAAGCTAGGTCTGCATCTATGTGACCAGGAGGACATGGTTTCTTATTTTCCAATGAACATGAGGCAGCAGTGCTAAATTCTCTCTTTGTAGCTAAATTGTGGCCACGGGGGCTAAGTGTCACCCCATGTGGACTGTGAAGCCACTTGGTCATCCTCGACTTTTCATTGTGTTTCTTGCTGCTGCACTGGGAGTTTGGTATTTGCTTCACGAAATACAAGGAGTTCAAGTGGGACACAGTGCTGGAGGGAGTTCTGTCACGTGTGGTGGGTCAGTGTCTGCATGGGAATGCACCAAATAGGCTTCTATCCCACATAGCTTGCCCCTTGACCATAGCAACCTGATTCTAAACATTGCCGTGAAAAATCTCCATATAACAAGATGCCTTTATATAGAAGGGTCTGCTGGCTGCACCGTGTCTGTGTCAAGGCATTTGAAAGTCAATGGCAGATCCACAGGCCCCACCACAGATGTTTTATCACACACCTGCACACCACTGCTCTAGGCCCACTACATATCAGGCTCCAACTTACTGGCATCTCTGTTCTACACCATTTTCATGATACCTAGTCAATCAAGGCACTGTCTGGTATACTCATGATCAGCAACAGGACATCCAAAGGTTCTCCAGTGCCACCTGGTCATGAGAATTTCTAAAAATTCATGGTATTTATCTAACTATTTTTCACATATGAAGTTGTTGGTACTGTGGGTTTCAATTCATTCAGGATCCATTAAATGTTGAGGAAGCTCATTTTAATGAAGGATCTGGAGATCTCTCACAGGCAAGGCTTCCCAAAGAGTGGCCAAATTGTCACATGAAGCCAGGCCCATTGAGGTCTCCAATGTGAGGTCCATGTGTGTTTTGACTCTCAACGATGGCTGCCAGGTCTTTCAGAATAAAACCTGTGATATCCTAGCTGAGATTCCCAGTGCTCTCTGGAAAGCCTCTCTGGGCCAAGATCTCAGTTTCCAAGGGCGACTCTCATGCGTGGCCTCCTGAAATCCCAACAACATTCATGGCAATACTTCTCTGAAGTCAGTTCCAAATCTCATTCTCTAAGGGGAATCACACCAGAGTTCAAGCCCAGGTGGACCCAGTCATCTCTTCCAACTACCACACAAATGACCACAATTAAAACCAAAACACTCCCACATGGCCCTCATCTTTTTCCATATAAACACACATCATAACCTCTGGATGGAGTTTTCCATGAGGTGCACATCCAAACCAGTGCCCAAAATAAGCTCCCTTGCCCCTCATTTGCCTAACATCAGGGTTGATTGAACACGCTTCCTGTGAACCAGCAGTGATCAAATAGGCCTGCCGTAAATGCTCCACTTCTCCACTTTGAGGCCTTCTTACTGTGGGGTTTAGATTCTTTTTTTTTTCTAAATTTTTTTGGAAATTTAATTGAAAAGTTAAAAAAAATTGTTTTGCAGAATATTAAATTTCTAATGGCAAAGCCTTCACCTTGTTTGTGAAGGAAACCTTGATGCCTTGCCAATCTGGTTATATGGAGACACTCAAAATTTTCTGTTACATACTACATGGATGAATGGCTAAAGCACATAGTTTTTTAAAACTGAAAGGCAGATACCAGCAAGTAAGATAACAAATAAAAGACAATTTTATTAAAAAATAAAGTTGTTATATGACTCAAATATTGGAAATTCAATTCTTTTTTTTTGGTTGTTCAAAACATTATAAAGCTCATGATATATCATCTTTCATACATTTGACTTAATTGGGTTATGAACTCCCATTTTTACCCCAAATACAAATCGCAGAATCACATCAGTTACACACTCACGTTTTTACATAATAGCATACTAGTTATTGTTGAATTCTGCTACCTTTCCTATCCCCTACTATTCCCCCTCCCCTCCCATCTTCCCTCTCTACCTCATCTGCTGTTGTTTAATTCTCTCCCTTGTTTTCCCCTCTTTAGCCTCACAACCTCTTATATGTAATTTTGTGTAACATTGAGTAGTCTCCTACCATTTCCATATAATTTTCCTTCTCTCTCCCTTTCTCTCCCCCCACTCATCTCTGTTTAGTTTTAATATTTTTCTCATGTTCTTCCTCCCTGTTCTCTTCTTATTTGCTCTCTCTATATAAAAGGAAACATTTGGCATTTGTTTTTTAAGGATTGGATAGCTTCGCTTAGCATAATCT
Organism: Callospermophilus lateralis; assembly: GCF_048772815.1. NCBI lineage: Eukaryota > Metazoa > Chordata > Mammalia > Rodentia > Sciuridae > Callospermophilus > Callospermophilus lateralis. Next base: position 3,465,737 of record NW_027511677.1, read on the forward strand.
ATTCTAATGCCATTCATTTCCCTGCAAATTCTATGATTTTGTCATTTTCAGTGCTGTGTAATACTCCATTGTGTATAGATGCCACATTTTTATTATTCATTCGTCTATTGAAGGGCATCTAGTTTGGTTCCACAGTCTAGTTATTGTGAATTGTGCCGCTATGATCATCGATGTGGCAGTATCCTTATACTGCTCTCTATTAAGATCCTCAGGGAAGAGTCTGAGAAGGGCGATATCTCAAATGGTGGTTCCGTTCCCAGCTTTCCCAGGAATCTCCATACTGCTTTCCATATTGGACTCTCCAATTTGCAGGCCCACAAGCAGTGTACAAGTGTACCCTTTACCCCACATCCTCACCAACACTTATTGTTGTTCGACTTCATAATGGCTGCCAATCTTACTGGAGTGAGATGGTATCTTAGGGTGGTTTTGATTGCATTTCTCTGACTGCTACAGATGGTGAGCATTTTTTCATGTACTTGTTGATTGATTGTATATCCTCCTCTGTGAAGTGTCTGTTAAGATCCTTGGCCCATTGTTGATTGGGTTATTTGTTTTCTCATTGTTTAATTGTTTTGAGTTCTTTGTATATTCTAGATATTAGGGCTCTATCTGAAGTGTAAGGGGTAAAAATTTGTTCCCAGGATGTAGGCTCTCTATTTAACTCTCTTATTGTTTCTCTTGCTGAGAAAAAACTTTTTTAGATTAAGTAAGTCCCATTTGTTTATTCTTTTTATGAACTCTTGGGCTATGGGTGTCCTATTAAGGAATTTGGAGCCCAACCCCACAGTATGTACATCGTAGCCAACTTTTTCTTCTATCAGACGCAGTGTCTCTGATTTTATATCTGGCTCCTTGATCCATTTTGAGTTAACTTTTATGCATTGTGAGAGAAAGGGATTCCGTTTCATTTTGTTGCATATGAATTTCCAATTGTCCCTGCACCATTTGTTGAAGATGCTATCCTTCTTACATTGCATGCTTTTAGGTCCCTTTTCAAATATAAGAAAGTTGTAATTTTGTGGATATGTCTCTGTGTCCTCTATTCTGTACCATTGGTCCATCTGCCTGTTTTGATACCAGTACCACACTGTTTTTGTTACTATTGCTTTGTAGTACAGTTTGAACTCTGGATTCACACTTCCTGCTTAGAATTGCTTTCACTATTCTGGGTCTTTTGTTGTTCCATATGAAATTCATGATTACTTTATCTATTTCTACAAGAAATGCCATTGGGTTTTTGATTGGCATTGCATTAAACCTGTAGAGAACTTTGGGTAATATCGCCATTTTGATGATGTTATTTCTGCCTATCCATGTACAGGGCATATTTTTCCATCCTCTAACATCTTCTTCTATCTCTCTCTTTAGGGTTCTGTAGTTTTCATTGTATAAATCTTTCACCTCTTTGGTTAGGTTGATTCCCAAGTTTTTTATTTTCTTTGAGTATACTGTAAATGGAGTGATTTTCCTCATTTCCATTTCAGAAGTTTTGTTGCTGATATACAAGAATGCCTTTGATTTATGTGTGTTGATTTTATATCCTGCCAATTTGCTGAATTCATTTATTAACTCTAGCAGTTTCTTTGTAGACCCTTTTGGGTCTGTTAAATATATTATCATGTCATCCACAAATAGCGATAATTTAAGTTCTTCTTTTCCTATTTTTATGCCTTTAATTTCCTTTGTCTGTATCATTGCTCTGGATAGTATTTCAAGAACTAAATTAAATAGAAGTGGTGATAGAGGGCATCCCTGTCTTGTTGCAAATTTTAGAGGGAATGCCTTCAGTTTTTCTCCATTTAGGATGATGCTAGCCTGAGGTTTAGCATATATAGCTATTACCATGTTGAGGTAAGTTCCTGTTATTCCTAGTGTTTTATAGAGTTTTAAAGAAAAAGGGATGCTGTGCTTTGTAGAATGCTTTTTTTGCATCTATCGAGATGATCATATGGTTCTTCTCTTTAAGTCTATTGATGTGATGGATTACATTTATTGATTTCCGTATATTGAACCAGCCTTGCATCCCTGGGATGAATCCCTCTTGATCATGAAGCACAATTTTTTTATATGCTTTTGTTTTTTATTTGCCAGGATTTTATTGAGAATTTTTGCATCCAAGTTTATTAGAGATATTGGTCTGTAGTTTTCTTTCTTTGAAGTGTCTTTGTCTGGTGTTGGGATCAGGGTGATGTTGGCCTCATAGAATGAATTTGGAAGAACTCCTTCTCTTTCTATTTTTTGAAATAGCTTGAAAAGTATTGGTATTAATTCATCTTTGAACGTTTTGTAGAACTCTGCTGTATAACCATCTGGTCCAGGGCTTTTTTTGGTTGGTAGTCTTTTGAAGGTTTCTTCTATTTCTTCCTTTGTTATTGGTCTATTTAAATTGTGTGAGTCTTCCGGACTCAAACTTGGCAGATTATATGACATAAGAAATTTATCAATATCTTCATTATCTTCTGTTTTATTGGAATATGGGGTTTCAAAATACTTTCTAATTATCATCTGAATTTCTGTAGTGTCTGTTGTGATGTTGCCTTTTTTATCCCATATGTTAGTAATTTGAGTTCTCTCTCTACTTCTCTTCATTAGCATGGCTAAGGCCCTGTCGATTTAATTTATTTTCAAAGAACCAACTTTTATTTTTTCAATTTTTTTTGTTTCAATTTTGTTGATTTCTCCTCTAATTTTAATTATTTCTTGTCTTCTACTACATTTGTTGTTTTGCTTTTTTTTTTCTAGGTTTTTGAGATGTAGTGTGAGATCATTTATTTGTTGTTTTTTTTTCTTTTTTTTTTTTTGAGGAAAGAATTCCAAGAAATGAATTTCCCTCTTAAAACTGCTTTCATTGTTTTCCATAGAATCCGGTATGTTTTGTCTGTATTGTCATTTGTCTCTAAGAAATTTTTTATCTCCTCCTTTATGTCTTCTGTAACCCACTGATCATTCAGTAACATATTGTTCATTTTCCATGTGATGTAGAATTTTTCCTTCCTTCTTCAATCATTAATTTCAAGTTTCATTCCATTATGATCAGATATGGTGCATGGTATTATCTCCATACTTTTATATTTACTAAGAGTTTCCATATGGCATAATATATGGTCTATATTTGAGTAGGACCAATGTGCTGCTGAGAAGAACATGTATCCACTTTATGATGTTTGATATATTCTATATATGTTGGTTAAGTCTAGGTTATTGATTGTTCTATTAAGTTCTATAGTTTCTTAATTCAGATTTTCTCTAGAGGATCTGTCCAATTGCGAGAGTTGTGTGCTGAAGTCACCCGTAATTATTGTGTTATAGCCTATATGACTCTTGAAGTTGAGGAGAGTTTGTTTTATGACTTTGCACCACCATTGTTTGATGCATACAAATTGATAATTGTTATGTCTTGTTGGTTAATGGTGCCTTTTAACAGTATATAGTGTCCTTCTTTATCACTTTTGATTAACTTAGGTTTAAGTTGATTTTAATCGATATGAGTATGGCCACTCCTTCTTGCTTCCGAGGGCCAACAATGGCTGCAAAGTCTTTCAGAATAAAATCATGTGATTTCCTGGCTGAGATTCCCATTGCTCTGTGGAAAGCCACCTTGGGCCTAGATCTCAGTTTCAAAGGGTGACATTCATGCGTGGCCTCCTAAAAACCAACACAATTCATTTCAATACTTCTATGAGGTACGTTCCAGAACTCAGGCTCTAAGGGAAATCACACCAGAGTTCAAGCCCAGGTGGACCAAGTCATCTCTTCCAACCCCCACACAAATGACCACAATTAGAACAAAAAAACTCCCACATGGCCCTCATCTTCGTCCATAAAGACCCTCATCAAAAGTTCTGGATGGAAGTTTTCATGAGGGTCGCAACCAAAGACAGTTTCCAGAATAAGCTCCCTTGCCTCTAATTTCCCTAAAGTCAGGGTGGCCTGGACACCCTTCCTGTGAACCAGGAGTGATCAAAAAGGCCTGCCATTAAATCCGCTCTGTTTCTATAATTTGAGGCTTACTGAATGTCAGGTATAGATTTTTTATGTGATTTGGAGTCATGAGAAAACCCAAGCATATCTGCAGAGCATTGAAGAATTCATTTGACAAAGAGGATCCCTATTCTCACTTGAAGGGGGTCAGGAACCTAACAGAGAAAGGCAAGAATCTTCATCCACAATGACTGCTCTTTTTGCCATTTTGGTTTTGAATGCACACATGGGTTCTTTCTTTAGATCCATTAGGTGCTGAGAATCTAAGCCACAGCCTCACACAGGGCCAAGAGGCAGATTCAGACAAATCCCTTTCCAAAGCAATTAAGCAAAGAGCCACAGGTGATGTCCATTTATTTCCATTTGAAAATTTTTTCTTCAGGCTTCACAAAGGGGTGGCCTGAGGCAAAGACCTTCCTGACATTCAGGGCAACAGAACCCTTGATTTGTATACTTAGCTTGAATTATGTTCTGCACCGAGGTCTCAGATAAATCGATATACAATGGCATAGGACCGTGTACCTCGGATGATTGAATGTACAAGAGAACATCCAGTCAAAAAGGGATAGTCTGTAGGATTAGGAAGATAGTCAGTAGGTTTAGGAAGAAGAGTGACTCTAGGAGTTGGACCAAAAGTTCTTTAGCAATAGGGTTTCAGTTAGAGAGTGAATGTAAATGTCAGCACATGTGAAGAGACAGTCACAATGATGAACTGGGAAAAATATGTAGGAAAGCAGATATCAATAGAAAGATTAGGAAATCAGGCAAAGTATAAAGTGAGTGATAGGATTAGACATTTTCAACAGGCTTGAGGTTGAATATATAATCTTAGGAAGAAACAAATATGTAGTAATCAATAGGATTGACATTTGAGAGCATTAGGCACCCTGGACATGGATGTTTTTAGTAATCCATGGTCACTTTCCATTTAGGCTTTGGTACAATCATATGTGTGACCTTTGCATTTTGTGTCCAGAATACTACCGTGATAAATTGTATATGTTGATAAGGTGACATGAGTATTTCTTCCACCATTATGGGGAGTAACATTCTGGAAACTTATAAATTAGTACTGGTGATACAAATAGGTGTACCTTGTGTTGATGATTATTGAGATGTTGCATGAATAGACCATATTGTGATAAAGTATATAACTAGTTCCAACTTTAAATAATGGATTGAGTTTGCATCTGAAAATATATTGGAAATCTTATATTGATATATATACAATCATTCCAACCAGTTATATATGTAATGGTAATATTAGGGTTACGGTTTATCGTGAAGGGTGAGTATTGCTTCAAAAATGATTATGGAATAAAAAATAATGTGTTTAGAAAGAAGTCTAGTGAAAAGACCAGTAAAGAAACATGGAGGAATACATGTGTTCTTAAGTAGTAAGTAAATGAATGTGAACCAAATGCCTATAATTTTGTGAAGTTGTGGATGAAAAAATATATCCTATGATGTCCATAAACAGATAAAATAATAATATACCAGTGTTGAATAAAAATGAACTTCAAAATACACATCATGTCCCATAGCAATATACTTGCATTGATGTTAAACTGGGTCAGGTACTGTAGAAATATTAGGATTTGTATGCACCACCTACTGAACTTAGTTTTCAGTAGTAGGAAACAAAAATGTATTACAGGAATATAAATATTGCTGAAAATAATCTTGTAAAGATTGGATTTTGAACCCACATACATGAATATAAATGAATTTAGGGAGTGTATAATAAGACACATATTTTTCATATTTTTTTTAAAATCTGGAGGAAAAAAAAAAATATATATATATATATATATATATATATATATATATATATATATATATACATATATATTTTTTCCAGATTTAAAAAAAATACACAAACACACACACACACACACACACACATGCACACATACACACACACACACACATTAATATTTAGCAATATATATGCCAATCGAAATTCATCATGAAATATAATTCATCCACGTATTCAAAAATATTCATTTTACTGAACATGGATTTATGTATAGTGTTTTTCACTAGGAAGCTCACCCATAGGTTGAATTTTCAGTTCCATCATTATTTAGGGAGAGTCATCTGTTCTCACAATTTTATATTCCAAAGTCAGGGAGCTCAAAAGAATGTCGTGTGATACCAGGTAGGATATTATATATATGCATAAAAAAATACATGTGCTGAATAGGATACAGAGAAAGGGAGACAGGAATTTATATATGTGATAATTTTAAAAAATCATGGAGAAATATTACAATGAAAAGTTGACTAGATTTAAAACACATACTCTTGATAATGCAGAAGGCAAATAGAAGTATACACCATGCTTCCTATGAAAGGCCTGTATTTCTATTCGGTTAGGTTTCTTTCTCTCCATGATATTAGGATTAGTAGTCAGAGTCTAGTAGGTTATGGGTTAGTGTCAGGGATTCAGTATTTCAAATGGAAAAAAGGAAAATGAATCTAATGTGTATGCAAAAATGTGATACACATAAATCTTCCCTCTCTCATCCAGAACAATGCCTTGACATAACCATCGCTAAAAGTAAGACACAATTAGAGGAGAGGAGTTAGAAAATCTGTGAATTTATGTGGAATGGAAAATGCTCAGGAGTTCACAACACTGGAGGTGGTAGAACAGTTTCCAAAAGTAAGGGAGAGGGTAAACAATCCAGAAACATGGAGCTGTGGTGGCCTAAAGACTTCTTGAGAAACTTCCTCTGAGGTTGGGAACAAGAAATATATGTAATTGTCAGGAGATTTAGCTTCGTTTGTAGTGACACCATGAAATCTGGGTCTGCATCTATGTTACCTGGAGAACATGGTTTCTTATTTTCCAATGATCATGAGGCAGCGGTGCTGAATTCTCTCTTTGTAGGTAAACTGAGGCCACTGGGCTGAAGTGTCTCCCATGTGGACTGTGAAGCCATTTGGTGATCCTCCACTTTCCAGGGTGTTTCTTACTGCTGCACTGGGAGTTTGGTACTTGCTTCACGAAATACAAGGAGTTCAACTGGGATAAAAATGCTGGAGGAGTTCTGTCATGTGTGGTTGGTCAGGGTCGCGAAGAGAATGTACGAACCAGGCTTCTATCCTACATAGCTTCCCCCTTGACTATAGCAACCTGATTCTGAACATTGCCCTGAAACCTCTCCATATGACAAGATGCCTTTACATATAAAGGTCTGCTGCCTGCACCATGTCAGTCGCAAGTCTTTCAAAGCCAATGGAAGATCCAGGTGGTCCTACCAAAAATATTTATTTACACACCTACAGTCCACTTCTCTACACCCAGTACTCAGCAGGATCCAAATTACTGGCATCTCTGTTCTACACCATTTTCACGAAACCCAGTCAATCAAGGCACTCTTTGGTACACTCATGATCAGCAACAGGAAATCCAAAGTTTATCCAGTGCCACCTGGTCATGGGAATTTCAGAAATTTCATGGTATTAATCTAGTCATATTTCAAAAATGAAGTTAGAGGCACTGTGGGTTTCAATTAATTCAGGAACCATTAAATGGTGAGGAAGCTCATTTCAATGAAAGCTCTGGAGAACACTCACAGAAAAGCCTTCCAAAAGACGGGCAAAAAGGTCACATGAATCCAGACACATTGTGGTCTACAATGTGAGGTCCATATGTGTTTGGACTCTCAACTAGGGCTGCCAAGTCTTCAAGAAGTAAATCATGTGATATCCTGGCTCAGAATCCCCGAGCTCCGTGGAAAGCCATCCTGGGCCTAGATCTCAGTTTCCAAAGGCGATTATCACGCGTGGCCTAGTAAAATCCCAAGAGAATTCACGTCAATACTTCTCTGAGGTCAGATCCAGAACTCATTCTTTAAGGGGAATCACACCAGAGTTCAAGCCCAGGTGATCCCAGTCATCTCTTCCAACTACCACACAAATTACCACAATTAAAACAAGAACACTCCCATATGGCCCTCATCTTCTTCCATATTGACACTCATCATAATTTGGCTGGATGTTTAAATGAGGGGCGCAGACCAAGACAGTGTCCAAAATAAGCTCCTTTGACCCTCATTTGCCTAAAGTCAAGGTGGCCTGGACACCCATCCTGTGAACCAGGAGTGATCAAATAGGCCTGCCATTAATACCGCTCCAATTCTCCAATTTGAGGCCTACTGACTGTGGGGTTTAGATTCTTTATGTGAATTTTAGTCATGATAAAACCAAACACCTATGGGCTAGCCTCTGTAGGTTTTGAAGAACTCATTTGACCCAAAGGATCCCTATTTTCACTTGATGGAGTTCAGGAACCTTACAGAGGAAGTCAAGAGACTTCATCCCAATGACTGCTCTTTTGGCCATTTTTCATTTGGATGCAAACATGGGAACTTTCTTTAGATCCATCAGGTGCTGAGAATCTAAGTCACAGCCACACACAGGGCCAGGGGGCTGATTCATACACATCCCTTTTCAAAGCACTTAAGAAAAGAGCCACAGGTATGCCCAATCATTTCCCTTTGAAAACTGTTTTCTTCAGGCTTCAAAAAGGGGTGGCCAGAGGCAAAGACCTTCCTGACATTCAGGGCAACAGAACAATTGGTAAGTAAAAGGCCCAAAGCAGGGTTTCTCCACTGAGACTTTCCTGGTCACACTGATATCTGAGTTTTCTGAGATGCTCCCCATTCCCTACAGCTATCCAGTACATTGTTATGTCACAGAGCTTTGAGGTGGTAAAGATCTTGGACACAAAACCATAGGCCTATTCTTGAGATTGGCCGGAATTCAGGAAGAAAACAGGAACTTAGGAAGATAGCAGGTGTTGCACATCAATAAGGCAAGCTACAGTCCATTCATAAATGGGGCAATATGAATGCTGAGAAGCTTTCTACTCGACAAGACACATCCATTCATGAATTCTCTTTTCTAATGTCTACAACCACGGACACAGTGAGATACACAGACAGAGAAACACTCGCCATGTTAAACGACTTACTAGAAACAGTCCACTTCCAACGAAACAAACTGACTTTCCTACCTATTCTCAGAGAATGAGACAAAACCACAAACCCACAACCACACCCACAAAGGCAACTTCTTCCCACAAGTAGGTCTTTGACTATCCAGAGTGTCCTCTGTCTTGTAGGCCATAATATGTTCCCCCAAAATAGCCTGTCCTGTCTCAGATCTGGTCTCCTTGGCAAACTCTGTGAACTTCTCAGGAGCCAACGGTGAGCCACTAACTGCTTTCTCAAGAAAAGCAACGCTTCCGAGCTTTCCTGGCATTTGTTCTTCTCACGTCTGAAGGTACCAAGAAAGACTGACTGTCCTTGGTAAATTCAAATAAGTGAGACCACAGGGATGGGGACTGGGACTGGCTCTGTGTGCCTGGCTTCCTGGATCCAAAGTTCAGAAAGTTCCATCACCAAGGAAGTGAGGTGAGGTCATTTCCTTCCTGAACTGAATGAGGTCCCTGTCTTGGCAACCACTTTGTCTTAACTGTTGCTTCCAAGGGTCCCATGAGATTGAGGCTGCCCCTACTTCCTGTGACACTTTCACAAGTTAGAATGGTATATCAACCATAGGCACCCAGGAATAGATCTCCACACAGGCCTGTTTTGGTCCATGTTCTCTACATTAAGAAGAGAATCTAATTCAGACACAACCTTTTATCCTGACCGGGTTGTTTGCCATGGAAGATGACTTTTGCTTTCTCAGGTCCTTCATAGCTGCCTACATCTTCTCCAGGGATCATTTCTGCATGGGCCTTTGAGGTTCTCAGCAGGTGGAAGTTTCCCTACATTTCTTTATTGTAAAATCAACTCTTTCCCTGCTCTTCTATAAAGTTAGATTGAAGGAACAGGGTATGATTATGGTTAAATCATGTTTGATTTGGGTTAGAAATCATTGTGCTGGATGAATAATGGTATTGGGAACTTGCTATGTGTATAAGAATATATAGGTGTAATATATGTATGAAAAAAGAAATCTAAGTATGATTTGAAGGCCAGAAGGGCATTGGGCCCTTGATTGGGATACGCAGCATTGAATTACGTTCTGCAGAGATGTCTCAGATAAATCAATATACAATGGCATAGGTCCTTGTACCTTGCATGAATTAATGTAGAAGGAACATCCAGTCAAAAAGGGATAGTCGGTAGTGAAAGGTTAATAAAATAGGTACTTGTAATTTCCTGTTTTTCTGTATGCTTAACAAAACACTGTTGAAATCTTGAGAAATGTTTGCTAATCTTGTTCTAGAATGTACTGTTCCCAACTGCCAAACTGCAGAATGTACTGCCTCACTCGGTGTCACGCGAACCGCCCACTCACCCTTACACATCAGTAAACTTCCCTCCCTTCCCTCTCCAAGAAATGTATGTAAGCTCTGCATAAGCTGTTCTCAGAGCTCTCTGATCTATTTAAGTTAGCTGTGAGCCCCAGCAAGCTGGACCCAAAAAAAGCCCTTTGCTGTTGCATGAGACAGTCTCTTGGTAGTCTCTTCCTCCGACACTCGCCTGACCTTTACATATTGAGGTTCCACCGAGTTCTGGCAGTGGCGGATGAGAGACCCCCAACGGGCTCCTCTCGGAGCAAGTAAGGCGCCTCTTTCTGGTTTCAGGTGTCATGTTAGGGCTTGGCAAAATTGCTGGAGATGAAGAGCCTGGGGTCTCTCCGACGGTGGCTGAGAGACGTGTCACAGAGACATAGGGCACCTCCATGGGGGACCCCGCAGAGGACTCGGAGAATCAAGGAACAATTGCTTCATCGACTCAGTGATATTTTGTTTTAGATTAGGTATTGCCATCCTATCGGGTTTTGCCGGCTACGCATTCCTGGTCTCAGTGTTGGAGGTCCATTGCCTGTCTTCATGGTCTTGTCTTATCTGTGTCATGTGACTTTGCTTTTACTGTTTGTGTACCTTTCATTATGGGACAGAGCACTTCAATGGCTCTGTCCCTGACCCTTGATCACTGAACCAAAGTCTGCTTAAGGGCTCAGTATCTTTCTTTTTTTAGTAAAACGCTAGACCTGGCAGACTCTCTGTGCCTCAGAATGGCCCATTTTGGAGTCGTATGGCCCCTAGAAATATCTTTCTACTTCCCACTAATTTAAAAAGTCAGAGATATTGTCTTTCAGCCAGGGCCACATATCCATCCTGATCAACAGCCATATATCTTAACTTTGCCAACCTCTGCAAATCTCCTCCACCATGGGTGAAGCCTTTCCTTGCCCATGCCTCTGCTCATACTCCTTCCCCCATGATCTCTCAAACCCTCATCTCTTCCACCTCCTCCACCCTCTGTTCTCCCTGAGTCACAAGATTTGACTCTACTGGACTCTTCTTCCCCTCCTTATCCACTGCCCTCGTCCCCTAACACACAACACACTCTAAGTGATTCCCCTGCTTCTGACTAAGCCTCTCTACCATTGGAGGAAGCTAAGCTGGTAATAGGATCTGATAATGGACCGATGTTCATGGCCCAGGTAAGTAAGGGGTTAGCCAGGAACCTGGGGATTAATTGGAAGTTATATTGTGCTTATAGACCCCAGAGTTCAGGACAAGTAGAAAGAATGAATAGAACAATTAAAGAGACCTTAACGAAATTAAGCTTAGAGACCAGCATAAAAGATTGGACTATGCTCCTGACTTATGCAATGTTTCATGCAAGAAAAAATCCTTCTGTTTCTTTGAGTAGCCTTACCCCCTGAGAAATTCTCTATGGTGGCCCTCGTCCAGTAAGGGTCCTAAGCCCAACTGTAAGACCTAAGGATCCATTTCACACCCTCTTGGTTGACAGACTTAAAGCTCTTGAAAGAACTCAGTGATACCTGTGAAAATAGCTGGCCACTGCCTACCAAACTGTGTACCAGGGGATTCCACATCCATATCAAATAAGAGACTTCATGTATGTAAGATGACATCAGGTGTCATCCCTGGAACCCTGCTGAAAAGGACCATACCAGGTGTTACTTATAACACCTACAGTGGTAAAGGTATACAGAATCACTTCCTGGATCCATGCCTCTCATCTCAAGCCTGCTCCTTGTGCAGAATCTTTCTGGAAACTGGAAAAGACTGGTAACAGTTTCAAATTGTGTATTCGCCATGTGGATAAGGTTATATACTCTCCCCTTGGCCACAAGTAGTCCTAACCCTCATCAGCCTGTTAAGCAGCGATGGCTGATCACAAATCCTACTGGAAAAGAGTATAATCTATCTCGCATACAGCCCCCTTAGGGACCTGGTGGCCATCTCTCCACCCAGACATTTGTCAGCTGGCCATAGGTCTTTTTTATTGGGATATCCCTGATGAAGAAAATCCCACTAAAATACCATTAAATCCCTTCCGTACCATAGATAATGGAAACAAACTTTATGGATGTAGGGACACGCGAGCCAGATGTGGTTGGCTAGCCTAGATTACTATGTTTGCCCGGCAAACTATCAAAGCCACAAACAGTAACGGCTGTGTGGGGGAAAAGCCGACTTCTTCTGTATTTCATGGAGATGTGATCATACAGGGGCTGCCTGATGGAACCCCAATACTTCATCAAATTCAGTACACAGCATTGGCCATATTACCAAGTAGAAAACAGAAAAAGGATGGCCCCCAGAGGGGTCTCTAGATCCTCAAATTTTGCGTGACCTTTTTAACTTCTGCAAGTGCTCAAAAGGGTGAAAGGAGATTCCCCTATGTGGAAGCCTTTTCCCTCCTTCACTCACATCCTGAACTATGCTTCTCCAATAGATTTTTATCCTCAGCCTTCTGCTCCAGACTCTCTGCTGTCACTCCCACCTCAGCAACCTGATTTCTCCCCTCCAATTACTAGATCAGAACCCCAAACCTCCACCAGTTCTCAGACAATTGCCCACTAGTGAGGTAGCAGGTACTGAGGTACCCCTCCACCGACTCATTCCTCTCTTCTCCTGTCAGTGCCCTCACCGGGTCCCACCAGGTCCTCTTTCCAGCTAACCCAAAGCTCAAATGAGCTGAGGAGAGCTCTCAGACCCTTATCCAAGATGTAATATAAATGGCCGTTAAAGTTGCTTTGTCATCACTGAAAACAGGTTACTAAAATTTAAAGTCCCTCACAGAATTTTGGGATACTCACTCCCGTTTTCTGCTCTGCTCTACCTGTTCTACTGCTGAAGTTTTGTTGCTAGGAAATTCCCAAACCCCTTTCCAATTATTTTTTTACATCTCTCTTTTTCCTCATTCTCAGATCCTCAGAGCTTCTCTCAGCCCCACCTTCCCCGTATTCCCCCTCTGTACCAGGCCCACAGAAAAGTCTTAAATGTCCTTCTCCAGAAGTCTTCACCATGGCTGACTTTAGAACTTTCAGCATAGAGTTTCTATAAAGAGTTCAATGTAGATAAACTTTCTCTTTTTGTATTGCCCTGTTCTACTTGGCCACTGGTTAAAAAACTCAGTACTTCTAAGCTAGACAACCCCTAACTTGTTTTTCACAAAATATGTGAACAAGGCCTCTGGCCTTCAGCTGGGGCTTCACAGAAATGGCTACATTTCTAAGATAAAGAAATTACCAAATGGGCTCTGTTGTAACAGCTGGCAGGGGGAAAATAAGAAAGGGAATAAAAAGCTCTCCCCCTCCCATGTGTCCTTGAAAACTTAACTTGCCCAGAACAGAGGAAAAATCAGAAACAAATACTGCTTTTTTGAACTTCTGCAGACTGTAAACTTCTGAGCCCCATCCTTATATGCTGGGTACAAAATTCTGAAACTACCTAAACTTGAGTTTCAGGGGATTAATTGATTACAACAGAAGCAATGCCCTCTGAATCCGGTTGCAACAAAATAGGACTGTTTCCCTGTCTTCAGTGCCTTAGGTGCCTTGCCTTGTCTGTCCCTACAACAGCATAATTCTATATACTTAAACATTGTTTATGTTTTCATGAAATGGTCAACAGATGGGATTAATTTTGAAATGGTGCAGATGTTTCCCAGAGTGCTCTATCATGATGCAGGTTCGTTTGAAGATCAAATGGGGGGGGCATACAACCGGTTCCACTGGGAACATGTATCGCTCACTTTAGCCATCCTATTATGAATAGGAGTTGCTGCACGGGTGGGCACAGGAGCCACTGCCATTGTCCATGGGACACAACAAATGACCCAATTAGAAGCAGCAATAGAGCAAAACTAAGATATTAGAAACCCCCATCAGAGCTTTGCATGAATCTTTAACCTCTCTCTCTGAAGTTGTTTTACAGAACAGTTGAGGGTTGGACCTCCTCTTTATTAGAGAAGGGGGCCTTTGTGATGCATTGAGGAAAGAATGTTGTTTTTATGCTGACCATACTGGAGTTGTAATAAAATCTATGAGTAAATTTAAAAGACACCTTGAAGAGCATCAACAAGAGAGAGAGGCCCAAAAAGGGTGGCTTGAGTCTTGGTTCACACACTCCTCCTGGTTAACTACGTTTTTATCAACCTGGCAGGTCCAATAATAATCCTCATATTATTGCTAACTATAAAACCCTGTTTGCTCAACCGTGTAATTTCTTTTCTCCAGGCTCAAATTGGACGAGTTAAACTTATGGTAATACCCCACTAGCAGACATAGAATGTGACACCCTCCAATGATCATTTTTATGATTAAAAGTAGCCAGAAGAAGAAGTGGGGAATAAAAGGTTAATAAAATAGGTACTTGTCACTTCTTATTTTTCTGTATGCTTAACAAAACACTGTTGAAATCTTGAGAAATGCTTGCAAATCTTGTTCCCAGAATGTTCTGTCCCCAACTGCGCAACTGCAGAATGTACTCCCTCACCCAGTTGCACGCAAACCACCCACTCGCCCTGACCCATCAATAAAATTCCCTCCCTGCCCTCTCCAGGGAAAGTATATAAGCTCTACTTAAGCTATTCTCAGGGCTATCTGCTCGATTCAAGTGATCTCTGAGCCCCAGCATGCTGGACACCAAAAAAACCCTTTGATGTTTCATGAGATAGTCTGTTGGTTGTCTCCTCCTCTGAAGCTCGCCCCACATTTACTTGGATGATTGAATGTAGAAGAGAACATCCAGTCAAAAAGAGATAGTCTATAGCATTAGGAAGATAGTCAGTACTTTTAGGAATAAGGGTGAGTATAGGAATTGGAAAAAAAAGTTCTTTAGCAATAGGGTTTCGATTAGAGAGTGAATGTAAATGTCAGCACAGGTGAAGAGTCAGTCACAATGATGAACTGGGGAAAATATGTAGGAAAGCAGATATCAATAGAGACATTACGAAAACAGGCAAAGTATAAAGTGAGTGATAGGATTAGATATTTTGAACAGGGTTGAGTTTACATATATAATCTTAGGAAGAAACAAATATGTAGTCACAAATAGGATTGACATTTGAGATCATTAGGCAAATTTCAGGTGGATGAATATTTCTCAGAATAATCTTGTGGATAGTTGATTATAAATCCACATACATAAACGTGAATGAATTTATGTAGTGTATATAAGACACATATATTTCATATTTTGAAAAATCTGGAGAGTGTATATATATATATATATATATACACAAAACACACACACAGACAAAAAAGTAGCAATATATATGTCAATCAAAATTCATTATAAAATATGCATCATCCAGAGATCTAAAAATATTAATTTTACTGAACATGGATTTATGTATAATGCTCTTCAACTAGCAAGCTCACCCATAGGTTGAATATCCAATTCCAACAAGTTTAGTAGGAGTGATCTCTTCTAACAATTTGTATCTGCCAAGTCAGCCACCTCACAAGAATGTACGTGTGGTACCAGGTAGGAATCTATATGTGCATATAAGAATACAGAGAAAGGGAGACAGGAATTCACATATTTGTTAACCTTAAAAATACATGGACAACTATTTCAACAACAAATCAACTAGATTCATGACTCCAACTCTGTATCATGCAAAAGGCAAGTCCAACAATACACCAGGCCTACTCTGAACTGCTTGTATTTCTATTCTGTTTGGGTTAGTTTTCTCCATCATATTAGAATTAGTAGTCAGAGTCTGGTCGGGTATGGGTTAGAGTCAGGGATTCAGTATTTTGAATGGAAAATAAAAAACTGAATCCAATGTGTATGCAAATATATGCTACAGAAAATTCTTCCCACTCTCCTCCAGAACAATGCCTTGACATTACCTTCGCCCCAAGTAAGAAACAATTAGAGGAGAAGAGTTAGAAAATCTGTGAATACCTATCAGGAATGGAAAATGCTCCAGATTTCACATCTTTGGAGGTGGTAGAGGAGTTTCCAAAAGTAAGGGACAGGGTAAACACTCCACAAACATGGAGCTTTGCTGGCCTAAAGACTTTTTGAGAACCTGCCTTTGAGGTTGGGCACTTAAAATATATGTTGTTTTCATTAGCTTTAGCTTTATTTGTAGTGAGACAATCAAAGCTCGATCTGCTTCTATGTGACCTGGAGGACATGGTTATTTATTTTCCAATAAAAATGAGGCAGCAGTGCTGAATTCTCTCTTTGTAGGTAAACTGTGGCCACTGAGGGCTAAGTGTCTCCCCGTGTGGACTGTGACACAACTTGGTCATCCTCCAATTATCGTCGTGTTTTTTGCTGCTGCACTGGGAGTTTGGTATTTGCTTCATGAAATACAATGAGTTCAAATGGGAGACAGTGCTGAAGGGAGTTCTGTCAGCTGTGGTGGGCATGGTCTCCAGGAGAATGCACCAACCAGGGTTCTATCCCACGTAGCTTGCCCCCTTGACAATAGCAACATGATTCTGAACATTGCCCTAAAACCTCTCCATATAAAAATATGCCTTTACGTATATGGGTCTGATGGCTGCACCATGTCAGTCTCAAGCCATTTGGAAGCCAATGGAAGATCCACATGGCCCCACCACAGATGTTTTATCACTCACTTGCATAACACTTCTCTAGGCCCACTACTCACCAGGCTCCTACTTACTAGCATCTCTGTTCTACACCATTTTCATGAAACCCAGTCAATCAAGGCCCTGTCTGGTATATTCATGATCATCAACAGGACATCAAAGGTTCTCCAGTGACATCTGGTCATGGGAATTTTAAAAATTTCATGGTAATTATCTAGCAATTTTTCATGGATGAAGTTGGAGGCACTGTGGGTTTCAATTCATTCAGGAACCCTTAAAGGGTTAGGAAACTAATTTCAGGCAAAGCTCTGGAGTACTCTCACAAGCAAGGCTACCCAATGAGTGGCCAAAAAGTCACATGAAGCGAGGCCAATTGAGGTCTATAAAGCGAGGTCCATGTGGGTTTTGAATCTCTATAATGCATGCCAAGTCTTTCAGAATAAAATCATGTAATATCCTGGCTGAGATTCGCAGTGTTCTGTGGAAAGCCAACCTGTGCCTAGATCTCAGGTTCCAATGGCAACTTCATGCCTGGCCTCCTAAAATCCCAACACAATTCTTGGCAATACTTCTCTCAGGTCAGTTCCAGAACTCAGTCTATAAGGAGAATCACACCAGAGTTCAAGTCCAGGTGGACCCAGACAACTCTTCCAACCGCTACTCAAATGAAAACAATTAAAACCAGAATACTCCCTCATGGCCCTATTCTTCTTTCATATAGACACTAATCATAACCTCTTCCTGGAGTTTTCCATGAGTTGTGCAGCCCAAGAAAATGTCCAAAATAAGCTTCTTGCACCTCTTTTGCCTAACTTCAGCGTGGCCTGGGCACCCTTCCTGTGAACCTGGAGTGATCAAATAGGCCTGCCCTTAATACTGCTCCGCTTATCCAATTTGAGGCTCTCTGACTGTGGGGTGTAGATTCTTTATGTGAATTGGAGTCATGAGAAAAGCCAAGACAGTGTCCAAAATCAGCTCGCTTTTTCCTCATTTGCCTAAAGTCAGGGTGGCCTGGACACCGTTTCTGTGAACCAGGAGTGATCAAATAAGCCTGCCGTTAATACTTCTGTGTTTCTCCAATTTGAGGCCTACTGATTTCAGGTATCAATTTCTTATGTGATTTGGAGTTACTCGAAAACCCAAGCACCTCTGCAGGGAATTGAAGAACTCATTTGACCCAAAGAATCCCTATTCTCACTTGATGGAGTTCAGGAACCTAACAGAGGAAGGCAAGAGACTTCATCCATAATGAATGATTTTTTTGCCATTATGGTTTTGGATGCACACATGGGATCATTCTTTAGATGCATCAGGTGCTGAGAATCTAACTCAAAGCCACACACATGGCCAAGAGACTAATTCAGACACATCCCTTCCCAAAGCAATTAAGCAAAGAGCCACAGGTGATGCCATTCATTTCCATTTGAAAACTGTTTACTTCAGGCTTCACAAAGGGGTGGATTGAGGCAAAGAACTTCCTGACATTCAGTGAAAAACAACAATAAGTAAGCAAAAGGCCCAAAGCAGGGTTTCTCCACTGAGACTTTCCTGGTCACACTGATATCTGAGTTTTCTGAGATGCTCGCAATTCTCTTCAGCTATCCAGTACATGGCCATGTCACAGAGTTGGAGGTGGTACATATTTTGAACATAAATCCATGAGCCTATTCTAGAGAGTTGTCAGAATTCAGGAAGAAAACAGCAACTTAGAAAGATAGCAGGTGTTGCACATCGACAAGACAAGCTGCACTCCATTCATATATTGGGCAGGTTGAAATATGGGAATATTTACACTTGACAGGACACATCCATTAATGCATTCTCTTTTCCAATGTCTACAACAATGGACACAGTGGGATACACAGACATAGAAACACTCACCTTGTGAAACAACTTACTAGAAACTGTCCACTCCAAACCAAACCGCCTTTCCCATCTATTCTCAGAACATGAGACAAAACAATAAACCCACACACACTCCCACAAAGGCACCTCCTTCACCCAAGTAGGTCTGTGACTATCCAGAGTGTCCTCTGACTGGTGGGCCATACTGTGTTCCCCTGAAATGGTCTGTCTTCTCTCAGATCTGGTTTCCTTGGCCAACTCTTTGCAGTTGTCAGGAGCCAGTGGTGAACCACTATCTGCTTTCTCAGGAAAGGTCCATCTTCAGAGCTTTCCTGGCATTTGGCAATCCTCACATCATTAGGTACCAAGAAAACTGACTCTGTCCTTGGTAAATCCAAACAAGTGAGCCCACTGGGACTGGGACTGGGACTGCCTCTTGGTGCCTGGCTTTTTGGATACCAAGTTCAGACAGTTCCATCACCAAGGAAATGAGGTATGTCACTTTCTTTGGAACTGAATGAGGTCACTGCCTTGGCAACGACTTTGTCCTAACAGTTGCTTCCAAAGGTCCCATGAGATGGAGCCTTCCCCTACTTCCTGTGACACTTTCACAAGGTAGTATGGTATATCAACCATTGGCACCCAAGAACAGCTCTCCACACAGGCCTGGTTTGGTCCATCTTCTCTACAATAAGAAGAGAGAGGCTGATTCATACATATCCCTTCATCCTGACCAGGTTGTTTGCATTGGAAGATGACTTTTGCTCTCTCAGGTCCTTCATACCTGCCTACAACTTCTCCAGGTATCATTTCTGCATGGACCTTTGAAGTTCTCAGCAGGTGGAAGGTCCCCAAGTTTCCTGTATTGTAAAAACCACTCTGTCCCTGCTCTTCTGTAAAATGAGATTGAGGGAACAGAGTATGTTTAGGGTTAATAACAGGTTTGATTTGGGTTACGAATCATTCTGTGCGATGAATAATGCTATTGGGAACCTGCGATATTTACAAGAATATAGAGGTGAAATATAAGTATGAAAACAGAAATCTAGGTATGATTCGAAGCCCAGAAAGACATTGGGCCCTCGATTGGGATACTTAGCTTTGAATTATGCTCTGCAAAATTGTCTCAGATAATTCGATATACAATGGCATAGGACATTTTATTGAATGTAGAAGAGAACATCCAGTCAAAAAGGGATAGTCGGTAGGATTAGGAAGATAGTCGGTAGGTTTAGAAAGAAGAGTGAGTATAGGATTTGGACCAAAAGTTCTTTAGCAATAGGGTTTCGATTATAGAGTGAATGTAAATGTCAGCACATATGAAGTGTCAGTCACTAGGATCAACTTGGGAAAATTTGTTGAAAAGCAGATATCAATAGAAACATTATGAAATCAGGCAAAGTATAAAGTGAGTGATAGGATTAGACATTTCCAACAGGGTTGAGTTTGAATATATAAATTAGGAAGAAACAAATATGTAGTCACCAATAGGATTGACAATTGACAGCATTAGGCAACCTGGACATGGATGTTTTTAGTAATTCATGTACACTTTACATTTAGGCTTTGGTACAATCATAAATGTGACCTTTACATTTTTTTGTCCAGAATATTACTTTGATAAAATGTATATGTACATCAGGTGACATGAGTATGTCTTCCAACATTTCTGCAAGCAATATATTGAAGATGTAAAATTAGAATCGGGGGTACAAAGAGGTGTACCCTGTGTCTATGAATATAGAGATAAAGAATGAATAGACCGTAATGTGAATGAATAATATAACTTTTTTCAACTTTAAAAAATGAATTGATCTAATATCTGAAAAATTACAGGAAATCGTATATTGATATACAATCATTCATTCCAAGCAGTTATACATCTAATGGTAATATTCGTGTTTTGGTTTATCATGAAGAGTGTGTGAGTTTTGCTTCAAAAGTGACTATGGAAATAATGTGTTTGGAAAGAAGACTCATGAAAATACCAGTAAAGAAACCTTGACAATACATGTGTTCTGAAGCAAAAAGTGATTAAATTTGAAACAAATGCCTACAAATTTGTGAACTTGTGGATGAAATGTATATCCTATGATGTGCAAAAACTGAAGAAATAATAATGTAAAAGTGTCGAATACAAATGAATAAAGAATTACATATCATGTCCCATTGGAATCTACTTGCATTGATGTTAGACTGGGTCAGTTACTGTAGAATAATTAGGATTTGTATGCATCATTCCCTGAAGTTAGTTTTCAGTACTAGGAAACAAATATGTATTTCAGGTGGATGAATATTTCTGAATATTTTTAATCAACTTTTCACAAGAATAATCTTGTGAAAAGTTGATTAAAAATCCACATACATGAACATAAATGAATTTAGAGAGTGTATATTTGACACATATATTTCATATTTTGAAAAATCTGGAGAGTGTACACACACACACACACAAACACACACACAAAACACTCACAGACATTAAAAAGTAGCAATATAAATGCCAATCGAAATTCATCAGTAAATATATATCATCCACAGATGCAAAAATATTTATTTTACTGAACATGAGTTTACGTATAATGTTGTTCTACTAGGACGCTCCTTATAGGTTGAATTTTCAGTTCCAACAGCATTTAGGAGGAGTGATCTCTTCTCACAATTTGTATCTGCCAAGTCAGCCACCTCACAAAGATGTACGTGTGATACCTGGTAGGATTCTATATATGCATATAAATATACAAGTGTGAATAGGCTAAAGAGAAAGGGAAACATGAATTCTCATATTTGTTAACTTTAAAAACACATGGAGATCTTTTTCTATTAAACATTGACTAGATTTATAACTCCTACCTTGTATAATGCAAAATGCAAGTCCAACTATACAACATGCCTCCAATGAACTGCTTGTATTTCTATAGGTTTGTGTTATTTTTCTCTATCATATTAGGATGAGTTGTCTGACTCTAGTATGTATGGGTTAGTGTCAGGGATTCAGTATTTCAAAAGGAAAATTGGAAATTGAATCCAATTTGTATGCAAATATATGCTACACAAATATCCTCCCACTCTCATCCAGAACAATGCCTTGAAATTTCCTTCACCCCAAGTAAGACACAGTTAGAGGAGAATAGATAGAAAATCAGTGAATACATATCTGGAATGGAAAATGCTCAGGAGTTCACAACCTTGGAGGTTGTAGAGGAGTTTCCAAAAGTAAGGGACAGGGTAAACACTCCACAAACATGGAGCTCTGCTGGCCTAAAAACTTTTAGAGCAACTGCCTCTGAGTTTGGGAACGTGAAAAATATGTTGTTGTCAGGAGAATTGGCTTCCTTTGTAGTGAGACCATCAAAGCTGGGTCTGCCTCTATGTGATGTGGAGGACATGGTATCTTATTTTCCAATGAACATGAGGTAGCAGTGTTGATTTTCTTCTTTTTAGGTAAACTGTGGCCTCTGGGGGCTAAGTGTCTCCCCGTTGGACTGTGAAGCCATTTGGTCCTCCTCCACTTTTTGTGGGGTTTTTGCTGCTGAACTGGGAGTTTGGTATTTGCTTCATGAAATTCAAGGAGTTCAACTGAGACACAGTGCTGGAGGGAGTTCTGTCATGTGTGGTGGTTCAGAGTCTGCAGAAGAATGCACCAACCACGCTTCTATCCCTCAAAGCTTGCCACATTGCATCCTTGTCCATAGCAACCTGATTCTGAACATTGCCCTGAATCCTCTCCATATAACAACATGCCTTTAATTACAAGGGTCTGCTGGCTGCTTCATGTAATCCACAAGCCATTTGGAAGTCAATGGAAGATCCACATTGCTCCAACACAGATGTTTTATCACACTCCTGCCCACCACAGCTCTAGGCCCACTTCTCAGCAGGCTGCAACTTTCTGGCACCTCTGTTCTACACAATTTTCATAAAACCCAGTCAAGCAAGGCACTGTCTGGTACATCCATGATCAGCAACAGGACATCCAAAGATTCTCCAGTGCCACCTGGTCATGGGAATTTCAAAAATTTCATGGTATTTATTTAGACATTTTTCAAGGATGAAGTTGGAGGCACTGTGGGTTTCAATTCATTCAAGAACCAGTAAATGGTGAGCAAGATTATTTCAATGAAAGCTCTGGAGAACCCTCACAGGCAAGGCTTCCCAAAGAATGGCCAAAAGGTCACATTAAGCCAGGCCCATTAAGGTCTACAATATGAGGTCCATGTGTGTTTTCACTCTCAACTATGTCTGCCAAGTCTTTCGAATGAAATCATGTGTTATCTTGGCTGAAATTCCCAGTGCTCTGTGGAAAGCCACTCTGGGGCTAGATCTCAGTTTCCAAGGGTGACTCTCATACATCGCCTCTTAAATCACAGCACAATACATGGCAATACTTCTCTGAGATCAGTTCCTGAACTCAGTCTATAAGGGGAATCACACCAGAGTTCAAGCCCAGGTAGACCTTGTTATGTCTTCCAAGTGTCACACAAATATCCACAATTAAATCCAAAACACTTCCACATCGCACTCATCTTCTTCCATTTACACAATCATCATAATCTCTGGCTGGAGGTTTCCATGAGGGGTGCAGCCCAAGACAGTGTCCAATATAACCTCCCTTGCCCCTCATTTGCCTAAAATAAGGGTGGCCAGGACATCCTTCCAGTGAACCAAGAGTGATCAAATAGGCCTGCCATTAATATGGCACTGCTTCTCCAATTTGAGGCCTACTGACTGTGTGTTTTAGATTCTTTATGTGAATTGGAGTCTTGAGAAAAACCAAGCACTTATGGGCTAGCCTCTGCAGGGTTTTGAGGAACACATTTGAACCAAATTATCACTATTCTCACATGATGGATGACAGGAACCTTACAGAGGAATGCGAGAGACTTCATCCACACTGACTGCTCTTTTGTCCATTTTGGTTTTGGATGCACACATGGGATCCTTCTTTAGATCCATCAGGTGCTGAGAATCTAAGCCACAGTCTCACACAGGGCCAAAAGGCTGATTCAGACACATCCCTTTCCAAAGCAATTAAGCAAAGAGCCACAGGTGATGCCCTTTCATTTCCATTTGAAAACTGTTTCTTTAGGCTCTACAATGGTGTGGCCTGAGGCAAAGACCTTCCTGACATTCAGGGCATCAGAACAATTGGTGAGCAAAAGGCCCAAAGCAGGGTTTCTTCACTTAGAATTTCCTGGTCAAACTAATATCTGAGTTTTCTGAGATGCTCCCATTTCTTTCAGCTATCCAGTACATGGCCATGTCACAGAGCTTGGAGGTGGTACATATTTTGGACAAAAAACCATGAGCCTATTCCGGAGAGTGGCCAGAATTCAGGAAGAAAAGAGGAACTTAGGAAGATTGTTGGAGTTGTCCACCCATAAGTCAAGCCGCAGTCCATTCATAAATTGGGCAAGTTGAGTCTAGACAGGACACATCCAATGATTCATTCTCTTTTCTAATATGTAAAACCACGGACACAGTGGGATACACAGACAAAGAAACACTGGCCTTGTCAAACGACTTACCAGAAACAGTTCACTCCAAACCAAACAAACCGCCTTTCCTACCTATTCTCAGAACATGAGACAAAATCTCAAACCCACACCCACACACACAAAGGAAGCTCCTTCCCCAAGTAGGTCTGTGACTATTGGGAGTGTCTTCTGACTGGTGGGCCAAACTATGTTCTGATGAAATCGCCTGTTTTGTGTCAGATATGGTCTCGTTGGCCAAATCTGTGAAGTTGTCACTAGCCAGCGGTGAGCCACTACCTGCTGTCTCAGGAAAGGCCCCTCTTCAGAGCTTTCCTGACATTTGTTCATCCTCACCTCAGTAGGTACCAAGAAAGACTGACTCTGTCCTTGGTAAATCCAAAAAATAAGACCACTGGGACTGGGACTGAGACTGGCTCTGGGTGCCTGGCTTCCCGGATTCCAAGTTCAGAGAGTTCCATCACCAAGGAAGTGAGGTGAGATTACTTCCTTCAGGAATTCTTTGAGGTCATTGCCTTGGCAACCACTTTGTCCTATGAGATGGAGGCTGCCCTTACTTCCTGTGACACTTTTACAAGTTAGAATGGTATATCAACCATAGGCACCCAGGAACAGCTCTCCACACATGCCTGGTTTGGTCTATCTTGTGTACATTAACAAGAGAGAGGCTTATTCAGACACAACCCTTCATCCTGGAAAGGTTGTTTGCGATGGAAGATGACATTTGCTCTCTCAGGTCCTTCATAGATGCCTACATCTTCTCCAGGGATCAAATTTGCATGGACATTTGAGGTTCTCAGCAGGAGGAAGATACCCTACATTCCTGTATTGTAAGACGAACTCTGTCCCTGCTCTTCTGCAAAGTTAGATTGAG
Organism: Callospermophilus lateralis; assembly: GCF_048772815.1. Lineage (NCBI taxonomy): Eukaryota > Metazoa > Chordata > Mammalia > Rodentia > Sciuridae > Callospermophilus > Callospermophilus lateralis. The sequence continues at coordinate 3,490,799 of NW_027511677.1, forward strand.
GGAAGAGTGTATGGTTAGGGTTAATAACATGTTTGATTTGGGTTACGAATCATTGCGAAGGATGATTAATAGTATTGGGAACCTGCGATATTTATAAGATTATAGAGGTGAAATATAAGTATGGAAACAGAAATCTAGGTAAGATTTGAAGCCCAGAAGGGCATTAGGCCCTTGATTGGGATACTTAGCTTATAATTACGTTCTGCGCAGATGTCTCAGATAAATCGATAATCAATGGCATAGGACCTTACACCTTGGAAGATTGATTTTAGAAGAGAACATCCACTCAAATTGAGATAGTCGGTGGGATTAGGAAGGTAGTCAGTAGGTTTAGGAAATAGAGTGAGTATAGGACATGGAGCAAAAGTTCTGTAGCAATAGTGTTTTGGTTATAGAGTGAATGTAAATTTCAGCACATGTGAAGAGTCATTCACAATGATTAACTGGGGAAAATATGTAGAAAGGAAAATATCAATACAGACCTTACGAAATTAGGCAATTATACAGTGAGTGATAGGATTAGACATTTTCAATAGGGTTGAGATTGAATACATAATCTTAGGAAGAAACAAATATGTCGTCACCAATAGGAATGACATTTGAAAGCATTAGGCAACCAGGACATTTATCGTTTTAGTAATCCATGTTCACTTTCCATTTAGTATTTGGTACAATCATAAGTGTGATTTTTGCATTTTGTGCCCAGAAAAATATTGTGATCAAATGTATATGTAGATCATAAGACATGAGTATTTCTTCCACGATTACTGGGAGCAATATTTGAAGACATATAAATTAGTATTGGGGGTACAAAGTGGTGTACCCTGTGTCTATGAATATAGAGATAATGCATGAATAGACCATACTGTGAATAAATATTATAACTGGTTCCACTTTAAATAATGGATTGAATTGATATCTGAAAATATATAGGAAATCATATATTGACATACAATCATTCACTCCAACCAGTTATATATCTAATGGTAATCTTAGGGTTATTGTTTATCATGAAGTGTGTGTGAGTTTTGTTTCAAAAGTGATTATGGAAATCGAAAATAATATGTTTGGAAAAAAGTCTCATGAAAAGACCAGTCAAGAAATATGGAGGAATCCATGTGTTCTGAAGCAGGAAGTGATTGAAAGTGAAACAAATGCCTATAAATTTTCTAAATTGTGAATGAAATATATATCCTGTTATGTGCATAAACTGTTGAAATAGTAATGTATCAGTGTTGAATAAAAGTGAAAGTCAAAATACACATCATGTCCAATAGGAATCTACTTGCATTGATGTTAAACTGGGTCAGTTACTGTAGAAATATTAGAATTGTGTGCATTATGCACCAAAGATAGTTTTTTTTTTATTTTTATTTATGGTTGTTCAAAACATTACATAGTTCTTGATATATCATATTTCACACTTTGATTCAAGTGGGTTATGAACTCCCATTTTTACCCTGTATACAGATTGCAGAATCACATCAGTTACACATCCATTGATTCACATATTGCCATACTAGTGTCTGTTGTATTCTGCTGACTTTCCTATCCTCTACTATCCCCCCTAGCCTCCCTGCCCCTCCCCACTTCTCTCTCTACTCCCTCTACTGTAATAAATTTCTCCCCCTTGTATTATTTTTCCCTTTCCCCTCAATTCCTCTTGTTTGTAATTTTGTATAACCCAGAGTGTCTCCTTCCAATTCCATGCAATTTCCCTTCTCCCTCCCTTCCACCTCTCATCCCTGTTTAATGTTAATCATCTTGTCATGCTCTTTGTCCCTATCTGTTCTTAGTTACTCTCCTTATATCAAAGATGACATTTGGCATTTGTTTTACAGGAATTGTGTAGCTTCACTAAGCATAATCCAGTCTAATGCCATCCATTTTCCTGCAAATTCTGTGATTTTTTCATTTTTCAATGCAGAGTAATAATCCATTGTGTGTTAATGCCACATTTTTTTTAATCCATTATTCTATTGAAGGGCATCTAAGTTGGTTCCACAGTCTTGCTGTTGTGAATTGTGCTGCTATGAACATCGATGTAGCAGTGTCCCTGTAGCATGCTCTTTTTAGGTCTTTAGTGAATAGACCAAGAAGGGGAATAGCTGGGTCAAATGGTGCTTCCATTCCAAGCTTTCCAAGAAATCTCCATACTGCTTTCCCAATTGGCTGCACCAATTTGCAGTCCCACCAGCAATGTACAAGTGTACCTCTTTTCCCACATCCTTGCCAGCACTTCTTGTTGTTTGACTTTATAATGGCTGCCAATCTTACTGGAGTGAGATGGTATCTTAGGGTGGTTTTAATTTGCATTTCTCTGACTGCTGGAGATGGTGAGCATTTTTTCATGTACTTATTGATTGATTGTATGTCCTCATCTGAGAAGTGTCTGTTGAGGTCCTTGGACCATTTGTTGATTGGGTTATTTGTTATCTTATTGTCTAATTTTTTAAGTTCTTTGTATACTCTGGATATTAGGGCTCTCTCTGAAGTGTGAGTAGTAAAGATTTCTTCCCAGGATGTAGGCTCCATATTTACCTCTCTTATTGTTTCTTTTGCTGAGAAAAAACTTTTTTAGTTGAGTAAGTCCCATTTGTTGATTCTAGTTATTAACTCTTGTACTATGGGTGTCCTATTGAGGAATCTGTAGCCCGACCCCACAGTATGTACATCGTAACCAAATTTTTCTTCTATCAGACAGTGTGTCTCTGATTTGATATCAAGCTCCTTGATCCATTTTGAGTTAACTTTTGTGCATGGCGAGAGAAAGGGATTCAGTTTCATTTTGTTACATATGGATTTTCAGTTTTCCCAACATCATTTGTTGAAGATGCTATCCTTCCTCCATTGCATGCTTTTAGCCCCTTTATCAAATATAAGATAGTTGTAGTTTTGTGGATTGGTTTCTGTGTCCTCTATTCTGTACCATTGGTCCACCTGCCTTTTTCGGTACCAGTACCATGCTATTTTTGTTACTATTGCTCTGTAGTATAGTTTGAAGTCTGGTATCGCTATACCACCTGATTCACACTTCCTGCTTAGCATTGTTTTGCAATTCTGGGTCTTTTATTTTTTCATATGAATTTCATGATTGCTTTCTCTATTTCTACAAGAAATGCCTTTGGGATTTTGATTGGCATTGGATTAACCCTATAGAGAACTTTTGGTAATATCGCCATTTTGATGATGTTAGTTCTGCCTATCCATGAACAGGGTATATTTTTACATCTTCTAAGATCTTCTTCTATTTCTCTCTTTAGGGTTCTGTAGTTTTCATTGTATAAGACTTTCACCTCTTTTGTTAGGTTGATTCCCATTTTTTTTTTTTTTAGGATATTGTCAATGGAGTGGTTGTCCTCATTTCCATTTCAGAGGATTTGTCGCTGATATACAGGAATGCATTTGATTTATGCGTGTTGATTTTATATCCTGCCACTTTGCTGAATTCATTTATTAGCTCTATTAGTTTCTTTGTAGACCCTTTTGGGTCTGCTAGGTATAGAATCATGTCATCTGCAATAGTGATAATTTAAGTTATTCTTTTCCTATTTATATGCCTTTAATTTCTTTCATCTGTCTAATTGCTCTGGCCAGTCTTTTGAGAACTATATTGAACAGAAGTGGTGAAAGCGGGCATCCCTGTCTTGTTCCAGATTTTGGAGGGAATGTCTTCAATTTTTCTCCATTAAGAATGACGCTAGCCTGCGGTTTAGCATAGATTGTTTTTACAATATTGAGGAATGTTCCTGTTATTCCTAGTTTTTCGAGAGTTTTGAACATAAAGGGATGCTGTACTTTGTCGAATGCTTTTTCTGCATCTATCTAGATGATAATATGGTTTTTATTTTTAAGTATATTGATGTGGTGAATAACACTTATTGATTTTCGTATATTGAACCCTCCTTGCATCCCAGGGATGAATCCTACTTGATCATGGTCCACATTTTTTTGATATGTTTTTGTAACTGATTCTCCAGAATTTAATTTAAGATTTTTGCATTTAGGTTCATTAGAGATATCGGTCTTTAGTCTTCTTTCTTTGAAGTGTCTATCTGGTGAAGGAATCAGAGTGATATTGTCCTCGTAGAATGAATTTGGAAGATCTCCCTCTTTTTCAATTTTCTGAAATAGCTTGAAAAGTATTGGTATTAGTTCATATTTAAAGGTTTTGTAAAAGTCTGATGTATACCCATACGGTCCTGGGATTTTCTTAGTTGGTAGTCTTTGGATGGTTTCTTTTATTTCCTCAATTGATATTGGTATGTTTAGGTTGTCTATATCCTCCTAACTCACTCTGGTCAGATCATAAGACTTAAGAAATATTTCGATGCCTTCACTATCTTCTATTATTTTGGAGTATAAGGATTCAAAGTAATTTCTGATTATCTTCTGTATTTCTGAAATATCTGTTGTGATATTGCCTTTTTCATCCCATATGATAGTAATTTCAGTTCTCTCTCCTCTTCATTAGCATGGCTAGGGGTCTGTCCATTTTATTTATTTTTTCAACGAACCAACTTTTAGTTTTGTCAATTTTTTCAATTGTTTCTTTTGTTTCGATTTCATTGATTTCTGCTCTGATTTTAATTATTTCTTTCCTTCTACTTCTTTTGCTGTTGTTTGCTCTTGTTTTTCTAAGATTTTGAGATGAAGTATGAGATCATTTATTTGTTGTTTTTTTCTTTTTCTAAGGAATGAACTCCAAGCAATGAATTTTCCTCTTAGAACTGCTTTCAATGTGTCCCATAGATTCCGATATATTGTGTCTGTGTTTTCATTTTTCTCTAAGAATTTTTTATTTTCCTCCTTGATGTCTTCTATAACCCATTGATCATTCAGTAACCTATTGTTCATTCTCCAAATGATGCATGGTTTTTCCTTCCTTCTTTTATCATTGATTTTTAGTTTCATTCCATTATGATAAGATAAGATGCATGGTATTATCTCTACTCCTTTAATTTGTCTAAGAGTTGCCCTGTGACATAATATATGATCTATTTTTGAGAAGGATCCATGTGCTGCTGAGGAAAAATGTAACTGCTTGATGTTGGGTCGTATATTCTATATATGTCAATTAAGTCTAGGTTATTAATTGTGTTATTGAGTTCTATAGTTTCCTATTTCAACTTTTGTTTGGAAGTCCTGTCCAGTGGTGAGAGAGCTGTGTTGAAGTCTCCCATGATTATTGTATGGTGGTCTATTAGACTCTTGAACTTGAGAAAAGTTTGTTTGATGAACATAGCTGCACCATTGTTTGGGGCATACATATTTATGATTGTTATGTCTTGCTGGTGTATGGTTCTCTTGAACAGTATGTAGTGTCCCTCTTTATCCCTTTTGATTAACTTTGGCTTGAAATCTATTTTATTTGATATGAGTATGGACACTCCTGCTTTTTTCCGAAGTCCATATGAGTGATATGATTTTTTCCAAACTTTCACCTTCAGTGTATGTATGTCTTTTTCTTATCAAATGCGTCTCCGGTAGGCAGCATATTATTGGGTCTTGTTTTGTGATCCATTCTACTGGCCTGTGTCTGTTAATTGGTGAGTTTAAGCCATTAACATTTACAGTTATTATTGAGATAAGGGTTGTTCTTCCAGCCATATTTGTTTATTTATGTTATTAAACATGGATTGTTTTCCTCTTTGATTATTTCCCCCCTTTAATGTCCTACCTCCCACTGTTGGTTTTCATTATTTTCCAATTACTCTTCCTGTAATATTTTGCCAAGGATGTTTTGAAGAGATGGTTTTCTAGCTACAAATTCTTTTAACTTTTGCTTATCATGGAAAGTTTTAATTTCATCTTCCATCCTGAAGCTTAATTTTGCTGGATACACAGTACATGGTTGGAACCCATTTTCTTTCTGTGATTGAAAAATGTCATTCCAGGATCTTCTAGCTTTCAGAGTCTTTGTTGAAAGATCAGCTGTTATCCTGATTGGTTTACCCCTAAATGTAATCTGCTTCCTTTCTCTTGTAGATTTTAAAATTCTCTCCTTAGTCTGTATGTTGGGCATCTTCATTATAATGTGTCTAGGTGTGGATCTCTTATGATTTTTCACATTCGTCGTCCTGTAGGCTTTTAGAATGTGGGAGTCTGTCTCATTCTTCAAGTCTGGGAAGTTTTCTCATATTATTTCATTGAATAGATTGCTCATTCATTTGGTTTGGACCTCTATACCTTCCTGTATCCCAATGACTCTTAAGTTTGGTCTCTTTATTTTATCCCATATTTCTTGGATGTTCTGTTCATGGTTTCTTAACAGTTTGGCTGAGCTGTCTATGTTCTTTTCAAGTTGAAATACTTTGTCTTCATTGTCTGATGTTCTATCTTATAAGTGTTCTACTCTGATAGTAGTATTCTCAATTGAGTTTTTAAGATGGTTTATTGCTTCCTGCATTTCTAGGATTTCTGTTTGTTATTTTTTACAACCTCTATCTCCCTGTATAGTTGATCTTTTGCTTCTTGGTTTTGTTTATGTAATTCATTGTTGAAGTGATCTTTCATTGTCTGATTTTGCTGTCTAATGTCTTCCTTGAGACTCCAGATCATCTGAAGAATGTATATCCTGAGTTCTTTATCTGACATTCCATCTGCTGCAGCTATTACCTCTTCTAAAGTTGTGTTGACCTGCATTGCTTGTGGTTCTTTTTTCCTTTTCTTTTCATACTGCTCGCGTTTCTTTCTGCTTGGTGAAACTGTTGTGATTTTGAAATTTTCCCCCTATATATTTATATTGCTCTTGTATATTTGAAAAGTCTTCATTGCAGGGGCAGGGGTGGCTGTGCTGTTCCACCAATTGGGGTGATATATCTACCACGCTGATGGGCCGCTAGGCCTGTTATTCTGATCGGTCGCAGGTCTGCTTACCATGCAGGCGCAGGAGGCTGCTCTCCTCTGCCCCTCCTCCAATTGGTGTGACGTGTCTACCACGCCCGTGGACCCCTGCGGTGTTCTGCCGATCGGTCGCAGGTCTGCCTACCTTGCTTGCGTGGGCGGCGGCTCTGCTCTACCCCTACCCCAATTGGGGTGACGTGACTACCACGCCAGTGGGCCGCTGGGCCTGGTCTGCCGGTTGGTCGCAGGTCAGGATACCTTGTGAGCACGGGCTACAGATCTGTTCTGCCCCTACTCCAAATGGGGTAAAGTGTCTGCCGCGCCAGCAGGCCGCTGGGCCTCTTCTTCTGGTCAGGTGCAGGTCTGCTACCTTGCAGGCGCGGGTGGTGGCTCTGCTCTGCCCCTACTCCAATTGGTGTGTCGTGACTACCATGCCTGCAGGTTGCTGGGCCTGTTCTGGGCATGGGCAAAGGCTCTGCTCTGCCCCTACTCCTATTGGGGTAATGTGACTACCATGCCGGTGACCCACTGGGATTGTACTAGGCACGGGAGAAGGCTCTGCTCTGCAACAACTCCAATTGGGGTGATGTGACTACCACACCTGTGGGTCGCTGGGCCTGTTCTGGGCCCGGGTAGCAGCTCTGTTCTGCCTCTACTCCAATTGGGTTGACGTGACTACCATGCAGGTGTGTCACTGGGTCTGTTCCAGGTGCGGGCAGCTGCTCTGCTCTGCCCCTCTGGCTTGATGACAAAGTGAGAGAGACCCGGGTGTTTGTGACTCACTTTCTTCACCAGGAGACCAACTGTTTCTGTCACTGCTGGTATCAATGAAGTTATCTCCTCTGCTGCTTTCTGATGACATCAGAAATTTGTCATGTTGGTATCCCATGTGAAAGGCAGCATTTTGTTCCCTTTTCTGGGTGACCAAAGCAATGGGTGAGTCCTGACCGGCCCTCACAAGCCGCGTCTCAATCCTGTTGCCACTGCCTATGAAGGCTCGGTTGATATTTACCTCCACAGTATTCAGCAAGACCCGGAACGAGAAGCAGTTTCCGCGGGTTCTTTAGCCCTGGGCCAGATCAGTTCCGAGAGGCGGAATTCGGCCGCTCTGGGCTTGGTGTATGTTCTAATAGGAGCAGGCTCCAAGACGGAGTTTCTGCAGGTTCTTTGGCACTGAGCCTGAGTAATTTGTCTGTGACACAAAGGTGAATGGCATCCTGAAATTACCTGTTCTATAGGTGAATGAGCTTCGATCAGTCGAAAACAGGGATGGTGACATCAGCTCTCCAAGATGGTGGCCGCTGGCTTCCTCTGTGGTCTGACCGGTGTGGAGAACCGAATTGGACCGCATCCTTTCCCGTCTCAAACCCAGAATTCAGCACTTAGCACAGTGATTGCATACCTGTCAGGAGCCCACAGAATCCACACCGCTGTATATTTGCATTGCTATCTCTTCGTTTCCCAGTGCACGCCGCAGACTCTAGCCGCAGACCGATTTCCTGAATAAACAGCATGACCCTCTATGCGGACAAATCACTCGTGTTTGAGCCCACGTAGCTGATCCTCGTGAGATGGAAATATGTCGACTAGGTTTTGGAGCACCCCAATTTTGCTGGAAATTTCTAACAAGATAGGTTTTAGCCATTATAACTCGTCATTCTCCCGCACAGTGACGCGGTACATGGGGATGATGCACTCCCTTCACCACCATCATATGATCCCCCAAAGTTAGTTTTCAGTACTAAGAAACAAATATGTATTTCTGGTGGATGAATAATTCTGAGAATATTCTTGTGAAAACTTGATTATTAATCCAAATACATGAATATGAGTGAATTTAGGGAGTGTATAATAAGAAAAATATACTTCATATTTTGAAAAATCTGGAGAGTGAATATATATATATATATATATATATATATATATATATATATATATATATATACACACACACACACACACACACATACACACACAGACATTAAAAAGTAGCATTATGTATGCCAATCGAAATTCACCACGAAGTAATATATCATCCACAGATCCAAAAATATTCATTTTAATGAACATGGATTTATGTTGTTCAAATAAGAAGCTCACTCATATGTTGAATTTTCAGTTCCAACAGCATTTAGTAGGAGTGATCTCTTCTCACAATTTGCATCTGCCAAGCCAGCCACCTCACAAAATGTACGAGTGATACCAGGTAGAATTCTATATGTGCATATAAAAATACATGTGATGAATAGGCTACAGAGAAAGGGAGACAGTTATTCACATGTTTGTTAACTTTTAAAACACATGGAGAACTATTTCAATTAAAATTCGCTAGATTTATAACACCTACCATTTATCATACGAAAGGCAAGTCCAACTATACACCATGCCTCCTGTGAACCTCTTGTATTTCTATTCTGTTTGGGTTATTTTTCTCCACCATATTAGGATTAAAAGTCAAAGTCTAGTAGGGTATGTGTTAGTGTCAGGGATTCAGTATTTCGAATGGAAAATTGGAAAATGTATCAAATGTGTATGCAAATATGTGCTACACAAAAATCTTCCCACCCTCATTCAGCACAATGCCTTGACATTACCTTCGCCCCACATAAGACACAATTAGAGGAGAAGAGTTAGAAAATCTGTGAATACATATGTGTAATGAAAAATGCTCAGGAGTTCACAAATTTGCAGGTGGTAGAGGAGTTTCCAAAAGTAAGGGACAGGGTAAAAACTCCACAAACATGAAGTTCTGCCAGCCTAACATCTGGAGAAACTGCCTCTGAGGTTGGGCAATGAAATATATGCTGTTGTCAGGAGCATTAGCTTCATTTGTTGTGAGACCATCATAGCTGAGTCTTCATCTATGTGATCTGGATGACATGGATTCTTATTTTCCAATGAACATGAGGCAGCAGTGCTGAATTTTCTATTTGTAGGTAACCTGTGGCCACTGGGGTCTAAGTGTCTCCCCTTGTGGACTGTAATTCCATTTGGTCATCCTCCACTATTCGTGGTATTTCTTGCTGCTGCACTGGGAGATTGGTGTTTGCTTCATGAAATACAAGGATTTCAAATGGGACACAGTGCTGAAGTAAGTTCTGTCAAGTGTGGTGGGTCAGGTTCGTCAGGAGAATGCACCAACCAGGCTTCTATCCCACATAGCTTGCCCCATTGACCATAGCAACCTGATTCTGAACATTGCCCTAAAACCTCTCCATATAACAATATGCTTTTACATATAAGGGTCTACTGGCTGCAAAATGTCAGTCACAATCCATTTGGAAGCCAATGGCAGATCCAAATGCCCATACCACAGATGTTTTATTACACACCTGCCAACCACTACTCTAGTACAACTACTCAGCAGGATCCAACTTACTGGCATCTCTGTTCAACACCATTTTCATAAAACCCAGTCAATCAAGGCACTGTCTTGTATACTCATGATCAGCAACAGGACATCCAAATATTCTCCAGTGCTACCCGGTCATGGGAATTTCAAAAATTTCATGGTATTGATATAGCCAATTTTCAAGGATGAAGTTGGAGGCACTGTGAATTTTAATTCACTCAGAAACCATTAAATGGTGAGGAAGCTCATTTCAATGAAAACTCTGGAGAATTCTTACAGGCAAGGCTTCCAAAAGTGGCGAAAAGTCAGATTAAGCCAGGCCCCTTGAGGTCTACAATGTATGGTCCATGTGTGTTTCGACTCTCAAATATGGCTGCCAAGTCTTTAAGAATAATATCATGTGATATCCTGGCTGAGATTCCCTGTGCTCTGTGGAAAGTCAACTTGGGCCTAGATGTCACTTTCCAAGGGCAACTCTCATGCATGGCCATCTAAAATTCCAACACAATTCCTGGCAATAATTCTCTGAGATCATTAAAAGAACTCAGTCTCTAAGGGGAATCACACCAAAGTGCAAGCCTAGGTGGACCCAGAGATCTCTTCCAACCGCCAGACAAATATCCACAATTTAAACCAAACACTCTCACATGGCCCTCATCTTCTTCCATATAGACACTCATCATATTCTCTGGCTGGAGGTTTCCATAAGGGACGCAGCCCATGACAGTGTCCAAAATAAGCTCCGTGCCCCTCATTTGCCTAAAGTCAGGGTGGCCTGGACTCTCTTCCTGTGAACCAGTAGTGATCAAATAGGCCTGCCTTTAATATTGCTTGGCTTCTCCAACTTGAGGCCTTCTAGCTTTGGGGTTTAGATTCTTTAAGTGAATTGGAGTCATGAAAATCAAACACCTATGGCCTAGCCTCTGCAGGGCTTTGAAGAACTCATTTGACCCAAAGGATCCCTATTCTCACTTGATGGATATCAGGAACCTACCAGAGGAAGGCAAGAGAGTTCATCAACAATATCTGATCTTTTTGCCATTTTGGTTTTGGATGCATGCATGGGATCTATCTTTAGATCCATCAGGTGCTGAGAATCTAAGCCACAGCCTCACACAGGGCCAACAGGCTGATTCAGACATATCCCAATCCTAAGCAATTAAGCAAAGAGTCACAGGTGATTCCCATTCATTTCCATTTGAAAACAGTTTTCTTCAGGGTTCACAAAGTGGTGGCTTGAGGCAAAAAACTTCCTGACATTCAACAGAACAATAGGTAAGCAAAAGGAACAAAGAGGGGTTTCTCCACTGAGACTTTCCTGGTCAACAGATATTTGAGATTTCTGAGATGCTAGCCATTTCTTTCAGCTATCCAGTACATAGCCATGTCACAGATCTTGGAGGTACAAATCTTGGACACAAAACCACGATACTATTCTGGAGAGTGGCCAGAATTGAGAAAGAAAACAGGAAATTAGGAAGCTTGTAGGTGTTGCCCATCCATAAGGCAAGCCAGAGTCCACTCATGAATTGGGCAGGATGAATGCTGGGAAGCTTTCTACTAGACAGGACACATCCATTGATGCATTGTCTTTTCTAATGTCTACAACAATGGACTCAGTGGGATACACACACATAGAAACACTCGCCTTGTCAAAGGACTTAATAGAAATATTCCACTCCATACCAAACAAACCGCCTTTCCTACCTATTCTCAGAACATGAGACAAAACCACAAACTCACACCCACACCCAAAAAGGCACCTCCTTCCCCCTAGTAGGTCTGTGACTCCCTGGAGTGTCGTCTGACTGGTGGGCCATTCTATGTTCTTCCAAAATGACCTCTCCTGTCTCAGATCATGTCTGCTTGGCCAACTCTGTGAAGTTCTCAAGAGCCAGCGGTGAGACACTACCTGCTTTCTCAGGAAAAGCCCCTCTTCAGAGGTTTCCTGGCATTTGGCCATCCTCACATCTGTAGGTACCAAGAAAGACTGACTCTGTCCTTGGTAAATCCAAACATGTCAGACCACTGGGACTAGGACAGGGACTGTCTCTTGGTGCCTGGCTTCCTGGATTTCAAGTTCAGAGAGTTCCATCACCAAGGAAGTGAGGTGAGATCACTTCCTTCAGGATATGAATGATGTCACTGCCTTGGCAACCACTTTGTCCTAACAGTTGCTTCCAAAAGTATCATGAGGTGGAGGCTGTCCTGATTTTCATGGGACACTTTCTCTAGTTAGAATGTTATATCAACCATAAGCACCCGGGAACAGCTTCCACACAGGACTGGTTTGGTCCATGTTCTATACATTAAGAAGAGAGAGACTGATTCAGACACAACCCTCCATCCTGACCAGGATGATTGCCATGGAAGATGACTTTTGCTTTCTGAGGTACTTCATAGCTGCCTTCATCTTCACCAGGGATCATTTCTGCATGAACATTTGAGTTTCTCAGCAGGTGAAGATCCCCTAGATTCCTGTAGTTTAATACCCACACTGTTATTGCTCTCCTGCAAAGTGAGTGTATGGTTACGGTTAATAATATGTTCGATTTGGGTTAGGAATCTTTCTGCAGGAAGAATAATGAGATTGGGAACCTGCGATATTTATAAGAATATATACGTGAAATATATGTATGAAAACGGGAATCTAAGAAAGATTTGAAGCCCAGAAGGGCATTGGGCCCTTTATTTGGATACTTAGTGTTGAATTATGTTCTGTACAGTTGTCTCAGTTAAATCGAAATACAGTGGCATAGGACCTTGTACCTTGGATGATTGAATGTAGAAGAGAACATCCAGTCAAAAAGGGATAGTCAGTAGGATTAGGAAGATAGTCAGTAGGTTTAGGAAGAAGAGTGAGTATATGATTTGGAATAAAAAGCTTCTTTAGCAATAGGGTTTCGTTTAGAGAGTGAATGGAAATGTCAGCACATGTGAAGAGTCAGTCACAATGATGAACTGGGGAAAATATGTAGGAAAGCAGGTGTCAATAGAGACATTACGAAATCAGGCAAAGTATAAAGTGAGTGATAGGATTAGACATTTTCAACAGGGTTGAGTTTGAATACATAATCATAGGAAAAAACAAATATCTCGTCACAAATGGGAATGACATTTGAGAGCATTAGGCAACCTGGACATGGATGTTATTAGTTATCCACGTTCACTTTCCTTTTAGGCTTTGGTACAATCATAAGTGTGACATTTTTATGGTTTTTTTTTTTTTGTTCAGAATATTACTGTGATAAAATGTATATGTAGATCAGGTGGCATGAGTATTTCTTTCACCATTTCTGGGAGCAATATTTTGAAGACGTATACATTAGTATTAGGGGTACAAAGAGGTGTACCCTGTGTCTATTAATATAGAGATAATGCATGAATAGACTATACTATGAATAAATAACGTAACTGATTCCACTTTAAATAATGGATTGAATTGATATGTGAAAATATATAAGAAATCTTATATTGATATACAATCATTCATTCCAACCAGTTATATTTATAATGGTAATATTAGGATTATGGTTTATGATGAATGGTGTTTGAGTTTTGCTTTACACGTGATGATGTTAAACAAAAATAATATGTTTGGAAAGAAGTCTCATGAAAAGACCAGTCAAGAAACATGAAGGAATACATGTGTTCTGAATCAGGAAGTGATTGATCGTGAAACAAATGCCTATAAATTTTCTAATTTGTGACTGAAATATATATCCCATCATGTGCATGAACTGAAGACATAGTAACGTACAAGTGTTGAATAAAAATGAAAGTCAAAATACACATCATGTCCCCTAGGAATCTACTTGCATTCATTTTAAACTGGCTAAGTAACTGTAGAAATATTAGGGTTTGTATGCACCATTCACTGAATTTAGTTTTCAGTACTAGGAAACAATATGTATTTCAGGTGGATGATTATTTCTGAAAATAATCTTGTTGAAAGTTGATTATAAATCCACAGATATGAATATGAATGTATTTAGGGGCGTGCATAATAAGACACATATATTTCATATTTTGAAAAATCTAAAGAGTATATATATATATATATATATATATATATATATATATACACACACACACACGCAAATGCACAGATATTAAAAAGTAGCAATACAGGAGATCCATTATGAAGGCAGGCATGGAGAATTCAAGTCTCTGATCTCTTCAGCTGCGCGTGCATAGGGAGTCGTAAACTGTCTAAATGCTGTTTGCTCAGAATCACTAGGCAATATTGACCTGTTGTGAATCTGGGACGAACAGTCTGGGCCCCTCAGAACACACACAAAGCCCGGATTGGCTGCATTTAAGCTTAGATTCATCTGGTTTTTGTGACTCAGCACTAACATTCCCGCTGAAATAATTGGTCGGGCTTTCGGAATTGACAGAGTTAAAAGCCAACTGAGCCTTCATAGGCAGTGGCCACAGGATTGAAATGGGGCTTGGGAGAGATAGTCAGGACCCAGCTGTTGCATTGGTCACCCAGCAAAGGGAACGAACGGTCACCATTTTAATGGTATACCACCATGGCAGCGAACTGACGTCACAGTCGGAGGAGATAACTTCATTGAAACCAGTGCGACAAGTATGTTATCCCATTGCCATCTCTCTCAACACCGCAGGGAAACCTCAAGGGCCCTTCCCACCTCTGCCGTAATGGCCCCTCCCAGCTCTCCAAGGAGCGCAATACCCAGACCTAGGGAATCAGGATTGGCTCGGGACTCGAGGCGTGTAATTGCCGGCTACCGCTCCCACCAGTGCTGACAATTGAGGTCTCTTACACCACCTACCGGGGCCATGGCTCCCGAAGGGCAAGCAAATTCGCTGGGGTTTCTCAGCCCCAAGCTCTACAAACTTAGGGTCTGAGGGAGGCAATTAAGGAGAGTGTGCCCAGCCGTTCATGGAAACAGGGCTACCAGGAGCAGAGGCCTGGCTTGTAACCAGTATTGTGGTGAGCGTCACAGGTGAGTGGGGCCTGGCTTGAGGAAGCACAAGAGAAGGCCCTAGGCACTCAGGGTTGGAGACCCGCCCAGTCTGGGAGGAAGAGCTGCTGCACAGTGATTGGTTCCCACTTATTGAGAGGAGAAGCTTGGCCCAGTGCGCACAGCTCCACCTACTGGAAGAGAAGTTAATTGAACTCTAGGACTGCATGTATTATTACTATTTTTTTATTTGTATTTTTTTCTTTTTCTTTCATTTTCATTTTTGTTGTTGTTGTTCATTAAGTTTTTTTAATGTTTTCATTTTTTTAATTTCTTTTATTTTATTATTATTATTATTAATATTATTATTTTAAATTTTAATTTTCAATTTTTTAATCATCATTATTACTTAAAATTTTCTTTCTTTATTTTCTATTTTTTTGTCTTTTCATTTCATTTCAATTTTTTTATTCCCCCTTACTTGAATTCTACCTGCCTACTCTCATTCTCTTTAGTGACTTCTCCCTTCCCTTCTAATATCTTTCCTCTCAAGCATCAAATAAATTTATAAGAGTAAGCAGTAACTCAGTAGTCAAACAGAACGAGAAGTAACATGAGAAGCATAAAAAAGCAAGGAAGAAAAGGAGTACGAACAATGAAGGACAGCCTAAATATTCAAGAGCACCTAGAGTCATCAGAAAAAATGGTCATATAAAGAACTCAAGGAATACCTTAGACAGATGGAATGGAACCTTAAAGAGGATACGAGACAGCAAAAACAAACAGTGATAGAACGCATTGAAAATAAATTACATAAACAGATAAAATAAGAAATTAAGCATCTTTATCAGGAGATAGAGATTATTAGAAAAATCAAACAATAATTCTAGAAATCAAGGAAATGATAAACCAAATTAAAAATTCAATTGAGAGTATCACTAACAGTGTAGAGCAAGTAGAAGACAGAATGAAGACAAAATATATCATCTTGAAAAAAGTCTAGCCAACAAAGAAATGCTGTAAAAAATTATGAGAAAACATTCAAGAGATATGGAATAACATAAAAAAAAAAAAAACTAATGAGTCATATGGATAGAGGAAGGTACAGAGATTCAAACCAAGGGAAAGAGAAATCTGCTGAATGAAATAATTACAGAAAACTTTCCAGAAATAAAAATGGAAAGGGATAAACAAATTGTAGATGCTTACAGGACATCGAGCACACAAAATCACAGTAGACCAATGCCAAGAAACATTGTTATGAAGATATCCAATATACAGAACAAAGAGAAAATATTAAAAGCTACCAGAGAAAGGAGGCAGATTAGAATCATTACAATCAGGGGTAAACCAAAAAGGTTAACAATGGATTTTTCATCACAGATGCTGGAAGTGAGAAGATCCTGGAACAACGTACTTCAAACACTGAAAGACAATGGATGCCAACCAAGAATTATGTATCCAGCAAAATTAAGCTTAAGGTAAGACAATGAGATAAAAATATTTCATGATAAACAAAACCTAAAAGAATTTGCAGCCAGATAACCAGCATTGCAAAGCATCTTGAGCAAAACACTACACGAGGAAGAAATGAAAATCAACAACGAAAACCATGAGTGAGAAGTGCCTCAGTAATGACAGAGGGCGGGGGAAAAGCTAATCATGGAGAAACAAACTAATTTAAAAAAAAAGATATAAGCAAACATGGGTGGCAGTACAAACCATGTATCATTAGTAACTCTAAAAGTAAATGGCTTAAACTCTCGAATAAAGTGACATAGGCTTGTAACTTGAAATAAAAAAAAAAATCCAAAAATATATTGCCTCCAGGGGACACATCTGAATGGAAAAGACATACACAGGCTGAAGGTGAAAGATTGGGAAAATTTATACCATGCACACGGTCCTCGTAAGCAAGCAGGGGTGGCCATCCTCCTATCGAATAAAATCGACCTCAAGACTAATTTAATCAAAAGGGATAAAGAAGGACATTATGTACTGCTAAAATGAACCATTCACCGACAAGACATAACAATTATCAATATTCACGCAGCAAATAATGGTGCTGCGATGTTCATAAAACAAATTCTCCTCAAGTTAAAGAATCAAATAGACCACAATACAATAATTATGGGTGACTTCAACTCACCTCTCTCACCATTGGACAGATCCTCCAAACAAAAGTTGAAAAAAGAAACTATAGAACTCAATCTCGCAATCAATACCCTAGACTTAACTGACATATATAGAATATATCAACCATCATCAAGTGGATATACTTTTTTCTCAGCAGCACATGGATCCTTCTCAAAAATAGACGATATGTTATGCCATAGGGCAACCCTCAGTAAATATAAAGGGGTGGAGATAATACCATGAATTTTTTGTGATCATAATGGAATGAAACTGGAAACCAATGATAAAAGAAGGAAGAAAAAATCATACATCACATCCAAAATGAAGAATATGTTACTGAATGATCAATGGGTTACAGAAGACATAAAGGAGGAAATCAAAAAATTCTTAGAGATAAATGAAAATACAGACACAACATATCAGATTCTATGGGGTACAATGAAAAGAAGTTTTAAGGGGTAAATTCATCGCCTAGAGGTCATTCCTCAAAATAGAAAAGAAAAACAAATAAATGAGCTCACACTTCATCTCAAAGCCTTAGAAAAGGAAGAGAAAAACAACAGCAAATGTAGCAGAAGGCAAGAAATAATTAAAATCATAGCGAAATTGAAACAAAAGAAACTATTGAAAAAATTAACAAAACTAAAAGGGGTTCTTCAAAAAGATAAATAAGATAGACAGACCCTTAGCCATGCTAACGAAGAGAAGAAGAGAGAGAAATCAAATTACTAACATACGGGATGAAAAAGGCAATATTACAACAGATGCTACATAAATACAGAAGAAAATTAGAAATTATTTTGAAAACCTGTATTCCAATAAAATAGAAAATAGTGAAGACATCGATAAATTTCTTAAGTCATATGATTTGCCCAGACTGAGTCAGGAGGAAACACACAATTTAAACAGACCAATATCAATGGATGAAGTAGAAGAAGCAATCAAAAGACTACCAACCAAGAAAAGCCCAGGACCGGATGGGTATACAGCAGAGTTTTACAAAACCTTTAAAGAAGAATTAATACCAATACTTCTCAAGTTATTCAGGAAATAGAAAAACTGGGAGCTCTGCCGAATTCATTCTATGAGGCCAACATCACCCTGATTCTGAAACCAGACAAAGACACCTCAAAGAAAGAAAACTACAGACCAATATCTCTGATGAACCTAGATGCAAAAATCCTCATTAAAATTCTGGCGAATTGGATAGAAAGGCACATCAAAAAAATCGTGCACCATGATCAACTTGGATTCATCCCTGGGATGCAAGGAGGGTTCAATATATGGAAATCAATAAATGTTATTCACAACATCAATAGACTTAAAGATAAGAACCATATGATCATCTCGATAGACGCAGAAAAACCATTCAACAAAGTAGAGCATTTCTTTATGTTCAAAACATTTTAAAAACTAGGGATAACAGGAACTTACCTCGACATTGTAAAAGCTATCTATGTTAATCCTCAGGCTAGCATCATTCTGAATGGAGAAAAATTGAAGGCATTCCCTCTAAATCTGGAACAAGACAGGGATGTCCTCTATCACCACTTCTATTCAATATAGTTCTCGAAAAACTGGCCAGAGCAATTAGAGAGATGAAAGACATTAAAGGCATAAAAATAGGAAAAGGAGAACTTAAATTATCACTATTTGTAGATGACATGATTCTATACATAGAAGACCCAAAAGGGTCTACAGAAAAAACTACTAGAACTCATAAATGAATGCAGCAATGTGGCAGGATACAAAATCAACATGAATAAATCAAAGGCATTTCTGTATATCAGCGACAAAACTTCTGAAACAAAAATGAGTCAAAACACTGCATTCCCAATTTCCTCAAATAATTAAATACTTGGGAATAAACCTAACAAAAGAGGTGAAAGATTTATATAATGCAAACTACAGAACCCTAAAAAGAGAAATAGAATAAGATCTTAGAAGATGGAAAAATATACCGTGTTCATGGATAGGCAGAACTAACATCATCAAAATGGTGATATTACCAAAAGTTCTCTATAGGTTTAATGCAATGCCAATCAAAATCCCATAGAAACTTTTTGTAGAAATAGATAAAGCAATCATAAAATTCAAATGGAAAAATAAAAGACCCAGAATAGCAAAAGCAATTCTAAGCAGGAAGTGTGAATCAGGCAGTATAGCGATACCAGATTTCAAACTATATTACAGAGCAATCATAATAAAAACAGCATGGTACTGGTACCAAAACAGACGGGTGGACCAATGGTACAGAATGGAGGACACAGAAACTAATCCAAAAAGCTACAACTATCTTATATTTGATAAAGGAGCTAATGGCCTGCAATGGAGGAAGGATAGCATCTTCATCAAATGGTGTTGGGTAAACTGGAAATCCATATGCAACAAAATGAAACTGAATCCCCTCCTCTCGCCATGCACCAAAGTTAACTCAATGTGGATCAAGGAGCTAGATTCAAATCAGAGTCTCTGCGTCTGATAGAATAAAAAGTTGGCTCCGATCTACATATTGTGTGGTCAGGCTCCAAATTCCTTAATAGGACACCCATAGAACAAGAGTTAATAATAAGAATCAACAAATGGGACTTACTTAAACTGAATTATTTTTTCTCAGAAAGAGAAACAATAAGAGAGGTAAATATGGAGCTTACATCATGGGAACAAATTTTTAGTCCTCACTCTTCACATGGAGCCCTAATATCCAGAGTATACAAAGTATACAAAGAACTTAGAAAATTAGACAATAAGATAACCAATAACCCAATGGGCCAAGGACCTGAACAGAAACTTCTCAGAGGAGGACATAGAATCAATTAACAAGTACATGAAAAAAATGCTCTCCATTTCTAGCAGTAAGAGAAATGCAAATAAAAACCACCCTAAAATACCATCTCAATCCAGTGAGATTGGCAGCCATTATGAAGTCAAACAACAACAAGTGCTGGCGAGGATGTGGGGAAAAGGGTACTCTTGTACATTGCTCGTGGGACTGAAACTGGTGTGGCCAATTTGGAAAGCAGTATGGAGATTCCTGGGAAAGCTGGGAATGGAAGCACCATTTGACCAAGCTATTGCCCTTCTCAGACTATTCCCTGAAGACCTTAAAAGAGCGTACTACAGGGATACTGCCACATGGATTTTCATAGCAGCACAATTCACAATTGCTACACTGTGGAACCAACCCAGATGCCCTTCAATAGATGAATGGATAAAAAAATGTGACTTTTATATACTATCGAGAATTACGCAGCACTAAAAAATGACAAAATCATGGAATTTGCAGGGAAATGCATGGCACTGAGCAGATTATGCTTAGTGAATCTAGCCAATCCCTAAAAAACAATTACCAAATGTCTTCTTTGATATAATGAGAGCAACTAAGAACAGAGCAGGGAGGAAGAGCATGAAGAAAAGATTAACATTAAGCAGAAACATGATGTGGGAGGGAAAGGGAGAGAAGAGGGAAATTGCATGGTAATGGAGAGAGACACTTATTGTTACACAAAATTACATATAAGAGGTTGTGGGAAAATAAACAAGGAGAGAAATGAATTACAGTAGGTATGGTAGACAGAGAAGATGGGAAGAGAGGGGAGTGGGGATAGTAGAGTATAGGAAAGGTAGCAGAATACAACAGTAACTAATAGGGCATTATGTAAAAATATGGATGTGTAACTAATGTGATTCTGCAATCTGTATTTGGAGTAAAAATGGGAGTTCATAACCCACTTGAATCTAATGTATGAAATATGATATTCAAGAGCTTTGTAATGTTTTGAGCAACCAATAAAAGAAAAAAAAAAGTAGCAACATATATGCCAATAGAAATTCATCATGAAAAGTATATAATCCACAGATCGAAAAATGTTCATTTTACTGAACATGGATTCATGTATAATGTTTTTCAACTAGGAAGCTCACCCATAGGTTGAATTTTCAGTTCCAACAGCGTTTAGGAGGAGTGAACTTTCTCTCAATTTGCATCTGCCAATTCAGCCACCTCACAAGTGTATACGAGTGATATCAGGTAGAATTCTATATGTGCATATAAAAATACATGTACTGAATAGGCTACAGAGAAAGGGAGACAGGGATTCACATATTTGCTAATTTTAAAAACACATTTAGAACTATTTCAACAAAAAAATTGACTAGACTTATAACTCCTACATTATATAATGCAAAAGGCAATTCCAACAATACACAATGCGTCCTCTGAACTGCTTGTGTTTCTTCTCTTTTTGGCTTATTTTTCACCATCATATTAGGATTATTAGTCAGAGACTAGTAGGGTATGGGTTAGTGTCAGGGATTCAGTATTTCAAATGAAAAATTGAAAAATGAATCCAATGTGTATGTAAATATGTGCTACACAAAAATCTTCCCACTCACATCCAGAACAATGCCTTGACATTACCTACGCCCCAAGTAAAACACAATTAGAGTAGAAAAGTGTGAAAATCTATGAATACATATATGGAATGGAATATGCTCGGGAGTTCACAACCTTGGAGGTGGTAGAGGAGTTTCCAAAAGTAAAGGACAGGGTAAACACTCCACAAAAAGGAGCTCTGCTGGCCTAAGAATTCTTGGGAAACGGCTTCTGAGGTTGGGCACTTGAAATATATGTTGTTGTCATGAGCTTTAGCTTCCTTTGTAGTGAGACCATCATAGCTGGGTCTGCATCTATGTAACCGAAAGACATGGTTTCTTATATTTCAATGAACATGAGGCAGCAGTGCTCAATTCTCTCTTTGTAGCTAAACTGTGTCCATTGGAAGCTAAGTGTCTCCCAGTGGGGACTGTGAAGACATTTGGTCATCCTCCACTTTTCGTGGTATTTCTTGCTGCTGCACTGGGAATTTGGTATTTGCTTCACAAAACATAAAAAGTTCATCTGAGATACAGTGCTGGAGGGAGTTCTGTCACGTGTGGTGGGTCAGGGTCTGCAGGAGAATGCACCAACCAGGCTTGTATCCCACATAGCTTGCCCCAATAACCATAGCAACCTGATTCTGAATATTGCCCTGAAAACTCTCCATTTAACAAGATGCCTTTACATATAAGGGTCTGATGTCTGCACTATATCAGTCACAAAAAATTTGGAAGCCAATGGCAGATTCACATGGCCCCAACATGATGTTTTATCACACACCTGCCCACCACTGCTCTAGCCCCCCTACTCAGCAGGCTCCAAATTACTGGCTTCTCTTGTTCTACACCATTTTAATGAAACCCAGTCAAAAACAAGGCACTGTCTGGTATACACATGATCAGCAACAGGACATCAAAAGTTTCTGCAGTGCCACCTGGTCATGGGAATTTCAAAAATTTCATGGTATTTATCTTGAAATTTTTCAAGGATGAAGTTAGAGGCACTGTGGGTTTCAATTCATTCAGGAACCATTAAGTGTTGAGAAAGTTCATTACAATGAACGCTCTGGAGAACTCTCACAGTCAATGCTTCTCAAACAGTTGCCAAAAGGTCTCCTAAAGCCAGGCCAACTGACATCTACAATGTGAGGTCCATGTGTGTTTTGACTCTCAAATATGGGTGCTAAGTCTTTCAGAATAAAATCATGTGATATCCTGGCTGAGATTCTCAGGCCTCTGTGGAAACCACCCTGGGTCTAGATCTCAGTTTCCAAGAGTGAGTCTCATGCGTGGCCTCCTAAAATCCCAACACAATTCATGGCAATACTTCTCTGAGGTCAGTTTCAGAACTCAGTCTCTAAGGGGAATCACACCAGAGTTCAAGCCCAGGTGGACCCAGTCATCCCTTCCATCCGCCAAAAAATGACCACAATTAAAATCAAAACACTCCCACAGGGCCATCATCTTCTTCCATGTAGACACTCATCATAACCTCCAGCTGGAGGTTTCTATGAGCCCAAATAAGCTCACTTGCCCCTCATTTGCCTAAAATCATGATGGCCTGGACACTCTTCCTGTGAACCAGGAATGATCAAATATTCCTGCTGTTAAAGTGTTCCACTTCTCCAATTTGAGGCCTACTGGCTGTAGGGTATAGATTCTTTATGTGATTTGGAGTCATGAGAAAACCCAAGCAAATATGGGCTAGCCTCTGCAGGGATTTCAAGAACTCATTTGACCCAAAGGATCCCTATTCTCACTTTATGGAGGTCAGGAACCTAAAACAAGAAGGCAAAAATATTCATCAACAATGACTGCTCTTTTGGCCATTTTAGTTTTGGAAGCACATGGGATCTTTCTTTAGATCCATCAGGTGCTGAGAATCAAAGCCACAACCTTATACAAGGACAAGAGGCTGATTCAGACACATCTCATTCCAAATCAATTAAGCAAAGAGCCACAGGTGATGTCCATACATTTCCATATGAAAACAGTTTTCTTCAGGCTACACAAAGGGGTGGCCTGAGGCAAAGACCTTCCTGACATTCAGGGTAATAGAAATAGAAGTAAGCAAATGGCCCAAAGAAGGGTTTCTCCACTGAGACTTTACTGGTCACACTGAAATCTGAGTTTTCTTAGATGCTCCCATTCCCTTCAGCAATCCAGCACATGGCCATGTCACAGAATCTTGTGGTGTTACATATTTGGGAAACAAAACCATGAGCCTATTCTGGAGAGTGGCCAGAATTCACGAAGAAAACAGGAACTTTAGAAGATAGTAGATGTTGCCCATCCATAAGGCAAGGTGCAGTCCATTCATTAATTGGGCAGTATGAATGCGGGGAAGCTTTCAACTAGAGACAACACATCCATTGATGCATTCTCTTTTCTAATGTCTACAACCACGGATACAGTGGGATACACAGACCTAGAAACACTCACCATGTCAAACGACTTACTAGAAACAGTCCACTCCAAACCAAACAAACCACTTTTCCTACCTATTCTCAGAACATGAGAAAAAACCACAAACTCACACCTACAACGGCAAAGGCACTTACTTCCCCCAAATAGGTCTGTGACTATCCGGAGTGTCTTCTGACTGGTGGGCCATATTATGTTCCCACAAAATGGCCTGTCCTGTTTCAGATCTGGTCTCCTTGTCCAACTCTGTGAAGTTGTCAGGAGCCAAAGGTGAGCCACTACCTGCTTTCTCAGGAAAGGCCCCTCATCAGAGCTCTGCTGGCATTTTTCCATCCTCACATCAGTAGGTACCAAGAAAGACTGACTATGTCTTTGGGAAAAGCAAACAAGTTAGCCCACTGGAACTGGGAGTGGGACTGGCTCTGGGTGCCTTCCTTCCTGGATCCCAGGTTCAGAGAATTCCATCACCAAGGAAGTGAAGTGAGGTCACTTCTTTCAGGAACTGAATATGGTCACTACCTTGGTAACCACTTTGTGCTAACAGTTGCATCCAGGGTTCCCATGAGATGGAGGCTGCCCCAACATCCTGTGACACATTCAGAAGTTAGAATGGTATATCAACCATAGGCACCAGGGAACAGCTCTCCACAGAGGCCTGGTTCACTCCATCTTCTCTTCATTAAGAAGAGAGAGGCTGATTCAGACTATCAATTAATCCTGACCAGGTTGTTTGCCATGGAAGATGACTATTGCTCTCTCAGGTCCTACATAGCTGCCTATATCTTCTGCAAGGATCATTTCTCCATGGATCTTTGATGTTCTCAGCAGGTGGAAGATCATCTACATTCCTATATTGTAAGACCCACACTGTCCCTGCTCTTAAGTAAGTTATACTGAGGGAACAGTGTATGGTTAGGGTTAATAACATGTTCAATTTGGGTTACAAATCATTCTGCGGGATGAATAATGGTATTGGCAAAATGCGATATTTACAAGAGTATATATGTGAAACATAAGTATGAAAGCAGAAATCTAGGTAAGATTTGAAGCCCAGAAGGGCATTGGGGACTTGAGTGGGATACTTAGCTTTGAGTAATGTGCAGCACAGATGTCTCAGATAAATCAATATACACTGGCATCGTACCTTGTACCTTGGATATTGAATGTTGAAGAGAACATCCAGTCAAAAACTGATAGTCGGTACTATTAGGAAGGTAGTTGGTAGGTTTAGAAAGAAGAGTGAGTATACGATTTGGACCAAAAGTTCTTTCGCAATAAGATTTCGGGTAGAGAGTGTATGTAAATGTAAGCACATGTGAAGAGTCAGTCACAATGATGAACTGGGGAAAAATATAGGAAAGCAGATATCAATAGAGACATTAGGAAATCAAGCAAAGTACAAATTGTGTGATAGGGTTAGACATTGTCAACAGGTTTGAAGTTGAATATATAATCTTAAGAAGAAACAAATATGTAGTCAAAAATAGAATTGATATTTGAGAGCATTAGGCAACCTGGACATGGATGTTTTTAGTAATCCATGCTCACTTTCCATTTACGCTTTGGTACAATTGTAAGTGTGACCTTTGCTTTTTGTGTCCAGAATATTTCTGTAATAAAATGTGTATGTAGATCAGGTGAAAAGAGTATTTCTTCCACCAATTCTGCGAGCAATATTTTGAAGACTTACAAATTAGTATGGGGGTACAAATAGGTGTACCCTGTTTCAATGAATATAGACATAATGCATGAATAGACCATACTGTGAATAAATAATATAACTGGATCCACTTTAAATAATGGATTGAATAAATATCTGAAAATTTATAAGAAATTTTATATTGATATGCAATCATTCATTCCAACCAGTTATATATCTAACGATAATCTTAGGATTATGGTTTATCATGAAGGGTGTGTGAGTTTTGGTTCAAAATTGATTATGGAAATCGAAAATAATATATTTGGAAAAAAGTCTCATGAATAGACCAGTCAAGAAACACAGAGGAATACATGTGTTCTGGAGCAGGAAGTGATTGAAAGTGAAACAAATGCCTATAAATTTGCTAACTAGTGAATAAAATATATATACTGAGATTTGCATAAACTGAAGAAATAGTAATGTACCAGTGTGGAATAAAAATTAATGTCAAAATACACATCATGTCCCATAGGAACCTACATGCATTGATGTTAAACTGGGTCAGTTAAAGTAGACATATTAGGATTTGTATGCACCTTTTACTGAAGTTAGTTTTCAGTACTAGGAAACAAATATGTATTTCGGGTGGATGAATATTTCTAAGAATAATCTTGTGAAAAGTTGATTATTAATCCACATACATGAACATGAATGAATTTAGGGAGTGTATATAAGACACACATATTTCATATTTTTAAAAATATGGAGAGTATATATATATATATATATATATATATATATATATATATATATATATACACACACACACACACACACACAAACACAGACATTAAAAAGTAGCAATATATATGCCAATCAAAATTCATCATGAAATATATATCATAAAGATGCAAAAACATTCATTTTAGTGAACATGGGTTTATGTATAATGTTGTTCCACTGGGAAGCTCACCCATAGGTTGAATTTTCAGTTCCAACAGCGTTTAGGAGGAGTGATCACTTCTCACACTTTGTATCTGCTAAGTCATATACCTCACAAGGATGTACGTGTGATACCTTGTAGGATTCTATTTGTGCATATAAAAATACATGTTCTGAATAAGCTCCAGAGAATGGGAGACAGTAATTCACATATTTGTTAACTTTAAAAACACATGGAAAACTATTTCAATTAAATATTGAATAGATTTATAACACCTACACTTTATCATGCAAAAGGCAAGTCCAACTCTGAACTGCAAGTATTTATGTACTGTTTGGGTTATTTTCTTCCATCATATTTGGATTAGTAGTCAGAGTCTAGTAGAATATGGGTTAGTGTCAGGGATTCAGAATTTCAAATGGAAAATAGAAAAATTAATCTTCTGACTCTCATCCAGAACAATGCCTTGTCATTAATTTCGCCCCAAGGGAGACACAATTAGAGTAGAAGAGTTACAAAATCTGTGATTACATTTCTGGAATAGAAAATGCTCAGGAGTGCACAAACTTGGAGGTGGAATAGGAGTTTCCAAAAGTAAGGACAGGGTACACACTCCACAAACATGAAGCTCTGCTTGCCTAAAACTTCTTGAGAAACTGCCAGTGAAATTGGGCACTGAAATATAGGTTGTTGTCAGGAGTTAAGCTTCCTTTGTAGTGAGACCCTCAAAGCTGTGTCTGCATCTATGAGACCTGGAGGACAACATTTCTCATTTTCCAATGAACACGAGGCAGCAGTGCTGAATTCTCTCTTTGTAGGTAAACTGTGGGCACTGGGGGCTTATTGTCTCCCCGTGTGGACTGTGAAACCATTTGGTCATCCTCCACTTTTCGTGGTGTTTCTTGCTGCTGCACTTGGAGTTTGGTTCATGCTTCACGAAATACAAGGAGTTCAACTGGGAAACAGTGCTTGAGGTAGCTCTGTCACGTGTCAGGGTCTGCAAGAAAATTCACCAACCAGGCTTCTATCTCTCAAAGATTGCCCGCTTGTCCATAGCAACCTGATTCTGAACATTGCCCTGAAACTACGCCATATAACAAGATGCTTTTACATATAAGGGTCTGATGTCTGCACTCTGTCAGTTACAAGCCATTTGGAAGCCAATGGCAGATACAAATGGCCCCACCATGATGTTTTATCACACACCTCTCCACCACTGCTCTAGGCCCACTACTCAGCAGGCTCCAAAATACTGGCTTCTCTGTTCTAAACAAATTTCATGAAACCCTGTCAATCAAGGCACTGTCTGGTACACTCATGGTAAGCAACAGGACATCGAAAGTTTCTACAGTTCCACCTGGTCATGGAAATTTCAAAAATTTCGTGTTATTTATCTAGCCATTTTTCAAGGACGACGTTGGATGCACTGTGGATTTCAATTATTCAGGAACCATTAAATATTGAGAAAGTTCATTTCAAAAAAATTCTAGAGAACTCTCACAGGCAAGGCTTTCCAAAGAGTGGACAAAGGTCACTTGAAGCCAGGACCATTGAGGTCTACAATGTGAGGTCCTATGTCTTTTGACTCTCAACTATGGCTGCCAAGTCTTTCAGAATAAAATCATGTGATATCCAGGCTGAGATTCCCAGTTCTTTGTGGAAAGCCACCCTGGTCCTAGATCTCAGGTTCCAAGGGCGACTCTCATGCGTGGCCTCCTAAAATCCCAACACAATTCATGGCAATACTTCTCTGAGATCAGTTTCAAAACTCAGTCTCTATGTGGAAACACACCAGAGTTCAAGACCAGTTGACCCAGTCATCTCTTCCAACCGCCACACCAATGACCAGAATTAAAACCAAAACACTCCCACATGGCCCTCATTTTCTTCCATATAGTCACTCATCATAACCTTGGCTGGAAGTTTTTATGAGGCACACAGCCCAAGACAATGTCAAAATAAGCTCCCTTGCCCTTCATTTGTCTAAAGTCAGTGTTTCCTGGACAACGTTCCTGTGAACCAGGACTGATCAAAGAGGCATGCCATTAATACTGTTCTGCTTTTCCAATTTGAGGCATACTGACTGTCAGGTATAGTTTCTTTATGTGATTTGCAGTCATAAGAAAACCCAAGCACCTATGGGCTAGCCTCTGCAGGGCTTGAAGAACTCAGTTGACCCAAAGATCCCTGTTATCACTTGATGGAGATCAGGAACCTTACAGAGGAAGGCAAGAGACTTCATCACAATGACTTCTCTTTTGGCCATTTTGGATTTGGATGCACACATGGGATCTTTCTTTAGGTCCATCAGGTGCTGAGAATCTAAGCGATAATCTCAAACTGCACTGAGAGGCTGATTCAGACATATCCCTTTGCAAAGCAATTAAGCCAGGAGCCACAGGTGATGCCCATTTATTTCCATTTGAAAACTGTTTTTTTCAGGCATTGGAAATGTGGGGCCTTAGGCAAAGACCTTCCTTACATTCAGGGCAACAGAACAATAGGTAAGCAAAATCCCAAAGCAGATTTTCTCCACTGAGACTTTCCTGGTCACACTGATATCTGAGTTTTCTGAGATATTCACCATTCTCTTCAGCTATCCAGTACATGGCCATGTCCCAGATTGTGGAGGAGATACATATCTTGAACACAAAACCATGAGCCTATGGGAGAGTGGCCAGAATTCAGGAAGAAATCACGAATGTAGGAAGGTAGTAGGTGTTGCCCATCCATATGGTAACCTGCAGTCCATTCATAAATTGGACAGGATGAATTCTGCGAAGTTTTCTACTAGACAGGACACATCTATTTATGCATTCTCTTTTCTATTGTCTACAACCACGGACACAGTGGGATATGCAGACATAGAAACACTCGCCTTCTCAAAGGACTTACTAGAAACAGTCCACTCCAAACCAAACAAACCGACTTTCCTACATATTCTCAAAACATGAGACAAAATCAAAAACACACACACACACACACACCCACAAAGGCACCTTCTTTCCCCAAATAGGTCTGTGACTATCCAGAGCGTCCTCTGACTGGTGGGCCATACTATGTTCCCCCGAGACGGGCTGTGCTATGTCAGATCTGGTCTCCTTGGCCAAAACTGTGATGTTATCAGGAGCCAGCGGTGAGCCACTGCCTGTTTTCTCAGGTAAAGCCCCTCTTCAGAGCTTTCCTGGCATTTGTCCATCTTCAATTTAGTTGCCAAGAAAGACTGACTCTGTCCTTCTTAAATCCAAACATTTGAGACCACTGGGACTTGGACTGGGACTGCCTCAGGGTGCCTGGCTTCCTGGATCCCAAGTTCAGAGTGTTCTATCAACAAGAAAGTGACATAGGTCACTTCATCTAGAACTGAATGAGGTCACTGCCTTGGCAACCACTTTGTCTTAACAGTTGCTTCCAAGCGTCCCTGAGATGGATCCTGCCCCTACTTCCTATGACAGTTTCACAAGCTAGAATGGAATATCAACCACAGGCACCCGGGAACAGCTCTCCACACAAGCCTGGTTTGGTCTATCTTCTCTACATTAAGAAGAGAGAGACTGCTTCAGACACATCCCTTCATCCTGACCTGTTTTTTTTTTTTTTTTGTCATGAAAGATGACTTTCGCACTCTCAGGTCCTTCATAGCTGCCTACATCTTCTTTAGGGATCATTTCTGCATGGACCTTTGAGGTTCTCTGCAGGTTGAAGATCTCCTACATTCCTGTATTGTAAGACCAACTCTGTCCCTGCTATTCTGTAAAGTTAGATTGAGGGAACAGTGTATGGTTACGGTTAATAACATGTTTGATTTGGGTTAGGATCATTCTGCTGGATGAATAATGGTATTGGGAACCTGCGATATATATAAGATTATATAGGTGAAATATATGAATGAAAACAGAAATCTCGGTAACATTTGAAGCCCAGAAGGGCATTAGGTCCTTGATTGGGATACTTAGCATTTAATTATGTTCTGCACAGATGTCTCAGATAAATCTATACACAATGGCATAGGACCTGATACCTTGGATGATTGAATGTTGAGGAGAACAACCATTCAAAGAGGGAGAGTCGGTAGGATTAGGAAGATAGTTGATAGGATTAGAAAAAAGTGTGAGTATAGCATTTGGACAAATAGTTCTTTAGCAATAGGTTTTCAGGTAGACAGAAAATGTAAATGTCAGCACATGTGAAGAGTCAGTCACAGTGATGAAATGGGGAAAATATGTAGGAAAGCAGATATCAATAGCGACATTAGGAAATCAGGCAAAGTATAAAGTGAGTGATAGCAATAGACACTTTCAACAGGCTTGAGATTGAATATATAATCTTAGGAAGTAACAAATATGTAGTCACCAATAGGATTGACATTTGAGAGCATTAGGCAACGTGGACATGGGTGATTTTCATAACCCATACTCACATTCCATTTAGGCTTTGGTACAATCGTAAGTGTGACTTTGCATTTTGTGGCCAGAATATTACTGTGATAAAACGTATATGTAGATCAGGTGACATGAGTCTTTCTTGCACCATTTCTTGGAGCAATATTTTGAAGGGGTATAAATTAGTATTGGAGGTACATATAGATGTACCATGTATGTATGAATATAGAGATAATGCATGAATAGACCATACTGCGAATAAATAATATAACTTGTTCCAACTTTAAATAATGGATTGAATTGATATCTAAAAATACACAGGAATCATATATTGATATATATACATTCATT
Source organism: Callospermophilus lateralis (assembly GCF_048772815.1). Taxonomy (NCBI): domain Eukaryota; kingdom Metazoa; phylum Chordata; class Mammalia; order Rodentia; family Sciuridae; genus Callospermophilus; species Callospermophilus lateralis. The sequence goes on from NW_027511677.1 coordinate 3,522,186, forward strand.
CCAACCAGTAATACATCTAATGGTAATATTACGGTTGTGGTTTATCATAAAGAGTGTGTGAATTTTGCTTCAAAATTGATTATGGAAATCGAAAATAATGTGTTTGGAAAGAAGTCTCATGAAATGACCAGTCAAAAACAAGGAGGAATACATATGTTCTGAAGCAGGAAGTGATTGAATGTGTTACAAATTTCTTTAAATTTGTGAACTTGTGGATGAAATGTATATTCTATGATGTACAAAAACTGCAGAAATAGTAATGTACCAGTGTTTAATAAAAATGAACGTCAAAATACACATCATGTCCCATAGGAATCTACTTGCATTGATGTTAAAGTGGGTCAGCTACTGTAAAAACAAAAGGATTTGTTTGCACCATTCACTGAAGTAACTTTTTAGTACTAGAAAACAAATATGTATTTCAGGTGGATGAATATTTTTAAAATAATCTTATGAAAAGTTTAATATAAAACCACATACATGAACAAGAATGAATTTAGGGAGTGTATAATAGGACACATATATTTTATATTTTGAAAAATCTAGAGAGTATATATATATATATATATATATATATATATATACACACACACACACACACACACACAAAACACACACAGAGACATTGAAAAGTAGCTATATATATGCCAATTAAAATTCATTGTGAAGTATATATCATCCACAGATCCAAAAATATTAATTTTACTGAACATGGATTTATGTATAATGTTCTTGAACTAAGAAGCTCACTCATAGTCTGAATTTTCAGTCCCAAATGTATTAATGAGGAGTGATCTCTTCTCACACTTTGTATCTGCCAAGTTAGCCACCTCTCAAGAATATACGTGTGATACCAGGTAGGATTCTATATGTGCGTATAAAAATACATGTGCTGAATAGGCTACAGAAAAATGGAGACAGGAATTCACAGATGTGTTAACTTTAAAAACACATGCAGAACTATTTCAACAAAAAATTGACAAGATTTATAACTCCTACCCTATATCATACAAAAGGCAAGACCAACTATACACCATGCCTCTTCTGAAGTGCTAGTATTTCTATTCTGTTTCGGTTATTTTTCTCCATCATATTAGAATTAATAGTCAGAGTCTAGTAGGGTATGGGTTAGTGTCAAGGATTCAGTATTTCGAATGGAAAATTGAACAATGAATCCAATGTGTATGTAAATATGTGCTACACAAAATTATTCCCACTCTCAACCAGAACAATGCCTTGACAATCCCTTCACCCCAAGTAAGACACAATTAGAGGAGAAGATTTAGAAAATCTGTGAATAAATTTGTGGAATGCAATATGCTCAGGAGCTCACAACCTTGGAAGTGGTAGAGTAGTTTCCAAAAGTATGGGACAGGGTAAAAACTCCACAAACATGGAGGTCTGCTGGCCTAGAGACTTCTTGAGAAACTGCCTGTGAGGTTGGGCACTTGAAAAATATGTTGTTGTCAAGAGCTTTAGCTTCCTTTCTAGGGAGACCATAAAAGCTTGGTCTGTATCTATGAGACCTGGAGGACATGGTTTCTTATTTCCCAATGTACATGAGGCAGCAGTGCTGAATTCTCTTTTTAGATAAACTTGGCCACTGGGGGCTAAATGTGTGCCGGTGTGCACTGTGAAGGCATATGGTCATCTTCCATTTTCGTGGTGTTTCTTCCTGCTGTACTGAGAGTTTGGTATTTGCTTCACAAAATACAAGGAGTTCAACTGGGTCACAATGCAAGAGGAAGTTCTGTCATGTATGGTGGGTCAGGTTTTGCAGGAGGATACAAGAACCAGGATCCTATCCCACATATCTTGCCCCCTTGACCATAGCAACCTGATTCTGAACAATGTCCTGAAACCTCTCCATATAACAACTTGCCTTTACATGGAAGGTTCTGCTGGCTGCACCATGTCAGTCACAAGCCATTTGGAAGCCAATGGAAGATTCACATGGCCCCACCACAGATGTTTATCACATACCTGCCCACCACTGCTCTAACCTACTACTCAACAAAGTCCAACTTACTGGCATCTCTGTTCTACACCATTTACATGAAACCCAGTCAATCAAGGCACTGTCTGGTATATTCATGATCAGCAACAGGACATCAAAAGGTTTTCCAGTGCCTCCTGGTGATGGGAAATTCAAAAATTTCATGGTATTTATCTAGCCATTTTTTAAGGATGAAGTTGGAGGCACTGTGAGTTTCAATTTTTTCAGGAACCATTAAATGTTTAGGAAGCTCATTTCAATGAAATCTCTGGAGAACACTCACAGGTAAGGCTTCCCAAAGAGTGGCCAGAAGATCACATGATGCTATGCCCATTTAGGTCTACAATGTGAGGTCCATATGAGTTTTGACTCTCAACTATGGGTGTCAAGTTTTTCAGAATAAAATTTGTGGTATCCTGGCTGAGAGGCTCAGTGCTCTGTGGAAAGCCACCCTGGGCCTAGAACTCAGTTTCCAAGGGCGATGCTCATGCCTGGCTTCCAAAAATTTCAACACTATTCATGGCAATACTTCTCTGAGGTCAGTTGAAGAACTCAGACTCTAAGGGAATCACACCAGAGTTCAAGAACATGTGGACCAAGTCATCTCTTCCAACCGCCACCCAAATGACCACAATTTAAACCAAAACACTCCAACGTGGCGCCCATCTTCTTCCATATAGACACTCACAATAAACTCCACTATGGCTGGAGTTTTCCATGAGGGGCATAGCCCAAGACCGTGTCCAAAATAAGCTCTTTTGCACCTAATTTGCCTAAATTCAGGGTGGCCTGGACACCCTTCTTGTGAACCAGAAGAGATTAAATAGGCCTCCCGTTAATACTGCTCCGCTTCTTCAATTTGAGGCCAAATGACTGTGGGGTTTGGATTCTTTATGTGAATTGGAGTCTTGAGAAAACCCAAGCAACTATGGGCTAGACTCTGCAAGGCTTTGAAGAACTCATTTGACCCAAAGGATCCCTAATCTGACTTGATGGAGGTCAGGAAAGTTACAGAGGAAGGCGAGAGACTTCATCCACAAGGACTGCTCTTTTGGCCATTTTGGTTTTGGATGTACACATGGGATCTTTCTTTAGATCCATCAGGACCTGAGAATCTAAGCCACAGCCTCACACAGGGTAAGTAAGCTGATTCAGACACATCCTTTCCAAAGCAATTAAGCAAAGAGCCACAGGTAATGCCCATTCATTTCCATTTGAAAACTGTTTTCTTCAGGCTTCACAAAGTGGTGGACTGAGGAAAATACCTTCCTGACATTCAGGGCAACAGAAGAGTAGGTAAACAAAAGGCCCCAAGCAGGGTTTCTCCACTAAGACTTTCCTGGTCACACTGATATCTGAGTTTTCTGAGATGCTCACCATTCCCTTCAGCTATACAGGACATGGTCATGTCACAGAGCTTCGAGGTTGTATATATCTTAAACAGAAAACCATGAACCTATTCTGGAGAGTGGCCAGAATTCAGGAATAAAACAGAAACTAAGGAAGATAGCAGGTGTTGCACATCAATAAGGCAAGCTGCAGTCCATTCATAAATAGGGCAGGATGAATGCTGTGAAGCTTTCTACTAGACAGGACATATTAATTGATGCATTCTGTTTTCTAATGTCTACAACCACGGACACAGTGGGATACACAGACATAGAAATTCTCGCCTTGTCAAACGACTTACTAGAAACAGTTCACTCCAAACAAAACAAACCGCCTTTCATACCTATTCTCAGAACATGAGACAAAACCACAAACCCACACCCACACCACAAAGGCACCTCCTTCCCCCAAGTAGGTCTGTGACTATCCGGAGTGTCCTCTGTCTGGTGGGCCTTATTATGTTCCCTGGAAATAGCCTGTTCTGTCTCAAATCTGGTCTTTTGGCCAACTCTGTGAAGTTGTCAGGAGCCAGCGGTGAGCCACTGCGTGCTTTCTCAGGAAAAGCCCCTCTTCATAGCTTTCCTTGCATTTGGCCATCCTTACATCAGTAGGTCCCAAGAAAGACTGAGTCTGTCGTTGGTAAATCAAAATAAGTTTGACCACTGGGCTGGGACTGGGACTGGCTCTGGGTGCCTGGCTTCCTGGATTCCAAGTTCAGAGAGTTCCATCACCAAGGAAGTTAGGTGAAGTCACTTAATTTTGGAACTGAATGAGGTCACTGCCTTGGCAACAACTTTGTCCTAACAGTTGCTTCCAAGGTTCCCATGAGAGGGAGGCTGCTCCTACTTCCTGTGACACTTTCACAGGTCAGAGAGGTATGTCAACCATAGGCATGCAGGAGCAGCTCTCAACACATGCCTGCTTTGGTCCATCTTCTCTACATTAAGAAGAGAGTGGCTGATTCAGACACATCCCTTCATCCTGAGCAGGTTGTTTGCCATGGAAGACTTTTGCTCTCTCAGGTCCTTCATACTTGCCTACATCTTCTCCAGGGATCATTTCTACGTGGACCTTTGAGGTTTTCAGCAGGTGGAAGATCCTCTATTTTCCTGTATTTTAATACCAATTCTGTCCCTGCTCTTCTGTAAAATTAGATTGAGAGAACAGTGTATGGTTAGGATTAATAACAGGTTCGATTTGGTTTAGAAAGAAAACTACACGGTTGAGCAAACAGGGTCCTACAGTTAGCAATAATATGAGGAATTTTAATGGACCGGCCATGGCAGATCAAAGCGCAGTTAATCAGGTCACTATGTGAACCAAGACTCAAACCTCCCTTTTGGGGCCTCTGTCTCTCTTTGACGCTCTTCAAGTCGTTTTCTTAATTTATTCATAGATTCTTTTACAACTCCAGTATTGTCGGCACAAAAACAACATTCTTCCCTCAATGCAAGCAAAAAGGCACCTTTCTCTCATGAAGAGGAGGTCCAATACTCGCCTGCTTTGTAAAACAACTTCAGAAAGAGAGAGGTTAAAATTCCTGTAAAGCTGTGATGTCGGTTTTTAATGTCTTTAAGGTTTGGCCTATTTCTGCTTCTAATTGTGTCTTTGTTGTGTCTCATGGACTAGCCCACCAGTTAAGCAACTATTATTTCTAATAGGATGGCTAAAGTGAGGGATACAGGTTCCCGCTGGAACCGGGTTGTATGCCCCCCTATTTGATCTTTAAATGAACCTACGTCATGATAGAGAACTCTGGAAAACATCTGCATCATTACATAATTAATCACATATATTGACCATTTTATGAAAACATAAATAATGTTAAAGTGTATAGAATTATACTGTTGTAGGGATGGACAAGGAAAGGGACCTAAGATAGCACCAAACACAGGAAAACAGCCTTATTTGGTTGCATCCGGATTTAGAGGGCATTGCTTCTGTTGTAATCAATTAATCCCCTGAACCCCAAGTTTTGGTAGTTTTAGAATTTGTACCCAATATGTAAGGGAAGTGGATCAGAAGTTCACAGTCTGTAGAAATTCACAAAAATCAGTTTTTGTTTCTGTTTTTGTTCCTCTGTTCTGGGCAAGTTAACTTTTCAAGGACACCTTGGAAAGGGAGAGCTTTTTTGTCTCTTTTTTTTCTCCCTGCCAGCTGTCACCATGAAGCCCAGTTGGTAACTTTTTTATCTTAGAAATGTAGTCATCTCTGTGAAGCCCCAGCTCAAGGCCAGAGGCTTTGTTCACATATTTTGTGAAAACCTAGTAAGGCGGTGTCAAGCTTAGGGGTGGTGATTTTTCCAGCCAGTGGCCAAGTAGAACAGGGCAACACGAAAAGTGGAAGTTTATCTACATTGAACTCTTTCAGAGGGACTCTTTTGCTGAAAGACCTAATGTAAGCCTCGGTGAAGACTTCTGGAGAAGGTTATTTAAGACATATCTATGGACCTGGTACAGAGGGGGAAGACTGGGAAGGCGAGGCTGAGAGCAGCTCCGTGGATCTGAGAATGAGGAAGATGAGATGTAAAAGAATAATGGAAAAGGGGTTTGGGATTTTCCTAGAACAAAACTTGAGCAGTAGAACAGGTAGAGCAGAGGTGAAGATGGGAGTGAGTATTCCAAAAACCCCTGAGGGACTTTAAATTTTTAGAAACCTGTTTTCAGTGATGACAAAGCAACTTTAAAGGCCATTTTTATTACATCTTGGATAGGGGTCTGAGGGCTCTTCTCAGCTGGTTTGAGCTTTGGTTTAGCTTCTTAGAGGACTTGGTGGGACCTAGTGCACGCACAGACAGAAAAAGAGAGGAGTGAGTGAGTGGAGGGGTACCTCGGTACCTGCTACCTCAGCAAGGGGGCAGTGGTCTGAGAACTGGCAGAGGTTTGGGTTTTTGATCTAGTAATTGGAGGTGAGAAATCACGTTGCTGAGGTGGGAGTGACAGCAGAGACTCTAGAGCAAAAGACTGAGGGTGAGGAACTATTGGAGAAGCATAGTACAGGATGTGAGTGAAGGAGGGAAAAGGATTCCACATAGGGGAATTTTCCCCTTTTGAGCACTTGCCGAAGTTAAAAATGTCACGCAGAATTTGAGGATCTAGAGAACCCTCTGGGGGCCATAGCTTTTGGTTGTCTAATTGGTAATATGGCCAATGCTGTGTACTGAATGTGATGAGGAGTTTGGGTTCCACCAGGCAGCCCCGGTATGCTCACATCCCCATGAGTTACACAAGAAGTTGGCTTTTCCCCCACACAGCCATGGCTGTTTGTGGCTTTGATAGTCCGCCGGGCATACATCATAATCTAGGCTAGCCAACCTGAATCTGGCTCGCGTTTCTGTGCATCCATAATGTTTGTTTCAATTATCTATGGAACGGAAGGGATTTAATGAAACTTTAGTGGGATCCTCTTCATCAGGGTTATCTCAATAGGAAAGATGTATACCAAGCTGAAAAATGTCTGGGTGGAGAGATAGCCACCAGGTCCCTAAGGGGGCTGTATGCGAGATATACCATACTTCTTGTCTAGTAGGATTTGAGATCAGCCTTCACTGCTGAACAGGCTGATGAGGGTTAGGAGTACTGGTGGCCAAGTTGAGAGTCTACAGTCTTGTCCACATAGCGAATACGAAATTTGAAATGGTTACCAGTCTTTTCCAGTTTCCAACCAGAGTCTGGACACAGCGAAGGCTTTAGATGAGAGGCATGGATCCAAAAAGTGATTCTGTCTACTTTTACCGCTGTAGGTGTTATAAGTAGCACCTGGTATGTTCCTTTCCAGCGGGGTTTCTAGGAATGACACCTGATGTTGTCTTATGTAGACGAAGTCTCTTACTTGATATTGATGTGGAATCCCCTCGTCCCCAGGTTGGTAGGCAGTGGCTAGCTGTTTCCACAGTTATCACTGAGTTCTTTCAATGGCTTTAAGTCTGTCAAGCAAGGGGTGTGGAAGGGATTGTTAGGCCTTAGAGTTGGGGATTAGGTCCCTTACTGGATGATGGGCATCATAGAGAATTTCATAGGGGGTGAGGTTACACAGAGAAACTGAGGGAGTATTTCTCGCATGAAACAGTGCATAAGGCAGGAGCATAGTCCAATCTTTTATGCCAGTCTCTAAGCTTAATTTTGTTAAGGTCTCTTTAATGGTTCTATTTATTTTTTCTACCTCTCCTGAGCTCTGGGGTATATAAGCATAATGTAACTTACAATTAATCCACACGTGACTTACCTGGGCCATGAACACAAGTCCATTATCAGACCCTATTACCTTAAACAGACCATATCTTGGAAAAATATCTTCCAGGATCTTCTTGAGAACCATTTGGGCCGTTGTTTTTTTTTTTTTCCTGTGTGTGTGTGTGTGTGTGTGTGTAAGGCTTCAATCCATCCTGAAAATGTATCGACAAAGACTAGGAGATATTTAAGTCCATACCTTGCTGGCTTAATTTCAGTAATGTCCACTTCCCAGAATTTTCCTGGTCTGGTTCCTCATAGGTGCTTTCCTCTAAGAAACTTGGAAGGGTAAGCATTAAACAATTGACTGACCCAACAGGCTTTTGTTACCGGTTCAGTTTTTTTCTTTCGCTGTGTGTTGGTTAGTGGAAAACTCTGTTCTTAATCCTACAGGAGTGCCTGCAGTTTCTTTGAACCAAGGTGAGTGAGTTGACGTACATTTTTAACTTAGTGTAGGGCTTTCTGTAATTGCAGGCTGAGCTCAGTAAAGTTGAGGCGTTCAGTGTCAGTGTCCTTAGATGTTATCTAAAACTTCCTGTTACTCAGGGGTCCATTGGAATTGGGCATCTCCCTTTAACAGCGGGTATAAAGGAGCAGCTAAGGACGCGAACCCATTTATCCATAACCTGCAAAACCCAGCAATCCCAAGAAACTCTCTTAGTTGTCTGCTGTAAGATGGGGTTGGTATCTGCTCAACGGTTTGTTTTCTGGGCTCAGTGAGCCATCGTTTACCGCCCCTGAGGAAATAGTCATGGAAGGTTACTTCTTGCTGGCAAATTGGGCAATTTTGGCAGAAGCTCTATACCCGAGTTGAGCAAGCTCCGATAATAGTGCTTGGGTCCCAGTTCAGGTTTCCTTGGTGTTGGATGCCAGTAGCAGGTGATCCACGTATTGAAGCTGGGTGACTTCGGGGTGTGTAGTTCTGAAATTGTTGAGATCTCTGTGGAGGGCTTCATCAAAGAGAGTGGGGGAGTTTTTGAACCCCTCTGGGAGTCTAGTCCAAGTTAGTTGACTATACTTTCCGGTTTCTGGGTCTACCCACCCAAAAGCAAACAGCAACTGACTATCTTTATGCAGAGGCAAGCAAAAGAAAGCTTGTTTTAAGTCCAGAACAGTATACCATTTCTGCTCAGGGTTCAGAGTGCTAAGCAGTTGGAACAGATTAGGTACTGTGGGGTGAATGTCCTGCACTCTGTTGTTGATCTCTCTTTGGTCTTTAACAGGTTGATAGTCCCCGGTTTCTGGCTTTTTCTTCTAATAACAGGGGAGTGTTCCAGGCCAATTGACAGGGCCTTAGGACCCCTAAGGCCAGATATTTATGAATATAGGGCCTTATCCCATCTTTAGCTTTTTATGCTTAGAAGATATTATTTGACATTGATTGGGGACGCTGAGGTTTTTAACTCCACTGTTATTGGAGGTTGTTTCACGGCCAGGCCTAACACAGCAGTTTTTGCCCAGGCATCTGGGTTATCTGTTATTCATTTCTGCGGTAGCTTGCCTGTTTGATCAGTCTTGGGGGGTGTGAAGAGTGGATGTTTATCTTCTACTAATATAGTTACAGCCGTGACTATAGGAGTTTTTACTGAAGGATTTAGAAATTTCTTTTGGGGGCTTTCAGGGTTAAAAGTTATTTTGGCCCAGAGCTTGGTGAGCAGATCTCTGCCCATCAATGGGTGCGGGCATTCTGGGATTACTAGGAAGGAGTGATGGATTTTTCCTTTCCCCAGGTCCATGGTCCTCTTAGTAGTCTAAGCCCGATATTTACTGCCATTAGCCCTTTGAACTACAGACCTTTTATTTGATAGACGGCCCAATGGGGCCCTAAGGGCTGAGTATACTGCTCCTGTATTCATTTCAAAGTTTACTGGGGTCCCCTACTATTCAAAAGTTACCCTGAGCTAGGGGAAGGAATCTGAGCCCCAACTTTCTTAGTCATCCTCCAGAGTCAGAATGGCTGGCTGGCGTGTCTGTCTCTTTATAGGGCACTCTTTGGCCCAGTGTCCTTTTTTTTTACGGTAGGCACATTGATCTGAGGCCAGGGGTGGCCTCTGGCACGGGCCCAGGTATCCCTTCCTGTCACCTTATGTCTTAATTTCTGGCCTCTTTCTTGTTGTGACCAGGATCTAAGTCAATGCCTTAGTCTTTCTTTTGCTTCTCTCATCATCCCTTTGCTCCCTTTCTTTTTCCCTGTTTCTCTTTTATAGTATATTTTTTTGGCTTCTCTGACTAAATCTCTCTTTTAACTTTTTTTTTTTAATATCCATGGCAGCTTCCCCAATTAAGGCCATCATGACAGATGCCTTTTGATCTGCTGCCTGAGGATCGAAAGGAGTATATCTCTTATATGCCTCCATAATTCTCTCTAGAAACATAGAGGTAGATTCATCAGGCCTTTTAATAATTTCTCTTACCATGGCCAAATTAGTTGGTCACCTAGCGGCCCCTTGGATACCCGCTATTAGAGCCTGGCAATAATTGGACATATGCTCCCTATCTTCAAAGGTGTTGGGGTCTCAGTTGGGTTGGTTTAAGGGGAAGCCGGCTTTGATTATGTTGGGAAGTTGTGTTGGTCGCCCATCAAGTCCAAGGATATTTTTTTCTAGCTTCCAGGAGGTTTTTCCTCTCATTCCTCTGTCGTGAAGAGAGTCCCTAGGAGTTGTTGGCAGTCATCCCAAGTAGGCAGGTGTGAAAACGTTGGCGAGTTCTCTGAGTTTTTTTAGCCGGGCCAGCTTCCTCTAGGGAAGGAGGGGCTGTGTGTGCCATTCGACAGTCATCTGGAGGGTGCTGGGCCATCCTGGCTTCCTCGAATGGTGGAGAGGCTGAGTAAGCAGCAGGGGAATTACTTACAGGGTTTTGGGGGTTGGGGGACAAGGGCAGAGGATAAGGACGAGTAGAGTCTTGAGACTCAGGGAGAACAGAGGGTGGAGGTTGAGGAGCAGAGAGTTTGAGAGATAGAATCGTAGGGGAAGGAGTAGGAGTGGGTGCAGGGACAAGGAAAGGCTTCACCCATGGAGGAGGAGATTTGCAGAGGTCCTGACAAGTTAAGATATATGGCTATTGATCTGGATGGCTATGTGGCCCCGGCTGAAAGACAATATCTCAGACTTTTCAAATTAGTGCGAAGTAGAAACATCTTTCTAGGGGCCATCCGACTACAAAGGTGGGTTATTCTGAGACACAGAATCTGCCAGGTCTGGTGTTTTAATGAAAAAGAAAGAATCTGAGCCCTTAAGCAGACTTTGGTCCAGTGATTAAGGGTCAGGGACAGAGGCATTGAAGTGCTCTGTCCCATAATGAAATATACACAGACAGTGAAAGCAAAGACACACGACACAGACAAGACAAGACAATAAAGACAGACAATGGACGTCCAATACTGAGACCAGGACTGAGTAGCGGGCAAATCCTGATGGGCTGCCAATTCCAAATCTGAAAGAAAATATCACTGAGTCGAGGAGACTATGGTTCTTCGATTTCCCGAATCCATCCCACAGGAACATGGCCTGTGGCTCTGTGACATGTGTGTCAGCCACCGTGGGAGAGAGCTCACGCTCTTTACCAATAGCCATTTTGTCAAACCCTAACCTGAATCCTGAAACCAGAAAGAGGGGCCTTATTTACCCCCAGAGGAGCCCATTGGGGGTCTTTCATCTGCAGCTGCCGGATCTCGCTGGGGCCACCAGAAGTAAAGGTCGGGTGAGCGTCGCTGGAAGAGACCACCAAGAGACTGTCTAATGCAACCTCAAAGGGTTTATTGGGAGTCCGGCATGCAAGGGCTCAGAGATCAGTTGAATAGAGCAGAGAGCCCTGAGAACAGCTTAAGAAGTGCTTATATATTTTCCTTGGAGAGGGCAGGGAGGGAAGTTTATTGATGGTTAAGGGCGAGTGGGCGGTTTGCGTGTAAATGGTTGATGGAGTACATTCTGCAGTTTGGCAGTTGGGGGCAGCACATTCTGGGAACAAGAAGAGCAAACAGTTCTCAAGATTTCAACAGTGTTTTATTAAGCATACAGAAAAACAGGACGTGACAAGTACCTATTTTATTAACCTTTCAATATAAGTATGAAAACAGAAATCTAGGTAAGATTTGAAGCCCAGAAGTTCATTTGGTCCTTGATTGGTATACTTAGCTTTGAATTACATTCCGTGGAGATGTCCTAGAATTATGGATATACAATGACACAGGACCTTGTACCTTCTCAGAGGTCAGTTCCAAAACACAGTCTCTAAGGGGAATCACACCAAAATTCAAGACAAGGTGGACCCAATTATCTCTACCAACCGCCACACAAATGCCCACAATTAAAACCAAAACACTCCGAAATGGCACTCATCTTCTTCCAACTAGACACTCATCATAACTTCTGGCAGGAGGATTCCATGAGAGGCGCAGCACAAGACAGTGTCCCAAATAATCTCCCTTTCCCCTCATTTGCCAAAAGTCAGAGTGGCCTGGACACCCTTCCTGTGAACCAGGAGTGATCAAATATGCCTGCCATTAATACAGCTCTGTTCTTCAATTTGAGGCCTACTGTCTGTGGGGTTTAGAGTCTTTATTTGAATTGGATTCATAAGAAAACCCAAGAACCTATGGGCTAGCATCTGCAGGGCTTTGAAGAACTCAATTGACCCAATGGATCCCTTTTCTCACTTGATGGAGGTCAGGAACCTTACAGAGAAATGCGAGAGACTTCATCAACAATGACTGATTTTTTGGCCATTTTGATTATGGATCCACACATGGGATCTTTCTTTAGACCCATCAGGTGCTGATAATCTAAGCCACAGGCTCACAAAGGGCCAAGAGGCTGATTCAGACACATCCCTTTACAAGCACTTAAGCAAAGAGCCACAGGTGATGCCCATTCATTTCCATTTGAAAACTGTTTTCTTCAGGCTTCACAAAAGCGTGGCCTGAGGCAAAGAACTTCCTGACATTCAGGGCAACAGAACAATAGGTAATCAAAAGGCCCTTTGCAGGGTTTCTCTACTGAGACTTTCCTGGTCACACTGATATCTGACTTTTCTGAGATGCTTGCCATTCTCTTCAGCTATCCAGTACATGTCCATGTCACAGTGGTTGGAGGTGGTACATATCCTGGATGCAAATGCATGAACCTATTCTGGAGAGTGGCTAGATTTCAGGAAGAAAACATGAACTTAGGAAAATAGCAGGTGTTGCCCATCGATAAGGCAAGCCCTAGTGCATTCATAAATTGGGCAGGATGAATGCTGGGAAGCTTTCTACTTGACAGGAAACATCCATTGATGCATTCTCTTTTCTAATGTCTACAACCACGGACACTGTGGGATACACAGACATAGAAACACTCGCCTTGTGAAACAACTTACTAGAAACAGTTCACTCCAAACCAAACAAACCGACTTTCCTGCCTATTCTCAGAACATGAGACAAAACCACAAACACACATCTACACCCACAAAGGCACCTCCTTCCCCAAGTAGGTCTCTCACTCTCCAGAGTATCCTCTGACTGCTGGGCCATACTATGTTCCCCCAATATGGCGTGTCCTGTCTCAGATCTGGTCTCCTTGTCCAACTTTGTGAAGTGTTCAGGAGCCAGCTGTTGAGCCACTACCTGCTTTTTCAGGAAAGGCCCCTCTTCAGAGAACTCCTGGCATTTGGCCATCCTCACATCAGTAGGTACCAAGAAAGACTGACTCTGTCCTTGCTAAATTGAAGCAAGTGAGACACTGGGACTGGGACTGAGACTGACTCTGTGTGCCTGGCTTCCTGGATCCCAAGTTCAGAGAGTTCCATTACCAAGGGATTGAGGTGAGGTCTCATCCTTCAGGAACTGAATTAGGTCTCTGCCTTGGCAACCACTTTATCCAAACAGTTGCTTTCAAGCGTACCATGAGAAGGAGGCTTACCCTATTTTCTGTGGCACTTTCACAAATTAGAATGGTATATCAACCATAGGCACCAAGGAACCGCTCTCCACGAAGGCCTGATTTGGTCCATCTTCTTTATATTTGGAAAAGAGCCTTTAGTCCAGGGAGCACTACAGTGAACCTCTGCACTAAAACTATTAGCAAGCACCTGATGGAGGAGGCCTCCATAGGTAAGTGGCTCCTTTATAACATCTGATATCTAGTTAAGGGAGATCTCTTCTGATGACAGAGATGTGGCACGGGGAGGCTCACATATACTTCTGTGCAGAACAGTAACGAGAATCATTCTGTCCTCTGTTCTGTTCTGTAGGGAATTCCTCTGGAACTGTAGAGAGGTGGCGATGAGCACGCACGCGCTTCTACCCTGGAGCTTTAGCAAGATGTTGCACTGTTCCCCTGTTTCTGTGTTTAGCCACCGGGTTTCTGTTTATTTGTGTTCTGTGTTCTATTTTTTGTTTTTTTGTTTGTTTGTTTTTGTTCGTTTTGTTGTGTGATTTTGGTGGTAAAAACTTAAGTATATTGGACATGAAAATCAGAAATAAAGAGAGTAAGCCTGACACCCCTTTGGACTGTGTTTTAAGGAACTGCAATGAACTTTATCCCCCTTTGCGAAGCAGGATGATAGAAGCCCCTAGCTTGCTGCCTGGAGCACACCCATTGCAGAGGGAAATGCCTGCTGGGGACCTAAGAACAGAGTATCTCCCAGGTTAACAAGTGAAACTCCTTTAAAACCCCTTGTCCCTCCAGATAAAGAGAGTCACAACTTTGGCAGAGTCCCCTGTGTTTCTCCTTTGTTAGCCAAGCAATAAACCTCCTTTTTTCTTTTTCTCAAAACCCAGTCCTCATTATTAAATTGGTATTAATTGGCTTCAAGGTCAGGAACCAAACTTTAAGTTACAAATCTTGTACCCCCCCTCCGCCCCGGAACTTTGTGAGACCTATCTACTGAAATGTTAGGAGATAGAGCATGCTTGGTGTGAAACTGAATCAGAGGAGCTAATCCTGTATGTAAAAGGAGAAACTGAGGGACTCCCAGCAGCTGCCAAAGCCCTGTTGATTCAGGGAATTACCTCCTTCCTTCCCTGCACTGTAAGGATTATGCCACCTCTGTCTTGTTAAAAAAAGAGAAAAAGAAAAAGGTGACACTAAATGCAGTAAAATCACCATGGAGACACTTTATTTTACATTTCAGGTTTCCCCTCTGTGAAAACATCTGGTCCCCTTGTGGGGACAGCTATGGTCCCACTGGTGTATGAGATTTTTCTCTTATCTGCTCTGGTTTAAAGGGTTCTCTCTGACAGCCATAGTCTGGACCTCCTTTTGGTCTGTATTGTGTCTTTCTTTCTGGCCCTTTTAGGCATGTGCAATAATGTGTTGATATTATAAATTGTTTTTTGAATGATCTTAGCTGAATGTGTGTCGAAATGATGATGTTTTATTTTAACAATCTGGTATCTGAATGGGTTTTTGAAGCATTGCACAATCTTGCAGTTAAAAGTCGGGTTTAGGTAATTGTTTAGTTTATGATTTCAGATAATTCATGCCAGAGAACTTAAATACTTACAATGGATAACTGAAGAACTCTACTTCCAAGTTGGCAAGAAACTTCCCAATCATACAGTCTTTTTTTTTCACCAATTTTGAATTGGGTAGCCTGGGAAAATGTCACTGTGTGTACCAGTGCATTAATTTGGACATGGATAGTAAATCATAGTATGGTGTCTGTTGACCAAACAAGATGTAAAGATAAAAAATTTTGTGAATTGTATCTTAAACTTGTATCATAATTTTCAACATCCGAACCTGAAAATTATGGTTAAAATGCCTTAGTCCTGAGATGTCTGTTCAGAATAGCAGTTTTTTTCCTGCTCCTTCCAGACCTCAGCCATGACTTATGTTGAAATGCAAATGAAAGAAGCCTGCATGCTTTGTAGGAGACTGATTTGAGATCTAAGGGAAAAAAAGGTAAATTGTATGGTATTTTCTAATTACTGGCAAGTCATTTTTTCTAGGACTCTTATTTTTTTCTGAGATACTTTATGTTTTTTGACCTCATGATTTTGAGCATACAGACCTAGGTTAATGTTTTTCTGATCAGTTCTATCTTTGACCAACTGTGGACTTCTTGAAACATTGCAATAAAGATTTCACCTGCGAAATGCTACGAGGCCTTTACTATTATTATGTGTGCACAATTTTGTTATGTGTTGTATGTCTATATATACATATGTCCATATATCATATATATGATACATAAATTAACATATATAAGGAGTGCTCATAAAATAAAGCGCTCATAAAAACAAATTTTAAAAAGTGGATACAAAGATCTTTAATTCACGTGATTTAAATGTTTCAATTTAAATTGGATAAAGAGATAAAAACAAATGTCTTTAAATTTAAGCTTACAAAGTTTTCTAGGTGTTCAAACATCTAACAAAATATTAACATCTACAAAATGTCTAATATGCCTTGGCTCTAGTACCTTTCCTTCAACATAAAAATGGTTTACACTGTTCAATACGTTTCTCTAACTTTTTGATAAATAAGTAAAGTAAATTTGATATGGGATTACTCATTCATGAGTACTTTAGTTAGATATCTGATTGATTTACTAAGATCTGTATTTTTTTTAGTAAACTCTGTATAAGATTGTAAAAATCAGTCATGTGTTAATGAGGCAAAAATTTCTTAAAACATAAGTTTACCCATAACATTGAGTTTATTAAGATTTATGTTTTCTAGAGCAAGCAACCATAAAAATTAAACAACTGATTAAATAAGAACTGTTATTTTAGAGCACTGTACTGCCATTTCTTTAAAAGCCAAACTTGATTAATGTAGAAACATAAATGTAATTGTTATGCTATTAATGTTTTCATATCTTACAGGTATGCAAGTCTGTAAGGTAGAAACCTTAAAAGAGCATTATATCAAGCTGGTGCTCTGAAGTTGTGTGGTAAAAAATATATTGTGGATTTATTTACCTGTTATCAATAAGATATGTAAATTTTTATGTTACTTTTTACATTGGGGAACAATTTAAATGTATTTTTAAGTTAATTAGAGCCTAATCTTTGTAAAGGTTAAAAACTTTCAGCATTTCTTTAATTCATGTTTTAAATGTGATATCATATGGTGTTAGCTAATGTTCATGTGACCTCAAACAATTTATGTAAACTTTGTCAAAAGATATTTAAAAATAAAGATCAGCTTTAGAATTAAAATACTTAAGATTTATAAAGAGCCCTGCCTTACCTGAGATAAGGCTGTGTGTCCCATCTTACTACATGTGAGAATGACTATGAAACATGTAGGTCAGATAATATTTCTTTAAAGTTATGTTAAAAAGTTTTTTTTTATTGTCAATATTCCTAGGATCTCAAACAGGGGATATAATGTATAACTCAGCCAAAAAATTCAGGGAAGATATTACACGAACTAAGTATTTTTACTTTTGTTAATTTTAGTTTGAAATTTTCTTATAAGTGATCTAAAGATTCCCTGTTAGTGTTTTACAAATGCGTTGCTATAAGAACACAACATGGGTTTATTCAAGATAATAAGTCATCAACTACAATACAGACAGAATAATACAGATCCCAGTTAATAAAAAGGTAATTATAAAGTTATAGACATTAAAGCCCAGTACTCTTAATATAAGGCTGTTAAAATTTATTTGCTGGATGTTTAAGATTAGGATTTAAAATTAATGTTAAATGAAAAGGGCCAAGAAAACCAATATTTGGCTCTTGCCCTTTGAGTCAGTCTGAATCCAGGGAACAGGGGACTTCTCTAAAGAGCTTTGCAACTCTGAGCCACATAACCTCCTGATCAGGGAGATTAATGAGACCACTGGAGAACAGAAAGCCAATCAGTGCATTTGTTACAAAGAGGAGAGTCATCATAGAAAGGAGACATCCATGATGCTTCTGAGGGAAGCCAAATGGTCAAGCAAGACCTGGACCCACCTAGCGCAAATGGCACTAGCAGAACTGAGAATCTCTTCTCAAGTTTCCCCAGAATTGACTCCCATAAAAGGTCAGCTGACTGTTAACAATAGATGGAAACAAAAGTCAGTTTGACTGCTTCATCTTAAACACTTAGCAAAGACAGTTAAGACCAAAATACAGCCACTCCTGGGCATATTAAATAATAATAATAATAATAATAATAATAATAATAATAATAATAATAAAATTTTAAGGCATGCACTTTATCTTATCCTCCCAAAACAAGTAAGACTGGAGGCTACAAAGAAGGATTCTCACACAGGAATGCCTAATACTTATAAAAAGAGACTATCAAGAAGAGCTGCCACAGGCAGAAGTTTTCAGTTTAAGAACTACAGATATTCCTAACCTACAAAGGTAGGCTTGGTGTTTGCTAGTACGATTATCCAGCCCTGAGTAACAGAATTAAAGGTTTCTCTATTAGACGCAGAGGTCATACTAGTAAAAGGATTTTACAAGATCAGATGACATTAAATTATTAAACTGTGTCTTATTGGGAGGGCCAACTGTAACACTTAAAGTTAAATATTAAGTTGACAGTCCTGATAACTTGGGATATTAAAGACTGGTGAGGGAATGTCTATACAGTGACATGTTCTAGCTGCTGCAACATTTATCCAGTACTCATGGTTTTTGTTTCACTCATAGAAGAACCCATTCACAGATGACTTTACAACCTGTTCTTCCCCAACCTGACTTCAAACCGAACTGACTTCTAAAAGGCAACTCATGTCTCTCAACTGACTTCTAATAGGCAACTCATGTCCCTCACGCCGAGCCCACTTATGTCACCCTGTCTCAGGACAGAAGAAGAAAAAATTAGTGATGCCACTCTTCTTACAACAATGGAGAGAAAGATAAATAGACTATCAATATAAGTAATTAAGAAGGGTAAAATCAGCGAGATCGGTTTTGGGTGAGTTCTAAAAATTTGGAGACTCTTACCTGAGGGATTAAAATTTCCTCAGTGCTCTTCCCATAATCTCTCAAAGATTTGAAAGGGACACAGAGAAAAGGGGGGAATTGTAGACCCAACCTGATCTTTTATTAAAATTGGGAGCCATCATGCCACAAAGCCATGAAAAGATAATTTTGGCTTTACCATTAATTACTTCAAATTCTGAACCTGCGTGGAATGCCTGCCCGCGCCTTGAACTCACACATGCCTGGCTCTCTGACCAGATAGCAGCCCTCTCTGAAACTTTAGTGACACATCATAAATATTTGCCTTCTCTGGCAAGACAACAACCCTCTCTGAGGCTCTAATGGTCCTCATGAATTCTCATGTAGGGACAGCAAAAAAATTGTAAACTACCTTTAGTGTGATGTTTATCAGAGTTCTGTTATCTGTAACCCCCCTTTTGTGTAACTTTCTGGGCTATAAAGCTGGGCTGTAGGAAAGCTGGGGTTGCTGTCTTGTTCCCTTCGTTTTGGGAGGGAGAGGCAGCATGGCCGGTGGAAATAATAAGCTTAATTTTATTTGATTTTAATTTGAGTCAGTGGTCTTTTCTAGCGTCCTGGTCTAACAGGTAAACACTCCAAAAACATGGAGCTCTGCCGGCCTAAAGACTTCTTGAGAAACTTCCTCTGAGTTTGGGCACTTGAAATATATGTTGTTGCAAGGAGATTTAGCTTCCTTTCTAGTGACACCATAAAAGCTGCGTCTGCATCTACGTGACCTGGAGGACATGGTTTCTTGTATTCTAATGAACATGAGGCAGCAGTGCTGAATATTCTATTTGTAGGTAAACTGTGGCCACTTGGTGCTAAGTGTCTCCCCGTGTGAACTGTGAAGCCATTTGGTAATCCTCCACTTTTCGTGGTGTTTCTTGCTGCTGCACTGGTAGTTTGGTATTTGCTTCATGAAATACAATGAGTTCAACTGGGACCCAGTATTAGAGGGAGTTCTGTCACTTGTGGTGGGTCAGGGTCTGCAGGAGAATGCAACAACCAGGCTTCTATCTCACAAAGCTTGCCCCTTTGACCATAGAAATCTGACTCTGAACTTTGCCCGGAAACCTCTCCATATAACAAGAAGGGTCTGCTGGCTGCACCATATCAGTCACAAGCCATTTTGAAGGCAATGGAAAATCCTCCTGGCCACACCACAGCTGTATTATCACACTGCTGCCCACCACTGCAAAAGGCCCACTACTCAGCAGGGTCCAACTTACTGGCATCTTTGTTCTACACAATTTTCATGAAATACCGTCAATCATGGCATTCTCTTGTACACTCATGACCAGGAAAAAGACATCCAAAGGTTCTCCAGTGCCACCTGGTTAAGGGAATTTAAAAAATTTTATTGTATTTATCTAGCCATTTTTCATGGATGAAGTTGGAGGCACTGTGGGTTTCAGTTCAGTAGTGAGACACTACCTGCTTTCTCAGGAAAGACCCCTCTTCAGAGCTCTCCTGGAATTTGGCCATCCTCACATCAGTAGTTACCAAGAAAGACCGATTCTGTCCTTGGTAAATCCAAACATGTGTGGCCACTGGGACTGTGACTGGGAATGCCTCTGGGTGCCTGGCATCCTGGATCCCAAGTTCAGAGAGTTCCATCACCAAGAAAATGATATAGGTCACTTCCTTCAGGAACTGAATGAGGTCACTGCCTTGGCAACCTCTTTGTCCAAACAGTTGCTTCCAAGTGTCCCAATAGATGGAGGCTGCCCCTACTTCCTGTGACACTTTCACAAGTAAGAATGGTATATCAAACATAGGCACCCGTGAACAGCTCTCCACACAGGCCTGGTTTGGTCCATCTTCTCTACATTAAGAAGAGATAGACTGCTTCAGACACACCCCTTCATCCTGACCTGTTTTTTTTTTTTTTTGTCATGAAAGATGACTTTTGCTCTCTCAGGTCCTTCATAGCTTTCTATATCTTCCCCAGGGTTCACTTCTGCATGGACCTTTGAGGTTCTCAGCAGGTGGAAGATTTCTTACATTTCTATATAAGACCAACTCTGTCCTTGCTTTTCTGTAAAGTTAGATTGAGGAAACAAAGTATGGTTAGGGTTAATAACATGTTTGATTTGGGTTAGGAATCATTCTGCTGCATGAATAATGGTATTGGGAACCTGCAATATTTATAAGTATATATAGAGGTGAAATATATGTATGAAAACACAAATCTAGGTAAGATTTGAAGCCCAAAAGGGCATTGGATCCTTGATTGGGATACTTCACTCGGAATTATGTTGTGCACATGTGTCTCAGATAAATCTATACATTATGGCATAGGACCTTGTACCTTGGATAATTGAATGTCGAAGAGAACATCCAGTCAAAAAAGGATAGTTGGTAGGATTAGGAAGATAGTTGGTAGGATTAGAAAAAAAGAGTGAGTATAGGATTTGGACAAAAAGTTCTTTAGCAATAGGGTTTCAGGTAGACAGAAAATGTAAATGTCAGCACATGTGAAGAGTCAGTCACAATGATGAACTGGGGAAAATATGTAGGAAAGCAGATATCATTAGAGACATTAGGAAATCAGGCAAATGATGAAGTGATTGATAGGATTAGACATTTTCAACAGGCTTGAGGTTGAATACATAATCTTAGGAAGAAACAAATATGTAGTCACCAATAGGATTGACATTTGAGAGCATTAGGCAACCTGGACATGGGTGATTTTCATAATCCATACTCACATTCCATTTAGGCTTTGGTACAATTGTAAGTGTGACTTTGCATTTTGTTGACAGAATATATATGTAGATCAGGTGACAATTGTCTTTCTTGCACCATTTCTGGGAGCAATATTTAGAAGAGATATAAATTAGTATTGGGGGCACAAATAGGTGTACCATGTGTGAATATATAATATAACTGATTCCAACTTTAGAAATTGGAATAAATTGATATCTGAAAATACACAGGAAATGTCATATTGACATACATACATTCATTCCAACCAGTTATACATCTAATGGTAATATTAGGGTTGTGGTTTATCATAAAGTGTGTGTGAGTTTTGCTTCAAAATTGATTATGGAAATCGAAAATAATGTGTTTGGAAAGAAGTCTCAATAAATAACCAGTCAAAAGCAAGGAGGAATACATGTGTACTGAAGCAGGAAGTGATTGAATGTGTTTCAAATGTCTTTAAATTTGTGAACTTGTGGATGAAATGTATATACTATGATGTACAAAAACTGAAGAAATAGTAATGTACCAGTGTTAAATAAAAATGAACGTCAAAATACACATCATGCCCCTTTGGAATCTACTTGCATTGATGTTAAATTGGGTCAGTTACAGTAGAAATATAAGGATTTGTTTGCACCATTGAGTGAAGTGAGTTTTCAGTACTAGAAAACAAATATGTATTTCAGGTGGATGAATATTTCTGAAAATAATCGTATGAAAATTTGATTATAAAACCACATACATGAGCATGAGTGAATTATTTAGGGAGTGTATAATAGGACACATATATTTTATATTTGGAAAAATCTAGACAATATATATATATATATATATATATATATATCTCACAGAGAAACATTAGAAAGTAGCAATATATATGCCAATCAAAATTCATCGTGAAATATATATCATCCACCGATCCAAAAATATTAATTTTACTGAACATGGATTTATGTATAATGTTGTTCAACTAAAAATCTCACTCATAGTTTGAATTTTCAGTTCCAAAAGCGTTTAGGAGGGGTGATCTCTTCTCATACTTTGTTTCTGCTAAGTTAGCCACCTCACAAAAATGTACGTGTGATACCAGGTAGGATTTTTTATGTGCATATAAAAATACATGTGCTGAATTGGCTACAGAAAAAAGGAGACAGAAATTCACATATGTGTTAACTTTAAAAACACATGGAGTACTATTTCAACAAACAATTGACAAGATTTATAACTCCTACACTATATCATGCAAAAGGCAAGACCAACTATACACCATGCCTCCTCTGAACTGCTTGTATTAATATTATGTTTGGGTTATTTGTCTCCATCATATTAGGATTAGTAGTCAGAGTCTATTAGGGTATGGGTTACTGACAGGGATTCAGTATTTCGAATGGAAAATTGGAAAATGAATCCAATGTGTATGTAAATATGTGCTACACAAAAATCTTCCCACTCTCATCCAGAACAATACCTTGACAACACCTTCACCCCATGTAAGACACAATTAGAGGAGAAGAGTTAGAAAATCCATGAATACATATCTGGAATGGAATGCGATCAGGAGTTCACAACCTTGGAAGTGTTAGAGGAGTTTCCAAAAGTAAGGGACAGGGTAAACACTTCAAAAACATGGAGGTCTGTTGTCCTAGAGACTTCTTGAGATACTGCCTGTGAGGTTGGGCACTTGAAATATATGTTGTTGTCACGTGCTTTAGCTTCCTTTCTAGTGAAACCATAAACCTGGGCATCTATGTGACCTGGAGGACATGGTTTCTTATTTTCCAATGAACATGAGACACCAGTGCTGAATTCTCCCTTTGAAGGTAAACTGTGGCCCCCTGGGGCTAAATGTCTCTAGTGTGGACTATGAAGCCATATGGTCATCCTCTATTTTCGTGGTGTTTCTTGGTGCTGCACTGGAAGTTTGGTATTTGCTTCATGAAATACAAGGAGTTCAACGGGGACACAGTGTGTGAGGGATTTCTGTCACATGTGGTGGGTCAGGGTCTGTAGGAGAATAAAAGAACCAGGCTTCTATTCCACATAGCTTGCCCTCTTGAACATAGCAACCTGATTCTGAACAATGTCCTGAATCCTCTCCATGTAACAAGATGCCTTTACATATAAGGGTCTGCTGGCTTCACCATGTCAGTCACAAGCCATTTGGAAGCCAATGGCATATCCACATGGTCCCACCACTGATGTTTTATCACACACATGCCCACCTTTGCTCTTGGCCCACTAATCAGCAGGATCCAACTTTCTGGCATCTCTGTT
Source organism: Callospermophilus lateralis (assembly GCF_048772815.1). Lineage (NCBI taxonomy): Eukaryota > Metazoa > Chordata > Mammalia > Rodentia > Sciuridae > Callospermophilus > Callospermophilus lateralis. The sequence goes on from NW_027511677.1 coordinate 3,545,659, forward strand.
AAACACCATTTTCATAAAAACCAGTCAATCAAGGCACTGTCTGGTATACTCATTGTTGGGAAAAGTATAAACGGCAGCCATACCCCAGAAAAAAAAAACCAACATGGCGCCTAAGCACTTCTTCTTCCTACATTCTTCTTTTCTGCAGTGGTGCGAAATGTTCCCGCCCGTGTGAACTCTTCTGCTGGCGCCAATTTCAAACCATGCTGGCCGGGAATCTTAGCCCCAATAAGAACTAATTCCTAGGCTCCGGAGCTGATATCTGAAAGAACTTGCCAATAAACGGATTGCCTGCCATTTATCTAAGCCCTCCAATCTCCTCCTTAGTTCTATATAAGCACACAGCTTTTTGCAATAAAATTGGAATTCTCCCGGTGAAGTGCCTTTGCGTGGGGAGTTCTTTCATTCTGGTGCCCCGTGTGAGGATATGGGTGAGCTCTTTCCAACAAGAGCCCCGTCCACTGCTCCACCGTGGCACTCTGCCCTGGTCTGCTCTTTTCAGACGCAGGCTTCCTGCACTCACCACTGATTTGTTGTATGTAAGCCTCCCCTGACCCCGGCTCGCCAACTCCCTTCGGGCTACCGCTGGCTTTGTGACCATGATCGTCTGTCACACTCTAGACGCCTGGTAGTGGGGAGGGAATTCCTCCCACTAAGACCTTTACTGGTTGCAGTGGACCCTCTGGTGATCCGTTTCCCTTTGGGGTGTGAGGCTTCTGAGTTTACATGAGAGGCTCTGTGGTTTTTCCTCCTCTGCTGCTGCTGCCGCTGCTGGCTAGAGTTGCTGTTTCCTGCGGGCCTGCTGTGTCTGGCTGAAGCTGCCTCTCTGCTCGGGGAAAACTGAACTCCCATCCTGGAACTGCATTCTGCTGGAGCCGGAGTTCTGTTTTCATTACTTACTTCTTCTGCTGCGTTCGAAAACTTTCCTGATGTCAGGTTGCCCGTGGCTCCGAACCCATTGGGTCTCACAGATCGCACTTCACTGGTGACGATCAGGTAGTGCCCTCTGTATTTCCTCATGATGGCTGGTCATTTTGGGGATGCCCACCTGACCCCCATTCGCCCTGAGCGCTTCCCGGAGTCCGTTCCAGGCCGGGTTTTCTCTTTGTCTCTCTTGCTTACACTTATTCTCTCTCTCTCTCTCTCTCTCTCTCTCTCTCTCTCTCTCTCTCTCTCTCTTCCATCTCTCCCTGTGACTGTGGACACCTCTTTATCTGTACCTGAAACCTCACCTCTCTAAAGTTTAATAAAAAATCTGGACACACTCTCCCTCACACCAGACATCAAGCCCAAACTTCTAATCAAATTCTGTACCCAAGATTGGCCTACATATCCACTGGATAATGGCAATCATTGGCCTCCAGAAGGCTCCTTAGATCCAAACCTCCTCTTGGACCTTTTTAATTACTGCCAGCATCTGAAAAAGTGGAGTGAGATTCCCTGTATTGAATGTTTTAGCCTTCTCGCACAGCACCCTGTCTCTGCTCCTCCTGCCCTCCCTCTCAGGTCCTTCTTGCTTGCAAACCCCTCTCTTCCCCTTGTTCTACTCCTGACTTCGCAGATTCTTCCTCATTCGACCCAGCAGATCAACCCCCACCTTATCCCCCAGCCCCAACTGACCCTTCTCTCCCGCAAAATCCTCCTCTTCCTCTGCCTGATTCCACGGATCCTCAACCTTCCATTTCATCCCCCTCCCTTCCCCACTCTTCTGCCTGCTCCACCTCCTCCTCTTCCACAGAGACATTCCCTTCCCCTCCCTCTCCTTCCTGTCCACCGCCTGCCTCTTTCAGTCCTCCTGTTATCAGGTCTAAGGGACTCCTTCCCACGCCCAAGACAATCGCACCCCTTCGTGAGGTAGCTGGTCCCAAGGGTGTCATCAGAGTCCACGTGCCCTTCTCCATGTCGGACATTACTCAGCTAGAGAGGAAGTTAGGCTCTTTCACCACTGACCCCACCACTTACATTCGGGAGTTTCAATGGGTACTGCAAGCATATAGCCTCACTCATCATGACATCTACATGCTCTTGGCCAATAAACTTCTCCCCAAGGAAAGGCAATGGTTCTGGGAGCTAGCCCAAGCCCATGCTGATGAAAATCATAGGACCAATCATAACCACCCACAGGCCCTCATGCTGTCCCAGAGCAGGATCCCCTATGGGCTTACAGTCTAGTGAACTTTTTACATCCTGCCTCTTGGCGGGACTGAAAAAGTCCACCCGCAAGGCTGTTAACTTTCAAAAGATGCAGGAGGTCATTCAAAGGAAGGAGGAAACACCTTCAGAATTCCTGGATAGACTAACCAAGTCCCTTCAGCAGTACACAAACCTCGACCCAGAAACCCCTGATGGCCGTCATGTCTTAATGACATATATTCTGGCCCAAAGCTACCCTTACATTAAAGCCAAGCTTAAAAAGTTTGAACAGGGCCCTGCTACTCCTCAGACCAAAATCCTCGCTGTCACTTTCAAGGTTTTTCATGGTAGAGAGGATGAAAGTGAATTCCGTAGGCAGAGGGCTGAAAATGCCAAATTCCAAATGTTGGCCCAGCTCATTCAGAGAAGGCCATCACCATGCCGTCCCAATATGACCCCCCCTGGAGCTTGCTTCAAATGAGGTAAGGAGGGACATTGGACCAGGAATTGTTCTTCGCCGAGGACACCCTACAACCCCTGTGCAAAATGCCATCAAAGTGGACACTGGGGGGCAGACTGCCCAACAACCCAGAAGGAAGGTTGGTCTGCTGCCCAGCAACCCCAGCCTCACCTGGGCTTGGCAGAGGAGGATTGATGGAGTCCTGGGCCTTCCCTCCAGACTATTACCATCAAGAATCAAGAGCCTAGGGTCACCTTCCTGGTGGATGGACGCTTCATTAACTTCCTCTTGGATACTGGTGCCGCTTTTTCGATTTTGAGGGAGTATTAGGGTCCTACCACACCCTCAAAAACTCCTATTGTCAGGGTAGGAGGTAAAAAGATTTTTCCTCAAACCCCCCCCAATCATGTTATATGCAGCGATCCCTTTTGTCCTTCACTCACTCCTTTCTTGTTATGAGCCATTGCCCCATTCCCTTTCTGGGAAGGGACATACTCTCACTATTAAAAGTCACCATTCACTTATCAACCCACACCTCTCCTACCTCTCATTTCCTCATGATATTCCTAGGGGCAGATACACCTCCTTCATGCACTCTCCCACGACTATCTAAACCATTTAACCCTGAGGTTTGGGACACAATTACACCCTTTATGGCTAAATGCAGTTCTATTCATATTGTCTTACGGGACCCTTAAAGATATGTTAGTCAACCACAATATCCACTCACAACCACATTTCTCCTTGGATTAGAACCCATCATCCAGGATTTATTATGAAAGGGGTATCTTAGGCCTACACACTCTCCTTTCAACACACCCATTCTGGCAGTTAAGAAACCTAACGTGTCCTACAGGCTGGTTCAAGAACTTCGCCTTGTCAACTCCTCTGTGGACCCCATCCACCCGCTAGTGCCCAACCCTTACACCCTCCTCTCTCAGATCCATGCCACTACTACTCACTTCTCAGTCCTAGATTTAAAAGATGCATTCTTTTCTATTCCCCTGTTCTCAGAATCTCAGGATATCTTTGCTTTTTCATGGACTGACTCTCACACCCGCCATTCTCATCAGCTTACCTGGACTGTCCTCCCACAGGGATTCAGGGATAGCCCCCATCTCTTTGGCCAATTTCTTGCCCAGGACCTCACATCATTTCACCTGACCTGTCCTGACTCTACTCTACTTCAATATGTCTATGACCTTCTTCTATGTAGTCTTTCTGGAACACTCTCAATCCCACACCGCTCAGCTTCATAAATTCCTAGAAGACAAGGGATATAGGGAGTCTCCCCACAAGGCCCAGGTTTCCCAGTCTTCGGTCACCTATCTTGGTTTTTGCCTTACACCCGGGAAAAAGGAAATAACACTGGATAGGAGGCAACTCCTCTGTGATCTTTCAGTGCTCTATACGAAAGCCAAAATACTATCATTCCTAGGATTAGCAGGTAATTTTAGGGCCTGGATCCCAAATTATTCTCTTCTCTCCAAACCCCTGTATGACCTAGCAAAGGGACCCCCTAGTGAATCTCTTGCCTCCTTTCCCATCTACCACTTCCGCAGGCTTCAGCAACTCCTCTTAAAGGCACCTGCCCTTCACCTTCCAGATCTTTCAAGAACATTTCATCTATATGTCCATGAAAAAGGGGGGCAAGCACTTGGGGTCTTAGGTCAAAACTATGGGCGTACATTTGCACCTGTGTCATATTTGTCCAAGCAACTAGACCCTACCCTCCGTGGGTGGGCCCCTTGCTTAAGAGCTCTTGCTACTGGACAAATTTTACACAAAGAAGCCTCTAATCTGACTTTTGGGGCCCCTTGAACTATCCACTCCCCACATCACTTGAAGGATCTTTTAGCTTAAAAGGGCCTTCAAACTCTCCCTACATCCAGATTTCTGTCGCCCCTCACTTCCTTTCTGGAAAACCCTAATATTATTTTCCTCCCCTGCTCTGCACTGAACCCTGCCTCACTGCTCCCAATGACTCCCATGTCTCACATACCAACTCATAATTGCTTGGAAACCTTAGATGATTTCCTCCCCTGTCATTCTTCCATTTCTGAGAGACCACTCAGCAAGCCTGACCTTATCTGGTTTACTGACAGCAGTTCCTTTAGGGAGAACGGAACTCATTACTCTGGATACGCTGTATTTTCAGCCACTGAGATTATAGAGGCCAAAGTTTTGCCTTCAGGAACTACAGACAAGTAGGCTGAACTTATAGCATCCACTCGTGCCTGCCTTCTAGCACAAGGCAAATCCCTCACCCTCTAAACTGATTCAAAATATGTCTTCCATATCTTATTATCCCATGCTGATATTTGAAAGTAGCGAGGCCTACTTACCACCAAAGGTAATGCAATCACTAATTCAGCTTTTATAACCAATCTAATAGAGGCCACTTACCCACCCAGTTGGGAGTTGTCCATTGTAGGTCCCATCAGAAGGACGGCTTTCTTATCACTGAGGGCAATGCCAAAGCTGACCAGGCGGCACGAATGGCTGCTACCACTTTCAATTATGGCCTCCATGGGGGACATATAATGGCCACTTTAGACAGCTCATCTGAAGCCCCTACGTCTTTCAGTAAGAACAAGAATCTTTTCAAGTTCCTTCATACTCTATTCCTTTCCAATTCTCAGTCTTTGACCCTCTTTTTACAGAGTTTCTTTTCCCTCACCCCCTCTGACAAGCCATGCTACAGAATATAGCCTCTAATTGTCAGATCTGTCAGCGGACCAACCCTCATACTCCTTTAAGGCCCAAACCTTTCCCTTTCCACCAAGCCCGGGGACACATTCCCGCTGCTGACTGGCAGGTAGACTTCACCAACATGCCCACAGTATGGCGCACTAAATACCTCCTTGTCTTTGTGGACACTTTCTCTGGTTGGGTTGAGGCATTTCCCACTTCCAATAAAAAGGCTTCCACTGTAGCTTCAATCTTACTTACAGACATCATCCCCAGGTTTGGTATGCCCACTTCCCTACAATATGACAATGGCCCTGAGTTTACTTCTAGGATCACACAAAAGGTCTCTCAAGCCCTCTCCTTCAAGTGGCATTTCAACTGTCCATATTTCCCCCAGGCTTCAGGGAAAGTGGAAAGGGTAAATCGTACTCTAAAGGAAGTCCTTACCAAATTGACAATGGAATTAAACATAGACTGTTTCAAACTCCTTCCCTTGGCTTTGCTTCGAATCAGAGCTCTCCCTAAGAAACCATCTTTACTGTCTCCTTTTGAGATAATGTATGGAAGACCTCTTATAACCCGTGGGTTGGTCATTTCACAAGGACCTCTCACCCGAGATTTGTCTTTGCCTCTCTTGCTCCATCTCCGCTCGGAACTCTGGAAATATCAGGACTGGCTTCTTCCGGACCCAGTCTCCTCTCCAAACACTCCTCCCTTAACACCTGTTAGTCTAGTCTATTATAATACCCCAGAGGAGAAAGGGACTCTTGCCGCAAAATGGGAAGGCCCCTATCCTGTCATTCTCTTTACCCTTACCGCCGCCAAACTCTCCTTACCAGACAACTGTCTCACTCCCTGGATTCACATGTCTAGGTTGAAGCCACATCACCAGGAGGCCCCACCTGCTGAAGACAGGGCCACCCCAGAGGAACTCCAAGAATCACCTACTGAACCTCCCCTTTACTCCTGCTCTCCACACCCATCTCACCCATTTTAGTTGTGGCTCACACGGTTTTCCTTGCAGCCCAATTCCTCTTAAAGAAGGCACAATGAGCTCTCCCAACACCCTAGTCTTCTCTAACTGCTTGTTTTTTGTGCTCTGCTTATTTTCTGTGCTCTGTCAGGACTGGTCTTTACCCTCCTCACCTACCATGCATTTATTCACTTTTCGGGAACGATACTCAGAACATGGCATGCAGAAGGTCTGCGCAGTGGATGCAACTACTTGCTTCATCCACAACTGCACCTCTATTTCCCTAAAATTGTCACCTTCAAGGACCTTCGTCCCTGGTAGCTGGAACTGGCCTTTCATTTGCTTCCTTTTTGATCAAACAAAAGACTATTGTCATTGGTGGCCTGAGATATATAATGGGTGCCCCTATTGGTCATGCATGTTCCATGATGAACGTGGTAGCTATTCTTACCACTCATTTGGTTACCCTGAAGGGTGGACTTCTAGTTACATAAAGTGGCATAAAGGCTCTTCATCCAGTAACAATGGATGGTATACTTTAGATAAACCTGACCCCAAGGCCAAACGATGGGGCTATGTTGAGTTTGCTGTCTATGCTCGGACAACCTCAGTCAGACCCACAGGGTGGATGACTATTGGCCTCACCCTGATTACGCAACCTAAGGCAACCATCCAGGTAGTCGAACACATTAAGGACTCAGAATCAAAACTTCGAGATCATATCCATAGCTCATCCAAAAAGGATTCAGAGCCTTCAACCCTTTCAGGTCCCCCTCCCACATGGCTCAATTTGCTACACCAAACTTTTTGATTATTAAACTCCACCCCTCTTTCTGTGCCTACTTCTCAGTGCTTTCTCTGTGCTTCACTTAGTCGTCCACTTCTAGCAGCAGTCCCATTAGCGGCAGGAAATATTCCAGCAAAACCCTACAATTTCTCTAAAAAGGACAACCCCTACATGTGACACGTATCCCACTGTGGGAAAGTTATTCCACCAATACATTATTTCCTTTCATCTGTTTCCACCTGCCAATAATGAATCCTTTACCCATTTGTTCCTTGAGCTACAGCACTCCATAGAGCCCTGTGTTTATGCAACCTGGACATTTCCTCTGGTGTAATGGTTCTTTAAGTACCTCAACCATCAATGTCTCTGGCGCCTGTTTCTTGGTTACTGTAGTTCCTCAGCTATCTTTGTATACTCCCACCGAATTCTGACAGTTGGCCCTACCTTCCCGCACCCGTAGGGTAGTCTTTCTGCCGGTTCTGGTAGGCCTCATTTTAACAACCTCAGTGACGGGTCTCAGACTCTCTGGTGGAGCTATAGGTCATGCTCTATGGGATCAAATGACCTTCAACAAAAACTGCAGGAAACACTCAATACCATGGCTGAGTCTCTGGGTTCCTTGCAGCGGCAGGTTACTTCATTGGCACAAGTGGCTTTACAGAACCAAAGGGCAATTGATCTTCTCACTGCAGAAAAAGGGGTTACATGCCTATTCCTCAGAGAGGAATTTTGCTATTATGTTAATGAATCTGGGCTAATAAAAAAAAATGTTGTTAAATTGCAGGAATTATCGACCCAATTGCTCAAACCTACCTCCTCCAATCCCATAACGGGGTTCTTCCAATCCTATCTTGCCATGTACTTACTACATATCTTGGGTCCCCTTATTTGGATGCTCCTTTTTTGTGCTCTCTTGCCCTGCATAATGAAGTGCCTTCAAACCCAACTGCATAAAATTCCTAATCAAACTTTCAACCAGCTTTTGCTTAGTCACTACCAGCCTCTGATGACCGATGAATCCCCAACATCTCCAAGAGAACAGTTCACTCAGTGATGAAGCTCACTACCAGGCACGATGGAATGCAACGGGTATTAGACAGTGGGAGACAACGAGCTCGGAGAACCTCTTAATCTGCCATCCTGGATTCATAGTCTTTACCACCTTCTAAGCTTTCTCATGGCCCTTGGCCTCTTCTATGTCAGTCCCCCCACATGGAACTTCTGCCAAAAATTGACAATTGCTTTAATTTTTATCTTCATTCTGTTTTTATTCGCTCTGATCTTCTTCAGGTGCTGGCGACACCATGTCCAGGCAACGCTTCCAGTATTTCCTTGAGTCTCTGTTACAGGACCAGTGGCTGATACCAACAATCTCTTCCATCCAGGACTGGTTCCATGCCATTGACATCTTTGGCTTCAGGGAACATTCATTGACTTCACCCCTATGAAAATAGCTGTCTATAGCCACTGGGTTTTATTTCTGGCTGTCATGATATCCCCATACCTGCCCCCTGAGCATTCCTCCACTTCTCTTTCTAGGCCACACACCAGCCCCACACAGCAGGAAGCAGCCAGATCTGACAAACGACGCCCCACTTCCTAAGAAAACAAAAAGGGTGGAATGTTGGGACAGGAATAAATGGCAGCCATACCGCAGAGAAAAACCCCAACATGGCGCCTAAGGACTTCTTCTTCCTACCTTCTTCATTTCTGCAGTGGTGCAAAAAGTTCCCGCCCTTGTGAACTCTCCCGCCAGCGCCAATTTCAAATCTCGCTTGTGGGGAACCTTAGCCCCAATTAGAACTAATTCCTGGGCTCTGGAGCTGATATTTGAAAGAACTTGTCAATAAACGGGTTGCTGCCATTTATCTAAGCCATACCATCTCCCCCTTAGTTCTATATAAGCACAAAGCTTTTAGCAATAAAATTGTAATTCTCCCGGTGAAGTGTCATTGCGTGGGGAATTATTTCACTCATGTTCAGCAACAGGATATCCAAAGGTTCTCCAGTGCCACCTGGTAATGGGAATTTCAGAAATTTGATAGTATTTATTTAGCCATTTTTGAAGGATGAAGTTGGAGTCACTGTGCGTTTCAATTAATGCAGGAACCATTATGTGGTGAGGAAGCTCATTTAAATGAAATCTCTGGAGAAATCTCACAGGCAAGGCTTCCCAAAAAGTGGCCAAAAGGTCACATGAAGCCAGGATCATTGAGGTCTACAATATGAGTTCCATTTGTGTTTAGACTCTCAATTATGGCTGCCAAGTCTTTCAAAATAAAATCATGTGATATCCTGGCTGAGATTCTCACTGCACTGTGGAAACACACCCTGGCCCTCGATCTCAGTTTTCAAGGGCGCATCTCATGCGTGGCCTCCTAAAATCCCAACACATTTCATGGCAATACTTCTTTGAGGTAAATTCCAGAACTCAGTCTCTAAGAGGAATCATGCCAGAATTCAAGCCCAGGTGGATCCAGTTATCTCTTCCAACCGCCAAACAAATGACCACAATTAAAACCAAACACTCACACATGGCCCTCATCTTCTTCCATATAGACACTTATCATAACCTCTGGCTGGAGTTTTTCATGAGGGGTGCAGCCCAAGACAGTGTCAAAAATAAGCTCCCTTGCCCCTCATTTGCCTAAAGTCAAGGTGGCCTGGACACCCATCCGGTGAACCAGGAGTGATCAGATAGGCCAGCTGTTAATACTGCTCTGCATCTCCAATTTGAGGCCTACTGACTGTCAGGTATAGATTCTTTATATGATTTGGAGCCATGAGAAAACCCAAAAACCTATGGGTTAGCCTCTGCAGGGCTGTGCATAACTCATTTGAACCAAAGGATCCGTATTCTCACTTGATGGTGGTCAGGAACCTTACAAATGAATGTGAGAGACTTCATTCACAATAATTGCTCTTTTGGCCATTTTGGTTTTGGATGCACACATGGGATCTCTCTTTACATCCATCAGGTGCTGAGAATCTAAGCCACAACCTCACACAGGGCCAAGAGGCTGATTCAGACACATCCCTTTCCAAAGCAATTAAGCAAAGAGCCACAGGTGATGCCCATTCATTTCCATTTGAAAACTGTTTTCTTCAGGCTTCACAAAGGGGTGGCCTGAGGCAAAGACCTTCCTGACATTCAGGGAAACAGAACAATTGATAAGCAAAAGGCCGAAAGCATGGTTTCTCCACTGAGACTTTCTTGGTCACACTGATATCTGAGTTTTCTGAGATGCTCGCCATTCCCTTCAGCTATCCAGGACATGGCAATGTCACAGAGCTTGGAGGTGGTACATATTTTGGACACAAAACCATGAGACTATTCTGGAGAGTGGTGAGAATTCTGGAAGAAACAGGAACTTAGGAAGGTAGCAGGTGTTGCCCATGGATAAGGCAAGCTGCAGTCCATTCATAAATTGGGCAGGATGAATGCCGGGAATCTTTCTACTATACAGGACATATCAATTGTTGCATTCTATTTTCTAATGTCTACAACCACGGACACAGTGGGATACACAGAAATAGAAACACTTGCCTTGTCCAACGACTTACTAGAAGAAGACCACTCCAAATCAAACAAACCGTCTTTCCTACCTATTATCAGATCATGAGACAAAACCACAAAATCACACCCACCCCACAAAGACACCTCCTTCCCCCATGTAACTCTGTGACTATCCGGAGTTTCCTCTGAGTGGTGGGCCATACTATGTTCCCCCAAAATGGCCTGTCCTATCTCAGATCTGGTCTCCTTGGCCAACTCTGTGAAGTTGTCAGGAGCCTGCGGTGAACCACTACCTACTTTCTCAGGAAAGGCCCCTATTCAGAGCTCTCCTGGTATTTGGCCATCCTCACATATGTAGGTACCAAGAAAGACTGACACTCTCCTTGGTAAATTCAAACAAGTGAGCCTACTGGGTCTGGGAATGGACTGGCTCCGGGTGCCTGGCTTCCTGGATCCCAAGTTAAGAGAGTTCCATCACCAAGGAAGTGAGGTAGATCACTTCTTCAGGAACTGAATGAGGTCATTGCCTTGACAACCACTTTGTCCTAACAGTTGCTTTCAAGAGTCCCATGAGATGGAGGCTGCCCCTACTTCCTGTGACACTTTCACAAGTTAGAATGGTATATAAACCATGGGCACCCGGGAACAGCTCTCCACCTAGGACTGTTTTGGTCCATCTTCTCTACATTAAGAAGAGAGAGGCTGATTCATACACATCCATTCATGCTGACAAGGTTGTTTGCCATTGAAGATGACTTTTCTCTCTCAGGTCTTTCGTAGCTGCCTACATCTTCTCAAGGGATCATTTCTGCATGGACCTTTGATGTTCTCAACAGCTGGAACATGCCCTACATTCCTGTATTTTAAGAGCAACCCTGTCCCTGCTGTTCTGTAAAGTTCGATTGAGAGAACAGTGTATGGTTTGGGTTAGTAACATGTTCAATTTGGGGTTAGGAATCCTTCTGCATGACGAATAATGGTATTGGGAAACTATGATACTTACAAGAATATATAGGTAAAATATAAGTATAAAAACAGAAATCTAGGGAAGATATGAAGTCCAGAAGGGCATTGAGCCCTTAATTGGCACACTTAGCTTTGAATTATTTTCTGCAAAATGTCTCAGATAAATCTATATACAATGGCATAGGAGCTTGTACCTTGGATGATTGAATGTCGAATAGAACACCCACTCAAAAAGGGATTGTCGGTAGGATTAGAAAGATAGTCAGTAGGTTTACAAAGAAGAGTGAGAATAGGATTTAGACCAAAAGTTCTTAAGCAATAGGGTTTCAGGTAGACAGTGAATGTAAATGTCAGCACAAGTGAAGAGTCAGTCACAATGATGAACAGGGGAAAATATGTAGGAAAATAGATATAAATAGAGACATTACTAAATGAGGCAAAGTATAAAGTGAGTGATAGAATTAGACATTTTCAACAGGCTTGAGGTTGAATATATAATCTTAGAAAGAAACAAAAATGTAGTCACCAATAAGATTGACATTTGAGAGCATTAGGCCACCTGGACATGGAAGGTTTTAGTAATCCATGCTCACTTTCCATTTAGGCTCTGGTACAACCTTAAGGGTGACCTTTGATTTTTTTGTCCAGAATATTACTGTGATAAAATGTATATATAGATCAGGTGACATGAGTAATTCTTCCACCATTTTTTGAGGAATATTTTGAAAACGTATAAATTAGTATTGAGGGTAAAAATAGGTGTACCCTGTGTCTATGAATATAGAGATAATGCATGAATAGACCATACAGTTAATAAATAATATAACTGGTTCCACTTTAAATAATGTATTGAATTGATATCTGAAAATACATAAGAAATCATATATTGATATATAATCATTCATAACAACTAGTTATACGTCTAATTGTAATCCTAGGGTTATGGTTTATCATGAAGAGTGAGTGAGTTTTGCTTCAAAAGTGATTATGGAAATCAAAAATAATGTGTTTGGAAAGAAGTCTCATGAAAAGACCAGTTTGAAACATGGCGGAACACGTGTTTTCTGAAGCAGAAAGTGATTGAAAGTGAAATAAATGCCTATAAATTTGTGAACTTGTGGATGAAATATATATCCAATAATGTGCATAAACTGAAGAAATAGTAATGTACTAGTTTTCAATAAAAATGAACTTCAAAATACTTATCATGTCCCATAGGAATCTACTTGCATTGATGTGAAAATGGATCAGTTACTGTAGAAATATTAGGATTTATATGCACCATTCACTGAAATTAGTTTTCAATACTAGGAAAAAAATACGTATATCAGGTGAATGAATATTTCTGAGAATAATCTTGTGAAAAGTTGATTATAAATCCACATACATAATCATGAATGAATTTAGGGAGTGTATAATAAGACACATATATTAAATATTTTGAAATATCTGGAGAGAATATATATATATATATATATATATATATATATATATATCCACACACAGATTTTAAAAATTAGCAATATATATGCCAATCGAATTACACCGTGAAATATGAATCATCCACAGATCCAAAAATATTCATTTTACTGGATATGGATTTATGTATAACTTTTTTCAACTAGGAAGCTCACCCATAGGTTGAATTTTCAGGTCAAACAGCATTTAAGAGGAGTGATCTCTTCTCACACTTTGTATCTGCCAAGTCATGTAACTCACAAGAATGTACGTGTGATACCAGGTAGGATTCTATATGTGCATATAAAAATACATGTGCTGAATAGAATACAGAGAAAGGGAGACAGGAATTCACATATTTGTTAACTTTAAAAGCACATGGAAAACTATTTCAACAAAAAATTGACTAGATTTATAACTCCTACCCTATATAATGCAAAAGGCAAGTCCAAGTATACAACATGCCTCCTCTGAACTGCTTGTATTTCTATTCTGTTTCCGTAATTTTTCTCCATTATATTAGGATTAGTATTCAGAATCTAGCAGGGCATGTGTTAGTGTCAGGATTCAGTATTTCAAATGTAAAATAGAAAAATGAATCCAATGTGTATGCAAATATGTGCTAAACAAAATCTTCCCACTCTCATCCAGAACAATTCCTTGACATTTTTTTCGCCCAAAGTAAGACACAATTAGAGGAGAAGAGTAATAAAATCTGTGAATAATATGCTCAGGAGTTTACAACCTTGGAAGTGGTAGAGGAGTTTCCCTAGTATGGGACAGGGTAAACACTCCATAAACATGGAGCTCTGCTGGCCTAAATACTTCTTGAGAAACTGCCTCTGAGTTTGGGCACTTGAAATATATGTTGTTGTCAGGAGCTTTAGCTTCTTTTTAGTGAGACTATCAAAGCTGTGTCTGCATCTATGTGACCTGGAGGACATGGTTTCTTATTTTCCAATGAACATGAGGCAGCAGTGCTGAATTCTCTCTTTGTAAGTAAACTGTGGCCACTGGGGGCTAAGGGTATTCCCATGTGGACTGGGAAGCGATTTGGTCATCCTCCACTTTTCGTGGTGTTTCTTGCTGCTGCACTGGGACTTTGGCATTTGCTTCATGAAATAAAAGAAGTTCAACTGGGACACAGTTCTGGAGGCAATTCTTTCATGTGTGGTTGGTCAGGGTCTGCAGGAGAATGCACCAACCAGGCTTCTATCCCACATAGCTTGGCCCCATGTCCATAGTAACCTGATTCTAAACATTGCCCGGAAACATCTCCATATAACCAGAAGCCTTTACATGGAAGGGTTTGCTGGCTGCACCATGTAAGTCACAAGCCATTTGGGATCCAATGGCAGATCCACATGGCCCCACCACAAATTTTTTATCACACACCTGCCTACCACTGCTCTAGGCCCACTACTCAGCAGGTTCCAACATACTGGCATCTCTGTTCTACACCATTTTCATGAAACCCACTCGATCAAGGCACTGTCTTGCATATTTACGATCAGCAACAGGACATCCAAAGTTTCTCCAGTGCCACCTGGTCATGGGAATTTCAAAAATTTCATGGTATTTATCTAGGCATTTTTCAAGGATGACGTTGCAGGCACTGTGGGTTTCAATTCATTCAGGAACCTTTAAATGGTGAGGAAGCTCATTTCAATGAATGCTCTGTAGAACTCTCACAGGCAAGACTTCCCAAAGAGTGGCCAAAATGTCACATGAAGCCAGTCCTATTGAGGTCTACAATGTGACGTCCATGGGTGTTGTGACTCTCAACAATGGCTGGCAAGTCTTTCAGAATTAAATCATGTGATCTTCTGGCTGAGATACCCAGGGCTCTGTGGAAAGCCACCCTGGGCCTAGATCTCAGTTTCCAAGGGTGATTCTCATGGGTGGACTCCTAAAATCCCAACAAAATTCATGGCAATACTTCTCTGAATTCAGTCTCTAAGGGGAATCACACCAGAGTTCAAGCCCAGGTGGTCCCAGTCATGTCTTCCAACCGGACACAAATGACCAAAATTAAAACCAAAACCCTCCCATATGGCCCTCATCTTCTTCCATATAGACACTAATCACAACCTCTGGCTGAAGGTTTCCATGAGTGGCGGAGTCCAAGAGAGTGTCCAAAATAACTCCCTTGCCCCTCATTGGCGTAAATTCAGGGTGGTCTGGACACCCTTCATGTGAAACAGGAGTGATCAAATATGCTAGACGTTAATACTTCTATGCTTCTCCAATTTGTGGAAAACTGAGTGTCAGGTATATATTTTTATGTGATTTGCAGTCATGAGAAAACACAAGCTCCTCTGCAGGTCTTTGAAGAACCCATTTGACCCAAAGGATCCCTATTCTCACTTGATGGAGTTCAAGAACTTTAAAGAGGAAGGCGACAGACTTCATCCACAAGGACTGCTTTTTGGCCATTTTGGTTTTGGATGCACACATGGGATCTTTCTTTACATCCACCACGTGCTGAGTATCTAAGCCACAACCTCACACAGGGCCAAGAGGCTGATTCAGACACATCCCTTTTCAAAGCAATTAAGCAAAGAGCCACAGGTGATCCATATTCATTTCCATTTGAAAACTGTTTTCTTCAGGCTTCACAAAGGGGTGGCATGAGGCAAAGACCTTCCTGACATTCAGGGCAACAGAACATTAGGTTAGCAAACGGCCCAAAGCAGTGTTTCTCCACTGAGACTTTCCTGGTCACACTGATA
Source organism: Callospermophilus lateralis (assembly GCF_048772815.1). NCBI lineage: Eukaryota > Metazoa > Chordata > Mammalia > Rodentia > Sciuridae > Callospermophilus > Callospermophilus lateralis. The sequence goes on from NW_027511677.1 coordinate 3,561,376, forward strand.
TCTGAATTTTCTGAGACGCTCGCCATTCCCTTCAGCTATCCAGTACATGGCCATGTCACAGAGCTTGGAGGTGGTACATAACTTGGTCACAAAATCATGAGCCTATTCTGGAGAGTGGCCAGAATTCAGGAAGAAAACAGGAACTTAGGAAGATAGCAGGTGTTACCCATCCATAAGGCAAGCCACATTCCTTTCATACATTGGGCAGAAAGAATTCTGGTAAGCTTTCTACTAGCCTGGACACATCGTTGATGCATTCTCTTTTCTAATGTCTACAACCATGGACACAGTGGGATACACAGACATAAAAACACTCGCCTTGTCAAATCACTTGTTAGAAATCGTCCACTCCAAACCAAACAAACTGCCTTTCCTACCTATTCTCAAAACATGAGACAAAATCACAAACACACACTCACACCCACAAATTCACCTCCTTTCCCAAAGTAGGTCTCTGACTATCGGGTGTGACCTCTGACTGGTGGGCCGTACTATGTTCCCATCAAATGGCCTGTTCTGTCTCAGATCTGGTTTCCTTGGCCAACTCTGTGAAGTTGTCAGGAGACAACGGTGAGCCACTTCCTGCTTACTCAGGAAAGGCCACTCTTCAGAGCTTTCCTGGCATTTGGCCATCCTCACATCAGTAGATACCAAGAAAGACTGACTCTGTCTTTGGTAAATCAAAAGAAGTGAGACCACTGGGACTGGGCCTGGGACTAGATTTGTGTGCCTGGATGCCTGGATCCCACGTTCAGAGAGTTCCATCACCAAGAATGTGAGGTGAGGTCACTTCCTTCAGGAACTGAATGAGGTCAATGCCTTGGCAAGCACGTTGTCCTAACATTTGCTTCCAAAGGTCCCATGAAATGGAGGCTGTCCCTAATTCCTTTGACACTTTCACAAGTTAGAATGGTATATCAAACATTGGTAACCGGGAACAGCTCTCCACAGAGGCCTCGTTTGGTCCTTCTTCTCTACATAAAGAAGAGAGAGGCTGATTCAGACACATCCCTTCATGCTGACCAGGTTGTTTGCAATGAAAGATGACTTTTGCTCTCTCAGTTCCTTCATAGGTGCCTACAACTTCTCTAGGGATCATTTGCGCATAGACCTTTGAGTTTCTCAGCAGTTGGAAGATCCCCTAAATTTCTGTATTTTAAGACCAACTCTGTCCTTGCTCTTCTCTAAAGTTAGATTGAGGGAACAGTGTATGGTTACGGTTAATAACAGGTTTGATTTGGAATAGAAATCATTCTGCTGGATGAATAATGGTATTGGGAACCTGCGATATTTTCAAGAATATATAGGTAAAATATATGAATCTGAAAACAAAAATCTAGGTAAGATTTGAAGCCCAGAAGGGCATTGGGCCCTTGATTGGGTATTAAGCATAGGACCTTGTAACTTGGATGATTGATTTTCAAAGAGAACTTCCAGTCAAAATTGATAGTCAGGAGTATTAGGAAGATAGTCGGTATGTTTATAAAGGAGAGTGAGTATAGGATTTGGACCAAAAGTTCTTTAGCTATAGGGTTTCGGGTATTGAGTGAATGTAAATGTCAGCACATGTGAAGAATTAATCACAATGATGAACTGGGGAAAATATGTAGGAATGCAGATATCAATAGAGACTTTAGGAAATCTGGCAAAGTATAGTTGGTAGTGAAATGTTAATAAAATAGATTCTTGTCACTTCCTGTTTTTCTGTATGCTTAATAAAACACTGTTGAAATCTTGAGAAGTGATTTCTAATCTTTTTCCCAGAATGTGCTGTCCCCAACTGCCAAACTTCAGAATGTACTCCCTCACCCAGTTGCACGCAAACTGCTCACCCGCCCAGGCCCATCAATAAACTTTCCTCCCTGCCCTCTTCAAGGAAAGTATATAAGCTCTGCTTAAGCTGTTCTCAGGGTTCTCTGCTCTATTCAAATGAGCTCTGAGCCCCAGCATGCTGGACCCCCAATAAACCCTTTGTTTTTGCATGAGAGAGTCTCTTGGTGGTCTCTTCCCCCAATGCTCTTCCGATATTTATATATGGAGGTTCCACCGAAATCCAGCAGTGGTGAACGAGAGACCCCAATGGGCTACTCTCAGGGTAAGTAAGGCACCTCTTTCTGGTTTCAGGTTTCAGGTTAGGGCTTGGCAAAATGGCTGTCGATGAAGTGTGTGAGCTCTCTTTGATGGTGGCTGGCAGACGTGTCACAGAGCCACAAGCCAAGTCCCTGGGGGACGCCACAGAGGACTCCGGAATCGAGGAATAATAGTCTCCTCGACTCAGTGATACTTTGTTTCAGATTCGGTATTGCCAGCCCATCGGGTTTTGCCACCTGCTCAGTCTTGGTCTCAGTGTTGGACGTCCATTGCCTGTCTTTATTGTTTTCTCTTGTCTGTGTCCTGTGTCGTTGCTTTTACTGTTTGTGTATCTTTCATTATGGGACAGATCACTTCAATGCCTCTGTCCCTGACCCTTGATCTATGGACCAAAGTCCGCTTAAGGGCTCAGAATGTTTCTTTTTCAGTAAAACGCTGGACCTGGCAGACTCTGTGTGCCACAGAATGGCCCACCTTTGGATTCTGATGGCCCCTAGAAGGATCTTTCTACTTCCCACTAATTTAAAAAGACAGAGATATTGTCTTACAGCCAGGGCCACATAGCCATACTGATAAACAGGAATATACCTTAGCTTGGCAGGACCTCTGCAAATCTCCTCCTCCGTGGGTGAAGCCTTTCCTTGCTGTGTCCCCGTTCCTACTCCTTCCCCCACGATCTCTCAACCCCTCTGCTCCTCCACCTCCTCCACCCTCTGTTCTCCCTGAGTCACAAGATTTGACTCTACTGGACTCTCGTTCCCCTCCTTATCTTCTACCATTGTCCCACAACCCCCAACACCCTCTAAGTGATTCTCCAGCTGCTGACTCAGCCTCTCCGCAATTGGAGGACGCTAAGCCAGCCCAGGGCCCTCCAGATAACTCCCCTGCGTCACACACAGCCCCTCCTCCCCTGGAGGAAGCTGGAGTTGCTAAAGGAACTCGCTGGTGGCAAATGATTGAAAACCCTGGAACTCCCGTGTTGCTTCCCTCCATCCCTAAGGACCAATGATTGACGATGGCCATAGGGAAAAAATGCAAGTCTACCAGTATTGGCCTTCTCCTCTTCAGACCTATATAAATGGAAAAATAACAATCCTCCTTTTACCGAGGACCCAACCTGGCTCTCAGGTCTGGTGAAGTCATTGATGTTTTCACACCAACCTACTTGAGATGACTGCCAACAACTCCTAGGGACTCTCTTCATGACAGAGGAACAAAAGAGAATCCTCCTGGATGCTAGAAAAAAGTATCCTCGGACCAAATGCGTGACCGACAAAACTTCCCAATATATTCAAAGCCGGCTTTCTCTTGAAACGACCCAACTGGGACCCCAACACCTTTGAAGGTAGGGAGCATCTGTCCACTTATCGCCAGGCTCTAATAGTGGGTATCTTAGTGGCCGCTAGGTGACCAACTAATTTGGCCAAGGTAAGAGAGATTATTTAAGGGCCTGATGAATCTCCCTCTATGTTCCTAGAGATAATTATGTAGGTATATAAGAGACATACTCCTTTCGATCCTCAGGCAGAGGATCAAAAGGCATCTGTCACAATGGCCTTTATTGGGAAAGCTGCCCTGGATATTAAAAGAAAGTTACAATGCTTAGATGGATTACAAGATATGACTTTGAGGGATTTAGTCAGAGAACCCGAGAAGGTATACTTTAAGAAAGAAACTGAGGAAGAGAAGGGAGCTGAGTGAGGATAAAAGAAACAAAAGACAGACTAAGGCATTGACTAAGGTCCTGGTCACAACAACAAATAGGCCAGAAACTAAGAAACAGAGAGACAGAAAGGGATACCTGGGCACACACTAGAGGCCACCCCTGGCCTCAGATCAATGTGCCTACTCTAAAGAAAAAGGACACTGGGCCAAAGAGTGCCCTAGAAAGAGACAGCCATGCCAGCCAGATATTCTGACTCTGGAGTAATACTAAGAAAGTCCGGGCTCAGATCCTCTCCCTGACCTCAAGGTAACTTTTGAAGTGGAGGGGAACACAATAAACTTTTAAGTAGATGCAGGGGGAATATACTCAGCCCGTAAGGCCCATTGGGCCCTCTACCGAATAAAAGGTCTCTAATTCAAGAGTCTAACAGAAGTAAATATCGGGCTTTGACAACTACGAGGACCATGGACCAGGGAAAAGGAAAAATCCATCACTCCTTCCTAGTAATCCCTGGCCACATTGATAGGCAGAGTTCTGCTCACCAAGCTCTGGGCCAAAATAACTTTTAACCCTGAAGGCCCCCAAGTGGAATTTTTTAATCCTTCAGTAACTACTCCTATAATCATGGCTCTAACTATGTCAGTAGCAAATGTTCATCAACTCACTCACCTTTGTTCAAAGAAACTGCATTCATTCGTGAAGGATCAAGAACACAGTTTTCCACTAACCTACTCACAGCAAAAGGAAATAACTGAATGGGTAACAAAAGCCTGTCAGGTCCATTAATTGGTTAAAGCTTACACTTCCAAGCTTCCTGCAGGAAAGCACCTATGAGGAACCAGACGAGGACATTTCTGGGAAGTGGACTTTACTGAAATTAAGCCAGTAAGGTATGGACTTAAATAACTCCTAGTCTTTGAACATACATTTTCAGGATGTATTGAAGCCTTCCCCAAACACACACAAAAAAAAGAAATAAAAAAGAAGAAAAAAGAAACATTGCAAATGGTTGTAAAGAAGATCCTGGAAGATATTTATTCTCCCCTTGACGACCAGTAGTCTTAACCCTCATCAGCCCCTTAAGCTGCGATGGCTGATCACAAATCCTACTGGACACGAAGTATGGCCTATCTCGAATACAGCCAGCTTACGAACCTGGTGGCCATCTCTCCACCCAGTCATTTGTCAGCTGGCTATAGGTCTTTCCTATTGGGATATCCCTGATTAACAGGATCCCACTAAAATTCCATTAAATCCTTTCCGTACCATAGATAATGGAAACAAACATTATAGATGTAGGGACACGTGAGCCAGATGCAGGTTGGCTAGCCTAGATTACTATGTTTGCCCGGCAGACTATCAAAGCCACAAACAGTCACGGCTGTGGGGGGGGAGAGCAGACTTCTATTGTAAGTCATGGGGATGTGAGCATACAGGGACTGTCAGATGGAACCCAAACTCCTCATCAAATTCTGTACACAGCATTGGCCATATTACGAATTAGATAACCAAAACCGATGGCCCCCAGAGGGGTCTCTAGATCCTCAAATTCTGTGTGACCTTTTTAACTTCTGCAAGTGCTCAAAAGAATGAAAGGAGATTCCGCTATGTGGAGGCCTTCTCTCTCCTTTGCTCACATCCTGAACTATGCTTCTCCAATAGATGCTCACCCTCAGCCTTGTGCTCTAGACTCTCTGCTGTCACTCCCACCTCAGCAACTTGATTTCTCCCCTCCAATATCTAGATCAAAAACCCAAATCTCGACTGGTTCTCAGACCATTGCTCCCTTGCTGAGGTTGCAGGTACTGAGGTACCACTCCATTCACTCACTCCTCTCCTCTCCTGTCAGTGCCCGCACCGGGTCCCACACAGTCCTCTTACCACCTAATGCAAAGCTCAAACCCGCTGAGAAGAATCCTCAGACCCTAATACAAGATGTAATGAAAATGGCCTTTAATGTTGCTTTGTCATCACTAAAAACAGGTTACTAAGAATTTAAAGTCCCTCACAGGCTTTTTGGAATCTCACTCCCGTCTCCCCCTCTGTTCTATCTGTTCTACTGCTCAAGTTTTTGTTGCTATTAAGATCCCAAAGCCCTCTCCCAATATTCTTTTACATCTCTCCTTCCTCATTCTCAGATCCACAGAGCTGCTCTTATTTCTGCCTTCCAAATTGTTCCCCTCTGTACCAGGCCCACAGAAAAGTCTTAACTGACCTTCTCCAGAAGTCTTCACCATGGCTGATTTAGGACTTTCAGCAAAAGAGTCCCTATAAAAGAGTTCACTGTAGATAAACTTCCTATTTTTGTGTTGCCCTGGTCTCCTTGGCAACTGGCTAAAAAATTAAGCACTCCTGATCTAGACACACCCTTACTAGTTTTTCACAAAATATTTGAAAAAAAAGTCCTCTGGCCTTGAGCTGGGGCTTCACAGAGATGGCTACATTTCTAAGATAAAGAAGTTACAAACTGGGCTGTATGGAAACAGCTGGAAGGGGGAAAAAAAGAAAGGGAAGACACCCACACCCAGGTGTCCTTGAAAAGTTAACTTGCCCAAACTGAGGAAAAAACAGAAACAAAAACTGCTTTTTGTGAACTTCTGCAGACTGTGAACTTCTGAGCCCCTTCCCTTACGTGTTGGGTACAAAATTCTGAAACTACGTAACTTGGGTTTCAGGGGATTAATTGATTACAACAGAAGCAATGCCCTCTGAATCTGGTTGAAACCAAAAAAGACTGTTTCCGTGTCTTTGGTGCTATCTTAGGTGCCTTGCCTTGTCCGTCCCTACAACAGTATAATTCTATATACTTAAACATTGTTTATGTTTTCATGAAATGGTCAACAGATGTGATTAATTGTGAAATGGTGCAGATGTTTCCCAGAGTGCTCTATCATGACGCATGTTCATCTGAAGATCAAAGAGGGGGACATACAACCCGGTTCCGCTGGGAACATATGTCCCTCACCTTAGCCATTCTATTACGAATAGGAGTTGCTGCAGGGTTGGGCACAAGAACCACTGCTCTGGTCCATGGGACACAACAAGTGACCCAATTAGAAGAAGCAATAGATCAAAACTTAAAGATTTTAGAAACCTCCATCACAGCTTTGCAGGAATCTTTAACCTCTCTCTCTGAAGTTGTTTTACAGAAAAGGCGAGGGTTGGACCTCCTTTTCATGACAGAAGGGGGCCTTTGTGCTTCATTGAGGGAAGAATGTTGTTTTTATGTCGACAATACTGGAGTTGTAAAAAAATCTATGAGTAAATTAAAAAGATGCCTTGAAGAGCAACAACGAGAGAGAGAGGCACAAAAACGGTAGTTTGAGTCTTTTTTTACACAGTCCCCCTGGTTAATTACGTTTTTATCAACCCTGGCCGGTCCAATAATAATCCTCATAGTATTACTAACTATAAAACCCTGTTTCCTCAACCATGTAATTTCTTTTCTCCAAGCTCAAATTGGACAAATTAAAATTATGGTAATACCCCACTAGCAGACATAGAATGTGACACCCCACAAAGATCACTTTTATGATTAAAAGTAGCCAGAAAAAGAAGTGGGGAATGAAAGGTTAATAAAATATGTACTTGTCACTTCCTGTTTTTCTGTACACTTAACGAAACACTGTTGAAATCTTGAGAACTCTTTGCTAATCTTGTTGCCAGAATGTGCTGTCCCCAATTGCCAAACTGCAGAATCTACTCCCTCACCCGGTTGAATAGAAACCTGAACTGTACTTGGATCATTGAATGTAGAAGAGAACATCCATTCAAAAAGTTATAGTCAGTTGGATTAGAAAGATAGTCGGTAAGTTTAGGAAGAAAAGTGAGTAGAGGATTTGGAACAAAAGTTCTTTAGCAATAGGGTTTTGGTTAGAGAGTCAATGTAAATGTCAACACAAGTGAAGAGTCAGTCACAATGATGCACAGGGCAAAATATGTAGGAAAGCAGATATCAATAGAGACATTAGGAAATCAGGAAAAGAATAAAGTGAGTGATGAGATTAGATATTTTCAACAGGGTTGAGGATGAATATGTGAGCTTAGGATAAAACAAATATGAAGTCAACAATAGGATTGACATTTGATAGCATTAGCGTAGCCCAAGACAGTGTCCAAAATAAGCTCTGTTGCCCCTCATTTGCCTAAATTCCCAGTGGCCTGTACACCCTTCCTGTGTACCAGGAGTGATCAAATAGGCCTGCCCTTAATACTGCTCTGCTTCTCCAATTTGAGTCCTACTGAGTGTCGGGTACAGATTCTTTATGTGAATTGGAAAGATGAGAAAACTCAAGCACCTATTGGATAGCCTCTGAATAAATTTGAAGAACTCATTTGACCCAAAAGATCCCTATTCTCACTTGATGGAATTCAGGAACCTTACAGAGGAAGGCAAAATACTTCATCAACAATGACTGCTCTTTTTGCCATTTTGGATTTTATGCACCCATGGGATCTTTCTTTAGATCCATCAGGTGCTGAGAATCTAAGTCAAAGAATCACACTGGGCCAAGAGGCTGATTCACACACATCTCTTTCCAAATCAATTAAGGAAAGAGCCAAAGGTAAAGCATATTCATTTCCATTTGAAAAATCTTTCCTTCAGGATTCACAAAGGGTTGGCCTGAGACAAAGACCTTCCTGACTCTCAGGGCAACAGAACAATAGGTAAGCAAATGGCCCAAAGCAGGGATTCTCCACTGAGACTTTACTGGTCACACTGATATCTGAGTTTTCTGAGATGCTCGACATTCCATTCAGCTATCCAGTACATGGCCATGTCACAGAGCTTGGAGGTAGTACATATCTTGGACACAAAACCATGAGCCTATTCTGGAGATTGGCCATAATTCAGGAAGAAAACAGCAACTTAGGAAAGTAGCAGGTATCGCCCATCAATAAGGCAAACCACAGTCAATTCATAAATTGTGCTGGATGAATGCTGGGAAGCTTTCTATGAGACAGGACACATCCATTGATGCATTCTCTTTTCTAATGTCTACAAGCACGGACACAGTGGGATACACAGACATAGAAACACTTGCATTGTCAAACGACTTACTAGAAACAGTTCACTCCAAACCAAACAAACTGCCTTTTCTACCTATTCTCAGAACATGAGACAAAACCACAAACCCACACCCACTGTGTCCGTTGTTGTAGACATTCGAAAAGAGAATGCATTAATGAATGTGTCCTGTCTAGTATAAATCATCCCATAATTCATCCTGCCCAATATATGAATGGACTGCAGCTTGTCTTATCAATGTGCAACACCTGCTATCTTTCTACGTTGTTGTTTTCTTCCTGAATTCTGGCCACTCTCCAGAATAGGCTCATGGATTTGTGTCCAAAATATGTACCACCTCCAAGCTCTGTGACATGGCCATGTACTGGATAGCTGAAGAGAATGGCGAGCATCTCAGAAAACTCAGATATCAGTGTGACCAGGAAAGTCTCAGTGCAGAAACCCTGCTTTGGGCCTTTTGCTTACTTATTGTTGTGTTGCACTGAATGTCAAGAAGGTCTTTGCCTCAGGCCACCCCTTTGTGAAGCCTGAAGAAAACAGTTTTCAAATGAAAATGAATGGGCCTCACCTGTGGCTCTTTGCTTAATTGCTTTGGAAAGGGATGTGTCTTTATCAGCCTCTTGGGCCTGTGTGTGGCTGTGACTTAGATTCTCAGCACCTGATGGATCTTAAGAATGATCCCATGTGAGCTTCCAAAACCAAAATGGCAAAAAATTTCATTCATTGTGGATGAAGTCTCTTGCCTTCCTCTGTTAGGTTCCTGCACTCCATCAAATGACAATAGGGATTCTTTGGGTCAAATGAGTTCTTCAAAGCCCTGCAGAGGTGCTTGTGTTTTCGCATGACTCTAAATCACCTAAAGAATCGATACCTAAAATCAGTAGGCCTCAAATTGGAGAAACACAGAAGTATTAACCGCAGGCTTATTTGTTCACTCCTGGTTCACAGAAACGGTGTCCAGGCTACCCTGACTTTAGGCAAATGAGGGGCAAACGAGGAGATTTTGGACACTGTCATTGTCTGCGCCCCTCAGGGAAACCTCCAGCCAGAGGTTAAGATGATTGACTATACGGAATAAGATGAGGGCCATGTGGGAGTGTTTTGGTTTTAATTTTGGTCATTTGTGTGGCATTGGAAAAAATGACTGGGTCCACGTGGACTTGAACTCTGGTGTGATTCCCCTTAGAGACTGGGTTTTTGGAACTGAACTCAGAGAAGCATTGCCATGAATTTTGTTGGGATTTTAAGAGGCCACGCATGAAAGTCGCTCTTGGAAACTGAGACTTAGGCCCCGGGTGGATTTCCACAGAGGCCTGGGAATCTCAGCAAGGATATCACATGATTTTATTCTTAAAGAAATGGCAGCCATAGTTGAGAGTCAAAACACACATGGACCTCAGATTGTAGACCTCAATGGGCCTCGCCTAATGTGACCTTTTGTCCACTCTTTGGGAAGCCGTGCCTGTGAGAGTTCTCCAGAGATTTCATTGAAATGAGCTTCCTCACCATTTAATGTTTGCTGAATGAACTGAAACCCACAGTGCCTCCAACTTCATGCTTGAAAAATGGCTAGATAAATACCATGAAATTTTTGAAATTCCTATGACCAGGTGACACTGGAGAAACATTGGATGTCCTGTTGCTCATCATGAGTATACCAGACAGTGCCTTGATTTACTGAGTTTCATGAAAATGTTGTAGAACAGAGATGCCAGTAAGTTGGGGCCTGCTGAGTAGTGGGTCTAGAGCAATGGTGGGGAGGTGTTTGATAAAACATCCGTGGTAGGGCCATGTTTATCTACCATTGGATTCCAAATGGCTTGTAACTGACATGGTGCAGCCAGCAGACCCTTATTTGTAAAGGCATCTTGTTATATGGAGAGATTTCAGAGGAAAATTAAGAATCAGGTTGATATGGACAAGGGGGCAATGGGGCAAGCTGTGAGAGATAGGAGCCTAGTTGGTGCATTCTCTTGCAGACCCTGACCCACCACACGTGACAGAACTCCCTCCAGCACTGTGTCCCAGTTTAGCTCCTAGTATTTCGTGAAACAAATACCAAACTCACAGTGCAGCAGCAAAAACACCACAAAAAGTGGAGGAGGACCAAATGGCTTCACAGTCCACACGGGGAGACACTTAGTCCCCAGTGGCCTCAGTTTACCTACAAAGAGAGGATTCAGCACTGCTTCATCTAGTTCATTGGAAAATAAGAAACCATGTCCTCCAGGTCACATAGATGCAGACCCAGCTTTGATGGTCTCACTACAGAGGAAGCCAAATCTCCTGAAAACAACATATATTTCAAGTGTGGAAGCTCAGAGGCAGTTTCTCAAAAAGTTTTTAGGCCAGCAGAGCTCCATGTTTGTGGAGGGTTTACTCTGTCCCTTAGTTTTGGAAACTCCTCTACCACCTCCAAGGTTGTGAACTCCTGAGCATTTTCCATTCCAGATATGTATTCACTGATTTTGTAACTCTTCTCCTCTAATTGTGTCTTACTTGGGGTGAAGGTAATGTCAAGGCTTTGTTCTGGATGAGAGCGGGAGGATATTTGTGCAGCATATATTTACATACACATTGGATTCATTTTCCAATTTTCCATTCGAAATACTGAATCCCTGACACTAACCCATACCTAGTAGACTCAGACTATTCATCCTAATATAATGGAGAAAATTAACCCAACACATTAGAAATACAAGTACTTCAGAGGAGACATGTTGTATAGTTGGACTTGACATTTGCATTATATAAGGTAGGAGTTATAAATCTAGTCAAATTTAATTGAAATATTCTCCATGTGTTTTTAAACTTAACAAATATGTGAATTCTTGTTTCCCTTTTCTGTAGCCTATTCACACATGTATATTTATATGCATATATAGAATCCTACCAGGTATCACACGTACATTTTTCTGAGGTGGCTGTCTTGGCAGATAAAAATTGTGAGAAGAGTTCACTCCTCCTAAATGCTGTTGGAAATGAAAATTCAACCTATAGGAGAGCGTCCTAGTAGAACAAAATTATACATTACCTCATGTTCAGTAAAATAAATATTTTTGCATTTGTGGATGATACATATTTACTGATGAATGTCGATTGGCATTTATATTGGTATTTTTAATGTCAGTGAGTGTTTGTGTTTGTGTGTGTGTGTGTGTGTGTGTGTATAGATATAGATATAGATATAGATATACCCTCCAAATTTTTCAAAATATGAAATATATGCGTCTAATATACACTCTCTAAATTCATTCATGTTCATGTATGTGGATTTATAATCCACTTTTCACAAGATTATAATCAGAAATATTCATCCACCTGAAATACATATTTGTTTCCTAGTACTGAAAACTAACTTCAGTGAATGGTGCATACAAATCCTAATTATTCTACATTAACTGACACAGTCTAACATCAATGCAAGTAGACTCCTATGGGACATGATCTGTAATTTGTCATTCATTTGTATTCGACACTGGTACATTATTGTTTCTTCAGTTTTTGCACATTACAGGATATACATTTCATCCACAAGTTCACAAATCAATAAGCATTTGTTTCAACTTTCACCACTTCTTGCTTCAGAACACATGTATTGTCAGGGATTCTTGACTGGTCTTTTCATGAGACTTCTTTCCAAACACATTATTTTGAATTTCCATAATCATTTTGAAGCAAAACTCACACACTCTTCATGATAAACCTAAACACAAATATTTCCATTACATATATACCTGGTTGGAATGAATGATTGTATATCAATATACGATTTCCTTTAATTTTTCAGATATCAGTTCAATTCATTATTTAAAGTTCAAAAAAGTTATATTATTTATTCACAGTATGGTCTATTCATGCTTTTTCTCTATGTTCCTAGAAACAGGGTACACCTCTTTGTACCCCTGATTCTCATTTTACATCTTCAATATATTACTCCCAGAAATGGTGAAAGAAATACGCATGTCACCTCATTATCACAGTAATATTCTGGACCAAAAATGGAAAGGTCACACTTATGATTGTACCAAAGCCTAAATGGAAAGTGAACATGGATTTCTAAAAAAATCCATGTCCAGGTTGCCTAATGCTGTCAATTGTCAATCCTATTAGTAACTACATATTTGTTTTTTTCCTAATTTATATATTCAAACTCAACCCTGTTGAAAATGTCTAATTCTATCACTCACTTTATACTTTGCCTGATTTCGTAAAGTTTCTATTGATATCTGCTTTTCTACATATTTTCCCCAGTTCAACATAGTGACTGACTCTTCATATGTGCTGACATTTACATTCACTCAACAACCGAAAGTCTATTGCTAAAGAACTTTTGGTCCAAATCCTATACTCACTCTTCTTCCTAAACCTACCGACTATCTTCCTAATCCTACTGAATATCCCTTTTTGACTGGATGTTCTCTTCTAAATTCAATCATCCAATGTACAAGGTCCTATGCCATTGTATATCGAATTATCTGAGGCATCTTTGCAGAACATCATTCAAAGCTAAGTATCCCAATCAAGGGCAAAACCCTTCTGGGCTTCAAATCATACCTAGATTTCTGTTTTCCTACTTATATTTCACCTCTATATTCTTGTAAATATTGCAAGTTCCCAATACCATTATTCATCACACAGAATCACTCGTAACCCAAATAAAACCTGTTTTTAACCCCAAGTATACACTGTTCCCTCAATCATTTTACAGAAGAGCAGGGACAGAGTGGTTCTTACAATACAGGAAAGTTGGGGACCTTCCACCTGATGAGAACCTCAAATGTCCATGCACAAATGATACCTGGAGAAGTTGTAGGCAGGTATGAAGCACCTGAGAGAGCAAAAGTCATCTTCCATGGAAAACAACCTGGTCAGGATGAAGGGATGTGTCTGAATCTGAATCTCTCTCTTCATATTGTAGAGAAGATGGACCAAACCAGGCCTGAGTGGAGAGCTGTTCCCGGGTGCCAATGGTGATATACATTCTACCTTATGAAAGTGTCACAGGAAGCGGGGGCAACCTCCATTTTATGTTACCCTTTGAAGCAACTGTTTGGACAAAGTGGTTGCCAAGGCAGTGACCTCATTCAGTTCCAAAGAATGTGACATACCTCATTTCCTTGGTGATGGAACTCTCTGAACTTGGTATCCAAGAAGCCAGGCACCCAGAGGCAGTCGCAGTCCCAGTCCCAGTGGGCTCACTTGTTTGGATTTACCAAGGACAGAGTCAGTTTTCTTGGTACCTAATGATGTGAGGATGGCCAAATGCCAGGAGAGCTCTGAAGATGGACCTTTCCTGAGAAAACAGGTAGTGGCTAACCACTTTTTCCTGACATCTTCACAGAGTTGGTCAAAGAAACAAGATCTGAGAGAAGACAGGCCATTTTGGGGGAACATAGTATGGCCCACCAGTCAGAGGACACTCCGGATAGTCACAGACCTACTTGGGGGAAGGAGGTGCCTTTGTGGGAGTGGGGGTGGGTTTGTTGTTTTGTCTCATGTTCTCAGAATAGATAGGAAAGGCGGTTTGTTTGGTTTGGAGTGGACAGTTTCTAGTAAGTCATTTGACACGGCGAGTGTTTCTGTTTCTGTGTATCCCACTGTGTCCGTTGTTGTAGACATTAGAAAAGAGAATGCATTAATGGATGTGTCCTGTTTAGTATAAATCATACCAAAATTCATTCTGCCCAATATATGAATGGACTGCAGCTTGTCTTATCGATGTGCAACACCTGCTATCTTTCTAAGTTGTTGTTTTCTTCCTGAATTCTGGCCACTCTCCAGAATAGGCTCATGGATTTGTGTCCAAAATATGTACTACCTCCAAGCTCTGTGACATGGCCATGTACTGGATAGCTGAAGAGAATGGCGAGCATCTCAGAAAACTCAGATATCAGTGTGACCAGGAAAGTCTCAGTGCAGAAACCCTGCTTTGGGCCTTTTGCTTACTTATTGTTGTGTTGCACTGAATGTCAAGAAGATCTTTGCCTCAGGCCACCCCTTTGTGAAGCCTGAAGAAAACAGTTTTCAAATGGAAATGAATGGGCCTCATCTGTGGCTCTTTGCTTAATTGCTTTGGAAAGGGATGTGTCTTTATCAGCCTCTTGGGCCTGTGTGTGGCTGTGACTTAGATTCTCAGCACCTGATTGATCTTAAGAATGATCCCATGTGAGCTTCCAAAACCAAAATGGCAAAAAAATTCATTCATTGTGGATGAAGTCTCTTGCCTTCCTCTGTTAGGTTCCTGCACTCCATCAAATGACAATAGGGATTCTTTGGGTCAAATGAGTTCTTCAAAGCCCTGCAGAGGTGCTTGTGTTTTTGCATGACTCTAAATCACCTAAAGAATCGATACCTAAAATCAGTAGGCTTCAAATTGGAGAAACACAGAAGTATTAACGGCAGGCTTATTTGTTCAATCCTGGTTCACAGAAACGGTGTCCAGGCTACCCTGACTTTAGACAAATGAGGGGCAAACGAGCTGATTTTGGACACTGTCATTGGCTGCGCCCCTCATGGAAACCTCCAGCCAGAGGTTAAGATGATTGACTATATGGAATAAGATGAGGGCCATTTGGGAGTGTTTTGGTTTTAATTTTGGTCATTTGTGTGGCATTGGAAAAAATGACTGGGTCCACGTGGGCTTGAACTCTGGTGTGATACCCCTTAGAGACTGGGTTTTGGAACTGAACTCAGAAAAGCATTGCCATGAATTTTGTTGGGATTTTAAGAGGCCACGCATGAAAGTCGCTCTTGGAAACTGAGACCTAGGCCCCGGGTGGATTTCCACAGAGGCCTGGGAATCTCAGCAAGGATATCACATGATTTTATTCTTAAAGAAATGGCAGCCATAGTTGAGAGTCAAAACACACATGGACCTCACATTGTAGACCTCAATGGGCCTGGCCTAATGTGACCTTTTGTCCACTCTTTGGGAAGCCATGCCTGTGAGAGTTCTCCAGAGATTTCATTGAAATGAGCTTCCTCACCATTTAATGTTTGCTGAATGAACTGAAACACACAGTGCCTCCAACTTCATGCTTGAAAAATGGCTAGATAAATACCATGAAATTTTTGAAATTCCTATGACCAGGTGGCACTGGAGAAACATTGGATGTCCTGTTGCTGATCATGAGTATACCAGACAGTGCCTTGATTTACTGAGTTTCATGAAAATGGTGTAGAACAGAGATGCCAGAAATTTGGAGCCTGCTGAGTAGTGGGTCTAGAGCAGTGGTGGGGAGGTGTTTGATAAAACATCCGTGGTAGGGCCATGTGGATCTACCATTGGATTCCAAATGGCTTGTAACTGACATGGTGCAGCCAGCAGACCCTTATATGTAAAGGCATCTTGTTACATGGAGAGTTTTCAGAGGAAAATTAAGAATCAGGTTGATATGGACAAGGGGGCAATGGGGCAAGCTGTGAGAGATAGGAGCCTTGTTGGTGCATTCTCTTGCAGACCCTGACCCACCACACGTGACAGAACTCCCTCCAGCACTGTGTCCCTGGTTAGCTCCTAGTATTTCGTGAAACAAATATCAAATTCACAGTGCAGCAGCAAAAACACCACAAAAAGTGGAAGAGGACCAAATGGCTTCACAGTCCACACGGGGAGACACTTAGTCCCCAGTGGCCTCAGTTTACCTACAAAGAGAGGATTCAGCACTGCTTCATCTTGTTCATTGGAAAATAAGAAACCATGTCCTCCAGGTCACATAGATGCAGACCCAGCTTTGATGTTCTCACTACAGAGGAAGCCAAATCTCCTGAAAACAACATATATTTCAAGTGTGGAAGCTCAGAGGTAGTTTCTCAAAAAGTTTTTAGGCCAGCAGAGCTCCATGTTTGTGGAGTGTTTACCCTGTCCCTTTGTTTTGGAAACTCCTCTACCACCTCCAAGGTTGTGAACTCCTGAGCATTTTCCATTCCAGATATGTATTCACTGATTTTGTAACTCTTCTCCTCTAATTGTGTCTTACTTGGGGTGAAGGTAATGTCAAGGCATTGTTCTAGATGAGAGCGGGAGGATATTTGTGCAGCATATATTTACATACACATTGGATTCATTTTCCAATTTTCCATTTGAAATACTGAATCCCTGACACTAACCCATACCTAGTAGACTCAGACTATTCATCCTAATATAATGGAGAAAATTAACCCAACACATTAGAAATACAAGTACTTCAGAGGAGACATGTTGTATAGTTGGACTTGACATTTGCATTATATAAGGTAGGAGTTATAAATCTAGTCAAATTTATTTGAAATATTCTCCATGTGTTTTAAACTTAACAAATATGTGAATTCTTGTTTCCTTTTTCTGTAGTCTATTCACACATGTATATTTATATGCATATATAGAATCCTACCAGGTATCACACGTACATTTTTCTGAGGTGGCTGTCTTGGCAGATACAAATTGTGAGAAGTGTTCACTCCTCCTAAATGCTGTTGGAAATGAAAATTCAACTTATAGGAGAGCGTCCTAGTAGAACAACATTATACATTAACTCATGTTCAGTAAAATAAATATTTTTGCATTTGTGGATGATACATATTTACTGATGAATTTCGATTGGCATTTATATTGGTACTTTTTAATGTCTGTGAGTTGTGTGTGTGTGTGTGTGTGTGTATAGATATAGATATAGATATAGATATACTCTCCAAATTTTTCAAAATATGAAATATATGTGTCTAATATACACTCTCTAAATTCATTCATGTTCATGTATGTGGATTTATAATCCACTTTTCACAAGATGATAATCAGAAATATTCATCCACCTGAAATACATATTTGTTTCCTAGTACTGAAAACTAACTTCAGTGAATGGTGCATACAAATTCTAATTATTCTACAGTAACTGACCCAGTCTAACATCAATGCAAGTAGACTCCTATGGGACATGATATGTAATTTGTCATTCATTTGTATTCGACACTGGTACATTTTTGTTTCTTCAGTTTTTGCACATCACAGGATATACATTTCATCCACAAGTTCACAAATTAATAAGCATTTGTTTCAACTTTCACCACTTCTTGCTTCAGAACACATGTATTGTCAGGGTTTCTTGACTGGTCTTTTCATGAGACTTCTTTCCAAACACATTATTTTGAATTTCCATAATCATTTTGAAGCAAAACTCACACACTCTTCATGATAAACCAAAACACAAATATTTCCATTACATATATACCTGGTTGGAATGAATGATTGTATATCAATATACGATTTCCTTTAATTTTTCAGATATCAGTTCAATTCATTATTTAAAGTTCAAAAAAGTTATATTTTTTATTCACTGTATGGTCTATTCATGCTTTTTCTCTATGTTCCTAGAAACAGGGTACACCTCTTTGTACATCCGATTCTCATTTTACATCTTCAATATATTGCTCCCAGAAATGGTGAAAGAAATACTCATGTCACCTCATTATCACAGTAATATTCTGGACAAAAAATGGAAAGGTCACACTTACGATTGTACCAAAGCCTAAATGGAAAGTGAACATGGATTTCTAAAAACATCCATGTCCAGGTTGCCTAATGCTGTCAATTGTCAATCCTATTGGTGACTACATATTTGTTTTTTTCCTAATTTATATATTCAAACTCAACCCTGTTGAAAATGTCTAATTCTATCACTCACTTTATACTTTGCCTGATTTCGTAAAGTTTCTATTGATATCTGCTTTTCTACATATTTTCCCCAGTTCAACATAGTGACTGACTCTTCATATGTGCTGACATTTACATTCACTCAACAACCGAAAGTCTATTGCTAAAGAACTTTTGGTCCAAATCCTATACTCACTCTTCTTCCTAAACCTACCGACTATCTTCCTAATCCTACTGAATATCCCTTTTTGACTGGATGTTCTCTTCTAAATTCAATCATCCAATGTACAAGGTCCTATGCCATTGTATATCGAATTATCTGAGGCATCTTTGCAGAACATCATTCAAAGCTAAGTATCCCAATCAAGGGCAAAACCCTTCTGGGCTTCAAATCATACCTAGATTTCTGTTTTCCTACTTATATTTCACCTCTATATTCTTGTAAATATTGCAAGTTCCCAATACCATTATTCATCACACAGAATCACTCGTAACCCAAATCAAACCTGTTTTTAACCCCAAGTATACACTGTTCCCTCAATCATTTTACAGAAGAGCAGGGACAGAGTGGTTCTTACAATACAGGAAAGTTGGGGACCTTCCACCTGATGAGAACCTCAAATGTCCATGCACAAATGATACCTGGAGAAGTTGTAGGCAGGTATGAAGCACCTGAGAGAGCAAAAGTCATCTTCCATGGAAAACAACCTGGTCAGGATGAAGGGATGTGTCTGAATCTGAATCTCTCTCTTCATATTGTAGAGAAGATGGACCAAACCAGGCCTGAGTGGAGAGCTGTTCCCGGGTGCCAATGGTGATATACATTCTACCTTATGAAAGTGTCACAGGAAGCGGGGGCAACCTCCATTTTATGTTACCCTTTGAAGCAACTGTTTGGACAAATTGGTTGCCAAGGCAGTGACCTCATTCAGTTCCAAAGAATGTGACATACCTCATTTCCTTGGTGATGGAACTCTCTGAACTTGGTATCCAAGAAGCCAGGCACCCAGAGGCAGTCGCAGTCCCAGTCCCAGTGGGCTCACTTGTTTGGATTTACCAAGGACAGAGTCAGTTTTCTTGGTACCTAATGATGTGAGGATGGCCAAATGCCAGGAGAGCTCTGAAGATGGACCTTTCCTGAGAAAACAGGTAGTGGCTAACCACTTTTTCCTGACATCTTCACAGAGTTGGTCAAAGAAACAAGATCTGAGAGAAGACAGGCCATTTTGGGGGAACATAGTATGGCCCACCAGTCAGAGGACACTCCGGATAGTCACAGACATACTTGGGGGAAGGAGGTGCCTTTGTGGGAGTGGGGGTGGGTTTGTTGTTTTGTCTCATGTTCTCAGAATAGATAGGAAAGGCGGTTTGTTTGGTTTGGAGTGGACAGTTTCTAGTAAGTCATTTGACACGGCGAGTGTTTCTGTTTCTGTGTATCCCACTGTGTCCGTTGTTGTAGACATTAGAAAAGAGAATGCATTAATGGATGTGTCCTGTTTAGTATAAATCATACCAAAATTCATTCTGCCCAATATATGAATGGACTGCAGCTTGTCTTATCGATGTGCAACACCTGCTATCTTTCTAAGTTGTTGTTTTCTTCCTGAATTCTGGCCACTCTCCAGAATAGGCTCATGGATTTGTGTCCAAAATATGTACTACCTCCAAGCTCTGTGACATGGCCATGTACTGGATAGCTGAAGAGAATGGCGAGCATCTCAGAAAACTCAGATATCAGTGTGACCAGGAAAGTCTCAGTGCAGAAACCCTGCTTTGGGCCTTTTGCTTACTTATTGTTGTGTTGCACTGAATGTCAAGAAGATCTTTGCCTCAGGCCACCCCTTTGTGAAGCCTGAAGAAAACAGTTTTCAAATGGAAATGAATGGGCCTCATCTGTGGCTCTTTGCTTAATTGCTTTGGAAAGGGATGTGTCTTTATCAGCCTCTTGGGCCTGTGTGTGGCTGTGACTTAGATTCTCAGCACCTGATTGATCTTAAGAATGATCCCATGTGAGCTTCCAAAACCAAAATGGCAAAAAAATTCATTCATTGTGGATGAAGTCTCTTGCCTTCCTCTGTTAGGTTCCTGCACTCCATCAAATGACAATAGGGATTCTTTGGGTCAAATGAGTTCTTCAAAGCCCTGCAGAGGTGCTTGTGTTTTCGCATGACTCTAAATCACCTAAAGAATCGATACCTAAAATCAGTAGGCTTCAAATTGGAGAAACACAGAAGTATTAACGGCAGGCTTATTTGTTCAATCCTGGTTCACAGAAACGGTGTCCAGGCTACCCTGACTTTAGACAAATGAGGGGCAAACGAGCTGATTTTGGACACTGTCATTGGCTGCGCCCCTCATGGAAACCTCCAGGCAGAGGTTAAGATGATTGACTATATGGAATAAGATGAGGGCCATGTGGGAGTGTTTTGGTTTTAATTTTGGTCATTTGTGTGGCATTGGAAAAAATGACTGGGTCCACGTGGGCTTGAACTCTGGTGTGATACCCCTTAGAGACTGGGTTTTGGAACTGAACTCAGAAAAGCATTGCCATGAATTTTGTTGGGATTTTAAGAGGCCACGCATGAAAGTCGCTCTTGGAAACTGAGACCTAGGCCCCGGGTGGATTTCCACAGAGGCCTGGGAATCTCAGCAAGGATATCACATGATTTTATTCTTAAAGAAATGGCAGCCATAGTTGAGAGTCAAAACACACATGGACCTCACATTGTAGACCTCAATGGGCCTGGCCTAATGTGACCTTTTGTCCACTCTTTGGGAAGCCATGCCTGTGAGAGTTCTCCAGAGATTTCATTGAAATGAGCTTCCTCACCATTTAATGTTTGCTGAATGAACTGAAACACACAGTGCCTCCAACTTCATGCTTGAAAAATGGCTAGATAAATACCATGAAATTTTTGAAATTCCTATGACCAGGTGGCACTGGAGAAACATTGGATGTCCTGTTGCTGATCATGAGTATACCAGACAGTGCCTTGATTTACTGAGTTTCATGAAAATGGTGTAGAACAGAGATGCCAGAAATTTGGAGCCTGCTGAGTAGTGGGTCTAGAGCAGTGGTGGGGAGGTGTTTGATAAAACATCCGTGGTAGGGCCATGTGGATCTACCATTGGATTCCAAATGGCTTGTAACTGACATGGTGCAGCCAGCAGACCCTTATATGTAAAGGCATCTTGTTACATGGAGAGTTTTCAGAGGAAAATTAAGAATCAGGTTGATATGGACAAGGGGGCAATGGGGCAAGCTGTGAGAGATAGGAGCCTTGTTGGTGCATTCTCTTGCAGACCCTGACCCACCACACGTGACAGAACTCCCTCCAGCACTGTGTCCCCGGTTAGCTCCTAGTATTTCGTGAAACAAATATCAAATTCACAGTGCAGCAGCAAAAACACCACAAAAAGTGGAAGAGGACCAAATGGCTTCACAGTCCACACGGGGAGACACTTAGTCCCCAGTGGCCTCAGTTTACCTACAAAGAGAGGATTCAGCACTGCTTCATCTTGTTCATTGGAAAATAAGAAACCATGTCCTCCAGGTCACATAGATGCAGACCCAGCTTTGATGTTCTCACTACAGAGGAAGCCAAATCTCCTGAAAACAACATATATTTCAAGTGTGGAAGCTCAGAGGCAGTTTCTCAAAAAGTTTTTAGGCCAGCAGAGCTCCATGTTTGTGGAGTGTTTACCCTGTCCCTTTGTTTTGGAAACTCCTCTACCACCTCCAAGGTTGTGAACTCCTGAGCATTTTCCATTCCAGATATGTATTCACTGATTTTGTAACTCTTCTCCTCTAATTGTGTCTTACTTGGGGTGAAGGTAATGTCAAGGCATTGTTCTAGATGAGAGCGGGAGGATATTTGTGCAGCATATATTTACATACACATTGGATTCATTTTCCAATTTTCCATTTGAAATACTGAATCCCTGACACTAACCCATACCTAGTAGACTCAGACTATTCATCCTAATATAATGGAGAAAATTAACCCAACACATTAGAAATACAAGTACATCAGAGGAGACATGTTGTATAGTTGGACTTGACATTTGCATTATATAAGGTAGGAGTTATAAATCTAGTCAAATTTATTTGAAATATTCTCCATGTGTTTTAAACTTAACAAATATGTGAATTCTTGTTTCCTTTTTCTGTAGTCTATTCACACATGTATATTTATATGCATATATAGAATCCTACCAGGTATCACACGTACATTTTTCTGAGGTGGCTGTCTTGGCAGATACAAATTGTGAGAAGTGTTCACTCCTCCTAAATGCTGTTGGAAATGAAAATTCAACTTATAGGAGAGCGTCCTAGTAGAACAACATTATACATTAACTCAGGTTCAGTAAAATAAATATTTTTGCATTTGTGGATGATACATATTTACTGATGAATTTCGATTGGCATTTATATTGGTACTTTTTAATGTCTGTGAGTTGTGTGTGTGTGTGTGTGTGTGTGTATAGATATAGATATAGATATAGATATACTCTCCAAATTTTTCAAAATATGAAATATATGTGTCTAATATACACTCTCTAAATTCATTCATGTTCATGTATGTGGATTTATAATCCACTTTTCACAAGATGATAATCAGAAATATTCATCCACCTGAAATACATATTTGTTTCCTAGTACTGAAAACTAACTTCAGTGAATGGTGCATACAAATTCTAATTATTCTACAGTAACTGACCCAGTCTAACATCAATGCAAGTAGACTCCTATGGGACATGATATGTAATTTGTCATTCATTTGTATTTGACACTGGTACATTATTGTTTCTTCAGTTTTTGCACATCACAGGATATACATTTCATCCACAAGTTCACAAATTAATAAGCATTTGTTTCAACTTTCACCACTTCTTGCTTCAGAACACATGTATTGTCAGGGTTTCTTGACTGGTCTTTTCATGAGACTTCTTTCCAATACATTATTTTGAATTTCCATAATCATTTTGAAGCAAACGTCACACACTCTTCATGATAAACCAAAACACAAATATTTCCATTACATATATACCTGGTTGGAATGAATGATTGTATATCAATATACGATTTCCTTTAATTTTTCAGATATCAGTTCAATTCATTATTTAAAGTTCAAAAAAGTTATATTTTTTATTCACTGTATGGTCTATTCATGCTTTTTCTCTATGTTCCTAGAAACAGGGTACACCTCTTTGTACCCCCGATTCTCATTTTACATCTTCAATATATTGCTCCCAGAAATGGTGAAAGAAATACTCATGTCACCTCATTATCACAGTAATATTCTGGACAAAAAATGGAAAGGTCACACTTACGATTGTACCAAAGCCTAAATGGAAAGTGGACATGGATTTCTAAAAACATCCATGTCCAGGTTGCCTAATGCTGTCAATTGTCAATCCTATTGGTGACTACATATTTGTTTTTTTCCTAATTTATATATTCAAACTCAACCCTGTTGAAAATGTCTAATTCTATCACTCACTTTATACTTTGCCTGATTTCGTAATGTTTCTATTGATATCTGCTTTTCTACATATTTTCCCCAGTTCAACATAGTGACTGACTCTTCATATGTGCTGACATTTACATTCACTCAACAACTGAAAATCTATTGCTAAAGAACTTTTGGTCCAAATCCTATACTCACTCTTCTTCCTAAACCTACCGACTATCTTCCTAATCCTACTGAATATCCCTTTTTGACTGGATGTTCTCTTCTAAATTCAATCATCCAATGTACAAGGTCCTATGCCATTGTATATCGAATTATCTGAGGCATCTTTGCAGAACATCATTCAAAGCTAAGTATCCCAATCAAGGGCAAAACCCTTTTGGGCTTCAAATCATACCTAGATTTCTGTTTTCCTACTTATATTTCACCTCAATATTCTTGTAAATTCTGCAGGTTCCAATACCATTACTCATCACACAGAATCACTCATAACCTAAATCAAACCTGTTTTTGACCCCAAGTATACACTGTTCCCTCAATCATTTTACAGAAGAGCAGGGACAGAGTGGTTCTTACAATACAGGAAAGTTGGGGACCTTCCACCTGATGAGAACCTCAAATGTCCATGCACAAAGGATTCCTGGAGAAGTTCTAGGCAGGTATGAAGCACCTGAGAGAGCAAAAGTCATCTTCCATGGCAAACAACCTGGTCAGGATGAAGGGATGTGTCTGAATCTGCCTCTCTCTCTTCTTATTGTACAGAAGATGGACCGAACCAGGGATGAGTGGAGAGCTGTTCCCGGGTGCCAATGGTGATATACATTCTACCTTATGAAAGTGTCACAGGAAGTAGGGGCAACCTCCATCTTATGTAACCCTTGGAAGCAACTGTTAGGACAAAGTGGTTGCCAAGGCTGTGACCTCATTCAGTTCCAAAGAATGTGACATACCTCATTTCCTTGGTGATTGAACTCTCTGAACTTGGTATCCAAGAAGCCAGGCACCCAGAGGCAGTCCCAGTCCCAGTCCCAGTGGGCTCACTTGTTTGGATTTACCAAGGACAGAGTCAGTTTTCTTGGTACCTAATGATGTGAGGATGGCCAAATGCCAGGAGAGCTCTGAAGATGGACCCTTCCTGAGAAAACAGGTAGTGGCTAACCACTTTTTCCTGACATCTTCACAGAGTTGGTCAAGGAAACAAGATCTGAGAGAAGACAGGCCATTTCGGGGGAACATAGTATGGCCCACCAGTCAGAGGACACTCCGGATAGTCACAGACCTACTTGGGGGAAGGAGGTGCCTTTGTGGGAGTGGGTGTGGGTTTGTTGTTTTCTCTCATGTTCTGAGAATAGATAGAAAAGGCGGTTTGTTTGGTTTAGAGTGGACAGTTTCTAGTAAGTCATTTGACACGGCGAGTGTTTCTGTTTCTGTGTATCCCACTGTGTCCGTTGTTGTAGACATTAGAAAAGAGAATGCATTAATGGATGTGTCCTGTCTAGTATAAATCTTCCCATGCCCAATATATGAATGGACTGCAGCTTGTCTTATCGAAGTGCAACACATGCTATCTTTCTAAGTTGTAGTTTTCTTCCTGAATTCTGGCCACTCTCCAGAATAGGCTCATGGATTTGTGTCCAAAATATGTACCACCTCCAAGCTCTGTGACATGGCCATGTACTGGATAGCTGAAGAGAATGGCGAGCATCTCAGAAAACTCAGATATCAGTGTGACAAGGAAAGTCTCATTGCAGAAACCCTGCTTTGGGCCTTTTGCTTACTTATTGTTGTGTTGCACTGAATGTCAGGAAGGTCTTTGCCTCAGGCCACCCCTTTGTGAAGCCTGAAGAAAACAGTTTTCAAATGGAAATGAATGGGCCTCACCTGTGGCTCTTTGCTTAATTGCTTTGGAAAGGGATGTGTCTTTATCAGCCTCTTGGGCCTGTGTGTGGCTGTGACTTAGATTCTCAGCACCTGATGGATCTTAAGAATGATCCCATGTGAGCTTCCAAAACCAAAATGGCAAAAAATTTCATTCATTGTGGATGAAGTCTCTTGCCTTCCTCTGTTAGGTTCCTGCACTCCATCAAATGACAATAGGGATTCTTTGGGTCAAATGAGTTCTTCAAAGCCCTGCAGAGGTGCTTGTGTTTTTGCATGACTCTAAATCACCTAAAGAATCGATACCTAAAATCAGTAGGCCTCAAATTGGAGAAACACAGAAGTATTAACGGCAGGCTTATTTGTTCACTCCTGGTTCACAGAAATGGTGTCCAGGCTACCCTGACTTTAGACAAATGAGGGGCAAACGAGCTGATTTTGGACACTGTCTTGGGCTGCGCCCCTCATGGAAACCTCCAGCCAGAGGTTAAGATGATTGACTATATGAAATAAGATGAGGGCCATGTGGGAGTGTTTTGGTTTTAATTTTGGTCATTTGTGTGGCATTGGAAAAAATGACTGTGTCCACGTGGGCTTGAACTCTGGTGTGATTCCCCTTAGAGACTGGGTTTTGGAACTGAACTCAGAGAAGCATTGCCATGAATTTTGTTGGGATTTTAAGAGGCCATGCATGAAAGTCGCTCTTGGAAACTGAGACCTAGGCCCCGGGTGGATTTCCACAGAGGCCTGGAAATCTCAGCAAGGATATCACATGATTTTATTCTTAAAGAAATGGCAGCCATAGTTGAGAGTGAAAACACACATGGACCTCACATTGTAGACCTCAATGGGCCTGGCCTAAAGTGACATTTTGTCCACTCTTTGGGAAGCCATGCTTGTGAGAGTTCTCCAGAGATTTCATTGAAATGAGATTCCTCACCATTTAATGTTTGCTGAATGAACTGAAACCCACAGTGCCTCCAACTTCATGGTTGAAAAATGGCTAGATAAATACCATGAAATTTTTGAAACTCCTATGACCAGGTGGCACTGGAGAAACATTGGATGTCCTGTTGCTGATCATGAGTATACCAGACAGTGCCTTGATTTACTGAGTTTCATGAAAATGGTGTAGAACAGAGATGCCAGAAATTTGGAGCCTGCTGAGTAGTGGGTCTAGAGCAGTGGTGGGGAGGTGTTTGATAAAACATCCGTGGTAGGGCCATGTGGATCTACCATTGGATTCCAAATGGCTTGTAACTGACATGGTGCAGCCAACAGACCCTTATATGTAAAGGCATCTTGTTATATGGAGAGTTTTCAGAGGAAAATTAAGAATCAGGTTGATATGGACAAGGGGGCAATGGGGCAAGCTGTGAGAGATAGGAGCCTAGTTGGTGCATTCTCTTGCAGACCCTGACCCACCACACGTGACAGAACTCCCTCCAGCACTGTGTCCCAGTTTAGCTCCTAGTATTTCGTGAAACAAATACCAAACTCACAGTGCAGCAGCAAAAACACCACAAAAAGTGGAAGAGGACCAAATGGCTTCACAGTCCACACGGGGAGACACTTAGTCCCCAGTGGCCTCAGTTTACCTACAAAGAGAGGATTCAGCACTGCTTCATCTTGTTCATTGGAAAATAAGAAACCATGTCCTCCAGGTCACATAGATGCAGACCCAGCTTTGATGTTCTCACTACAGAGGAAGCCAAATCTCCTGAAAACAACATATATTTCAAGTGTGGAAGCTCAGAGGCAGTTTCTCAAAAAGTTTTTAGGCCAGCAGAGCTCCATGTTTGTGGAGGGTTTACCCTGTCCCTTAGTTTTGGAAACTCCTCTACCACCTCCAACGTTGTGAACTCCTGAGCATTTTCCATTCCAGATATGTATTCACTGATTTTGTAACTCTTCTCCTCTAATTGTGTCTTACTTGGGGTGAAGGTAATGTCAAGGCATTGTTCTGGATGAGAGCGGGAGGATATTTGTGCAGCATATATTTACATACACATTGGATTCATTTTCCAATTTTCCATTCGAAATACTGAATCCCTGACACTAACCCATACCTAGTAGACTCAGACTATTCATCCTAATATAATGGAGAAAATTAACCCAACACATTAGAAATACAAGTACTTCAGAGGAGACATGTTGTATAGTTGGACTTGACATTTGCATTATATAAGGTAGGAGTTATAAATCTAGTCAAATTTATTTGAAATATTCTCCATGTGTTTTAAACTTAACAAATATGTGAATTTTTGTTTCCTTTTTCTGTAGTCTATTCACACATGTATATTTATATGCATATATAGAATCCTACCAGGTATCACACGTACATTTTTGTGAGGTGGCTGTCTTGGCAGATACAAATTGTGAGAAGAGTTCACTCCTCCTAAATGCTGTTGGAAATGAAAATTCAACTTATAGGAGAGCGTCCTAGTAGAACAACATTATTCATTAGCTCATGTTCAGTAAAATAAATATTTTTGCATTTGTGGATGATACATATTTACTGATGAATTTCGATTGGCATTTATATTGGTACTTTTTAATGTCTGTGAGTTGTGTGTGTGTGTGTGTGTGTGTGTGTGTGTGTGTGTGTGTGTGTAGATATAGATATAGATATAGATATACTCTCCAAATTTTCAAAATATGAAATATATGTGTCTAATATACACTCTCTAAATTCATTCATGTTCATGTATGTGGATTTATAATCCACTTTTCACAAGATGATAATCAGAAATATTCATCCACCTTAAATACATATTTGTTTCCTAGTACTGAAAACTAACTTCAGTGAATGGTGCATACAAATCCTAATTATTCTACAGTAACTGACACAGTCTAACATCAATGCAAGTAGACTCCTATGGGACATGATATGTAATTTGTCATTCATTTGTATTCGACACTGGTACATTATTGTTTCTTCAGTTTTTGCACATCACAGGATATACATTTCATCCACAAGTTCACAAATTAATAAGCATTTGTTTCAACTTTCACCACTTCTTGCTTCAGAACACATGTATTGTCAGGGTTTCTTGACTGGTCTTTTCATGAGACTTCTTTCCAATACATTATTTTGAATTTCCATAATCATTTTGAAGCAAACGTCACACACTCTTCATGATAAACCAAAACACAAATATTTCCACTACATATATACCTGGTTGGAATGAATGATTGTATATCAATATACGATTTCCTTTAATTTTTCAGATATCAGTTCAGTTCATTATTTAAAGTTCAAAAAAGTTATATTATTTATTCACAGTATGGTCTATTCATGCTTTTTCTCTATATTCCTAGAAACAGGGTACACCTCTTTGTAACCCCGATTCTCATTTTACATCTTCAATATATTGCTCCCAGAAATGGTGAAAGAAATACTCATGTCACCTCATTATCACAGTAATATTCTGGACAAAAAATGGAAAGGTCACACTTATGATTGTACCAAAGCCTAAATGGAAAGTGAA
This sequence comes from Callospermophilus lateralis, assembly GCF_048772815.1. Classification (NCBI taxonomy): domain Eukaryota; kingdom Metazoa; phylum Chordata; class Mammalia; order Rodentia; family Sciuridae; genus Callospermophilus; species Callospermophilus lateralis. The sequence goes on from NW_027511677.1 coordinate 3,590,636, forward strand.
CATGGATTTCTAAAAACATCCATGTCCAGGTTGCCTAATGCTGTCAATTGTCAATCCTATTGGTGACTACATATTTGTTTTTTTCCTAATTTATATATTCAAACTCAACCCTGTTGAAAATGTCTAATTCTATCACTCACTTTATACTTTGCCTGATTTCCTAATATTTCTATTGATATCTGCTTTTCTACATATTTTCCCCAGTTCAACATAGTGACTGACTCTTCATATGTGCTGACATTTACATTCACTCAACAACCGAAAGTCTATTGCTAAAGAACTTTTGGTCCAAATTCTATACTCACTCTTCTTCCTAAACCTACCGACTATCTTCCTAATCCTATTGAATATCCCTTTTTGACTGGATGTTCTCTCTAAATTCAATCATCCAATGTACAAGGTCCTATGCCATTGTATATCGAATTATCTGAGGCATCTTTGCAGAACATCATTCAAAGCTAAGTATCCCAATCAAGGGCAAAACCCTTCTGGGCTTCAAATCATACCTAGATTTCTGTTTTCCTACTTATATTTCACCTCTATATTCTTGTAAATATTGCAGGTTCCCAATACCATTATTCATCACACAGAATCACTCGTAACCCAAATCAAACCTGTTTTTGACCCCAAGTATACACTGTTCCCTCAATCATTTTACAGAAGAGCAGGGACAGAGTGGTTCTTACAATACAGGAAAGTTGGGGACTTTCCACCTGATGAGAACCTCAAATGTCCATGCACAAATGATACCTGGAGAAGTTGTAGGCAGGTATGAAGCACCTGAGAGAGCAGAAGTCATCTTCCATGGCAAACAACCTGGTCAGGATGAAGGGATGTGTCTGAATCTGCCTCTCTCTCTTCTTATTGTACAGAAGATGGACCAAACCAGGGCTGAGTGGAGAGCTGTTCCCGGGTGCCAATGGTGATATACATTCTACCTTATGAAAGTGTCACAGGAAGTAGGGGCAACCTCCATCTTATGTTACCCTTGGAAGCAACTGTTAGGACAAAGTGGTTGCCAAGGCAGTGACCTCATTCAGTTCCAAAGAATGTGACATACCTCATTTCCTTGGTGATGGAACTCTCTGAACTTGGTATCCAAGAAGCCAGGCACCCAGAGGCAGTCCCAGTCCCAGTCCCAGTGGGCTCACTTGTTTGGATTTACCAAGGACAGAGTCAGTTTTCTTGGTACCTAATGATGTGAGGATGGCCAAATGCCAGGTGAGCTCTGAAGATGGACCTTTCCTGAGAAAACAGGTAGTGGCTAACCACTTTTTCCTGACATCTTCACAGAGTTGGTCAAGGAAACAAGATCTGAGAGAAGACAGGCCATTTCGGGGGAACATAGTATGGCCCACCAGTCAGAGGACACTCCGGATAGTCACAGACGTACTTGGGGGAAGGAGGTGCCTTTGTGGGAGTGGGTGTGGGTTTGTTGTTTTGTCTCATGTTCTGAGAATAGATAGAAAAGGCGGTTTGTTTGGTTTGGAGTGGACAGTTTCTAGTAAGTCATTTGACACGGCGAGTGTTTCTCTTTCTGTGTATCACACTGTGTCCGTTGTTGTAGACATTAGAAAAGAGAATGCATTAATGGATGTGTCCTGTCTAGTATAAATCTTCCCATGCCCAATATATGAATGGACTGCAGCTTGTCTTATCGATGTGCAACACCTGCTATCTTTCTAAGTTGTAGTTTTCTTCCTGAATTCTGGCCACTCTCCAGAATAGGCTCATGGATTTGTGTCCAAAATATGTACCACCTCCAAGCTCTGTGACATGGCCATGTACTGGATAGCTGAAGAGAATGGCGAGCATCTCAGAAAACTCAGATATCAGTGTGACCAGGAAAGTCTCAGTGCAGAAACCCTGCTTTGGGCCTTTTGCTTACTTATTGTTGTGTTGCACTGAATGTCAGGAAGGTCTTTGCCTCAGGCCACCCCTTTGTGAAGCCTGATGAAAACAGTTTTCAAATGGAAATGAATGGGCCTCACCTGTGGCTCTTTGCTTAATTGCTTTGGAAAGGGATGTGTCTTTATCAGCCTCTTGGGCCTGTGTGTGGCTGTGACTTAGATTCTCAGCACCTGATGGATCTTAAGAATGATCCCATGTGAGCTTCCAAAACCAAAATGGCAAAAAATTTCATTCATTGTGGATGAAGTCTCTTGCCTTCCTCTGTTAGGTTCCTGCACTCCATCAAATGACAATAGGGATTCTTTGGGTCAAATGAGTTCTTCAAAGCCCTGCAGAGGTACTTGTGTTTTCGCATGACTCTAAATCACCTAAAGAATCGATACCTAAAATCAGTAGGCCTCAAATTGGAGAAACACAGAAGTATTAACGACAGGCTTATTTGTTCACTCCTGGTTCACAGAAACGGTGTCCAGGCTACCCTGACTTTAGACAAATGAGGGGCAAACGAGCTGATTTTGGACACTGTCTTGGGCTGCGCCCCTCATGGAAACCTCCAGCCAGAGGTTAAGATGATTGACTATATGAAATAAGATGAGGGCCATGTGGGAGTGTTTTGGTTTTAATTTTGGTCATTTGTGTGGCATTGGAAAAAATGACTGGGTCCACGTGGGCTTGAACTCTGGTGTGATTCCCCTTAGAGACTGGGTTTTGGAACTGAACTCAGAGAAGCATTGCCATAAATTTTGTTGGGATTTTAAGAGGCCACGCATGAAAGTCGCTCTTGGAAACTGAGACCTAGGCCCCAAGTGGATTTCCACAGAGGCCTGGGAATCTCAGCAAGGATATCACATGATTTTATTCTTAAAGAAATGGCAGCCATAGTTGAGAGTCAAAACACACATGGACCTCACATTGTAGACCTCAATGGGCCTGGCCTAATGTGACCTTTTGTCCACTCTTTGGGAAGCCGTGCCTGTGAGAGTTCTCCAGAGATTTCATTGAAATGAGCTTCCTCACCATTTAAAGTTTGCTGAATGAACTGAAACCCACAGTGCCTCCAACTTCATGCTTGAAAAATGGCTAGATAAATACCATGAAATTTTTGAAATTTCTATGACCAGGTGGCACTGGAGAAACATTGGATGTCCTGTTGCTGATCATGAGTATACCAGACAGTGCCTTGATTTACTGAGTTTCATGAAAATGGTGTAGAACAGAGATGCCAGAAATTTGGAGCCTGCTGAGTAGTGGGTCTAGAGCAGTGGTGGGGAGGTGTTTCATAAAACATCCGTGGTAGGGCCATGTGGATCTACCATTGGATTCCAAATGGCTTGTAACTGACATGGTGCAGCCAACAGACCCTTATATGTAAAGGCATCTTGTTATATGGAGAGTTTTCAGAGGAAAATTAAGAATCAGGTTGATATGGACAAGGGGGCAATGGGGCAAGCTGTGAGAGATAGGAGCCTAGTTGGTGCATTCTCTTGCAGACCCTGACCCACCACACGTGACAGAACTCCCTCCAGCACTGTGTCCCAGTTTAGCTCCTAGTATTTCGTGAAACAAATACCAAACTCACAGTGCAGCAGCCAAAACACCACAAAAAGTGGACGAGGACCAAATGGCTTCACAGTCCACACGGGGAGACACTTAGTCCCCAGTGGCCTCAGTTTACCTACAAAGAGAGGATTCAGCACTGCTTCATCTTGTTCATTGGAAAATAAGAAACCATGTCCTCCAGGTCACATGGATGCAGACCCAGCTTTGATGTTCTCACTACAGAGGAAGCCAAATCTCCTGAAAACAACATATATTTCAAGTGTGGAAGCTCAGAGGCAGTTTCTCAAAAAGTTTTTAGGCCAGCAGAGCTCCATGTTTGTGGAGGGTTTACCCTGTCCCTTAGTTTTGGAAACTCCTCTACCACCTCCAACGTTGTGAACTCCTGAGCATTTTCCATTCCAGATAGGTATTCACTGATTTTGTAACTCTTCTCCTCTAATTGTGTCTTACTTGGGGTGAAGGTAATGTCAAGGCATTGTTCTGGATGAGAGCGGGAGGATATTTGTGCAGCATATATTTACATACACATTGGATTCATTTTCCAATTTTCCATTCGAAATACTGAATCCCTGACACTAACCCATACCTAGTAGACTCAGACTATTCATCCTAATATAATGGAGAAAATTAACCCAACACATTAGAAATACAAGTACTTCAGAGGAGACATGTTGTATAGTTGGACTTGACATTTGCATTATATAAGGTAGGAGTTATAAATCTAGTCAAATTTATTTGAAATATTCTCCATGTGTTTTAAACTTAACAAATATGTGAATTTTTGTTTCCTTTTTCTGTAGTCTATTCACACATGTATATTTATATGCATATATAGAATCCTACCAGGTATCACACGTACATTTTTGTGAGGTGGCTGTCTTGGCAGATACAAATTGTGAGAAGAGTTCACTCCTCCTAAATGCTGTTGGAAATGAAAATTCAACTTATAGGAGAGCGTCCTAGTAGAACAACATTATTCATTAGCTCATGTTCAGTAAAATAAATATTTTTGCATTTGTGGATGATACATATTTACTGATGAATTTCGATTGGCATTTATATTGGTACTTTTTAATGTCTGTGAGTTGTGTGTGTGTGTGTGTGTGTGTGTGTGTGTGTGTGTGTGTGTAGATATAGATATAGATATAGATATAGATATACTCTCCAAATTTTCAAAATATGAAATATATGTGTCTAATATACACTCTCTAAATTCATTCATGTTCATGTATGTGGATTTATAATCCACTTTTCACAAGATGATAATCAGAAATATTCATCCACCTTAAATACATATTTGTTTCCTAGTACTGAAAACTAACTTCAGTGAATGGTGCATACAAATCCTAATTATTCTACAGTAACTGACACAGTCTAACATCAATGCAAGTAGACTCCTATGGGACATGATATGTAATTTGTCATTCATTTGTATTCGACACTGGTACATTATTGTTTCTTCAGTTTTTGCACATCACAGGATATACATTTCATCCACAAGTTCACAAATTAATAAGCATTTGTTTCAACTTTCACCACTTCTTGCTTCAGAACACATGTATTGTCAGGGTTTCTTGACTGGTCTTTTCATGAGACTTCTTTCCAATACATTATTTTGAATTTCCATAATCATTTTGAAGCAAACGTCACACACTCTTCATGATAAACCAAAACACAAATATTTCCATTACATATATACCTGGTTGGAATGAATGATTGTATATCAATATACGATTTCCTTTAATTTTTCAGATATCAGTTCAGTTCATTATTTAAAGTTCAAAAAAGTTATATTATTTATTCACAGTATGGTCTATTCATGCTTTTTCTCTATATTCCTAGAAACAGGGTACACCTCTTTGTAACCCCGATTCTCATTTTACATCTTCAATATATTGCTCCCAGAAATGGTGAAAGAAATACTCATGTCACCTCATTATCACAGTAATATTCTGGACAAAAAATGGAAAGGTCACACTTATGATTGTACCAAAGCCTAAATGGAAAGTGCACATGGATTTCTAAAAACATCCATGTCCAGGTTGCCTAATGCTGTCAATTGTCAATCCTATTGGTGACTACATATTTGTTTTTTTCCTAATTTATATATTCAAACTCAACCCTGTTGAAAATGTCTAATTCTATCACTCACTTTATACTTTGCCTGATTTCCTAATATTTCTATTGATATCTGCTTTTCTACATATTTTCCCCAGTTCAACATAGTGACTGACTCTTCATATGTGCTGACATTTACATTCACTCAACAACCGAAAGTCTATTGCTAAAGAACTTTTGGTCCAAATTCTATACTCACTCTTCTTCCTAAACCTACCGACTATCTTCCTAATCCTATTGAATATCCCTTTTTGACTGGATGTTCTCTCTAAATTCAATCATCCAATGTACAAGGTCCTATGCCATTGTATATCGAATTATCTGAGGCATCTTTGCAGAACATCATTCAAAGCTAAGTATCCCAATCAAGGGCAAAACCCTTCTGGGCTTCAAATCATACCTAGATTTCTGTTTTCCTACTTATATTTCACCTCTATATTCTTGTAAATATTGCAGGTTCCCAATACCATTATTCATCACACAGAATCACTCGTAACCCAAATCAAACCTGTTTTTAACCCCAAGTATACACTGTTCCCTCAATCATTTTACAGAAGAGCAGGGACAGAGTGGTTCTTAAAATACAGGAAAGTTGGGGACCTTCCACCTGATGAGAACCTCAAATGTCCATGCACAAATGATACCTGGAGAAGTTGTAGGCAGGTATGAAGCACCTGAGAGAGCAAAAGTCATCTTCCATGGCAAACAACCTGGTCAGGATGAAGGGATGTGTCTGAATCTGCCTCTCTCTCTTCTTATTGTACAGAAGATGGACCAAACCAGGGCTGAGTGGAGAGCTGTTCCCGGGTGCCAATGGTGATATACATTCTACCTTATGAAAGTGTCACAGGAAGTAGGGGCAACCTCCATCTTATGTTACCCTTGGAAGCAACTGTTAGGACAAAGTGGTTGCCAAGGCAGTGACCTCATTCAGTTCCAAAGAATGTGACATACCTCATTTCCTTGGTGATGGAACTCTCTGAACTTGGTATCCAAGAAGCCAGGCACCCAGAGGCAGTCCCAGTCCCAGTCCCAGTGGGCTCACTTGTTTGGATTTACCAAGGACAGAGTCAGTTTTCTTGGTACCTAATGATGTGAGGATGGCCAAATGCCAGGAGAGCTCTGAAGATGGACCTTTCCTGAGAAAACAGGTAGTGGCTAACCACTTTTTCCTGACATCTTCACAGAGTTGGTCAAGGAAACAAGATCTGAGAGAAGACAGGCCATTTCGGGGGAACATAGTATGGCCCACCAGTCAGAGGACACTCCGGATAGTCACAGACCTACTTGGGGGAAGGAGGTGCCTTTGTGGGAGTGGGTGTGGGTTTGTTGTTTTGTCTCATGTTCTGAGAATAGATAGAAAAGGCGGTTTGTTTGGTTTGGAGTGGACAGTTTCTAGTAAGTCATTTGACACGGCGAGTGTTTCTCTTTCTGTGTATCCCACTGTGTCCGTTGTTGTAGACATTAGAAAAGAGAATGCATTAATGGATGTGTCCTGTCTAGTATAAATCTTCCCATGCCCAATATATGAATGGACTGCAGCTTGTCTTATCGATGTGCAACACCTGCTATCTTTCTAAGTTGTAGTTTTCTTCCTGAATTCTGGCCACTCTCCAGAATAGGCTCATGGATTTGTGTCCAAAATATGTACCACCTCCAAGCTCTTTGACATGGCCATGTACTGGATAGCTGAAGAGAATGGCGAGCATCTCAGAAAACTCAGCTATCAGTGTGACCAGGAAAGTCTCAGTGCAGAAACCCTGCTTTGGGCCTTTTGCTTACTTATTGTTGTGTTGCACTGAATGTCAGGAAGGTCTTTGCCTCAGGCCACCCCTTTGTGAAGCCTGATGAAAACAGTTTTCAAATGGAAATAAATGGGCCTCACCTGTGGCTCTTTGCTTAATTGCTTTGGAAAGGGATGTGTCTTTATCAGCCTCTTGGGCCTGTGTGTGGCTGTGACTTAGATTCTCAGCACCTGATGGATCTTAAGAATGATCCCATGTGAGCTTCCAAAACCAAAATGGCAAAAAAATTCATTCATTGTGGATGAAGTCTCTTGCCTTCCTCTGTTAGGTTCCTGCACTCCATCAAATGACAATAGGGATTCTTTGGGTCAAATGAGTTCTTCAAAGCCCTGCAGAGGTACTTGTGTTTTCGCATGACTCTAAATCACCTAAAGAATCGATACCTAAAATCAGTAGGCCTCAAATTGGAGAAACACAGAAGTATTAACGGCAGGCTTATTTGTTCACTCCTGGTTCACAGAAACGGTGTCCAGGCTACCCTGACTTTAGACAAATGAGGGGCAAACGAGCTGATTTTGGACACTGTCTTGGGCTGCGCCCCTCATGGAAACCTCCAGCCAGAGGTTAAGATGATTGACTATATGAAATAAGATGAGGGCCATGTGGGAGTATTTTGGTTTTAATTTTGGTCATTTGTGTGGCATTGGAAAAAATGACTGGGTCCACGTGGGCTTGAACTCTGGTGTGATTCCCCTTAGAGACTGGGTTTTGGAACTGAACTCAGAGAAGCATTGCCATGAAGTTTGTTGGGATTTTAAGAGGCCACGCATGAAAGTCGCTCTTGGAAACTGAGACCTAGGCCCCGGGTGAATTTCCACAGAGGCCTGGGAATCTCAGCAAGGATATCACATGATTTTATTCTTAAAGAAATGGCAGCCATAGTTGAGAGTCAAAACACACATGGACCTCACATTGTAGACCTCAATGGGCCTGGCCTAATGTGACCTTTTGTCCACTCTTTGGGAAGCCATGCCTGTGAGAGTTCTCCAGAGATTTCATTGAAATGAGCTTCCTCACCATTTAATGTTTGCTGAATGAACTGAAACCCACAGTGCCTCCAACTTCATGCTTGAAAAATGGCTAGATAAATACCATGAAATTTTTGAAATTCCTATGACCAGGTGGCACTGGAGAAACATTGGATGTCCTGTTGCTGATCATGAGTATACCAGACAGTGCCTTGATTTACTGAGTTTCATGAAAATGGTGTCGAACAGAGATGCCAGAAATTTGGAGCCTGCTGAGTAGTGGGTCTAGAGCAGTGGTGGGGAGGTGTTTGATAAAACATCCGTGGTAGGGCCATGTGGATCTACCATTGGATTCCAAATGGCTTGTAACTGACATGGTGCAGCCAACAGACCCTTATATGTAAAGGCATCTTGTTATATGGAGAGTTTTCAGAGGAAAATTAAGAATCAGGTTGATATGGACAAGGGGGCAATGGGGCAAGCTGTGAGAGATAGGAGCCTAGTTGGTGCATTCTCTTGCAGACCCTGACCCACCACACGTGACAGAACTCCCTCCAGCACTGTGTCCCAGTTTAGCTCCTAGTATTTCGTGAAACAAATACCAAACTCACAGTGCAGCAGCAAAAACACCACAAAAAGTGGAAGAGGACCAAATGGCTTCACAGTCCACACGGGGAGACACTTAGTCCCCAGTGGCCTCAGTTTACCTACAAAGAGAGGATTCAGCACTGCTTCATCTTGTTCATTGGAAAATAAGAAACCATGTCCTCCAGGTCACATAGATGCAGACCCAGCTTTGATGTTCTCACTACAGAGGAAGCCAAATCTCCTGAAAACAACATATATTTCAAGTGTGAAAGCTCAGAGGCAGTTTCTCAAAAAGTTTTTAGGCCAGCAGAGCTCCATGTTTGTGGAGGGTTTACCCTGTCCCTTAGTTTTGGAAACTCCTCTACCACCTCCAAGGTTGTGAACTCCTGAGCATTTTCCATTCCAGATATGTATTCACTGATTTTGTAACTCTTCTCCTCTAATTGTGTCTTACTTGGGGTGAAGGTAATGTCAAGGCATTGTTCTGGATGAGAGCGAAAGGATATTTGTGCAGCATATATTTACATACACATTGGATTCATTTTCCAATTTTCCATTCGAAATACTGAATCCCTGACACTAACCCATACCTAGTAGACTCAGACTATTCATCCTAATATAATGGAGAAAATTAACCCAACACATTAGAAATACAAGTACTTCAGTGGAGACATGTTGTATAGTTGGACTTGACATTTGCATTATATAAGGTAGGAGTTATAAATCTAGTCAAATTTATTTGAAATATTCTCCATGTGTTTTAAACTTAACAAATATGTGAATTTTTGTTTCCTTTTTCTGTAGTCTATTCACACATGTATATTTATATGCATATATAGAATCCTACCAGGTATCACACGTACATTTTTGTGAGGTGGCTGTCTTGGCAGATACAAATTGTGAGAAGAGTTCACTCCTCCTAAATGCTGTTGGAAATGAAAATTCAACTTATAGGAGAGCGTCCTAGTAGAACAACATTATTCATTAGCTCATGTTCAGTAAAATAAATATTTTTGCATTTGTGGATGATACATATTTACTGATGAATTTCGATTGGCATTTATATTGGTACTTTTTAATATCTGTGAGTTGTGTGTGTGTGTGTGTGTGTGTTTGTGTGTGTGTGTGTGTGTATAGATATAGATATAGATATAGATATACTCTCCAAATTTTTCAAAATATGAAATATATGTGTCTAATATACACTCTCTAAATTCATTCATGTTCATGTATGTGGATTTATAATCCACTTTTCACAAGATGATAATCAGAAATATTCATCCACCTGAAATACATATTTGTTTCCTAGTACTGAAAACTAACTTCAGTGAATGGTGCATACAAATCCTAATTATTCTACAGTAACTGACCCAGTCTAACATCAATGCAAGTAGACTCCTATGGGACATGATATGTAATTTGTCATTCATTTGTATTCGACACTGGTACATTATTGTTTCTTCAGTTTTTGCACATCACAGGATATACATTTCATCCACAAGTTCACAAATTAATAAGCATTTGTTTCAACTTTCACCACTTCTTGCTTCAGAACACATGTATTGTCAGGGTTTCTTGACTGGTCTTTTCATGAGACTTCTTTCCAAACACATTATTTTGAATTTCCATAATCATTTTGAAGCAAACGTCACACACTCTTCATGATAAACCAAAACACAAATATTTCCATTACATATATACCTGGTTGGAATGAATGATTGTATATCAATATACGATTTCCTTTAATTTTTCAGATATCAGTTCAGTTCATTATTTAAAGTTCAAAAAAGTTATAATATTTATTCACAGTATGGTCTATTCATGCTTTTTCTCTATATTCCTAGAAACAGGGTAAACCTCTTTATAACCCCGATTCTCATTTTACATCTTCAATATATTGCTCCCAGAAATGGTGAAAGAAATACTCATGTCACCTCATTATCACAGTAATATTCTGGACAAAAAATGGAAAGGTCACACTTATGATTGTACCAAAGCCTAAATGGAAAGTGCACATGGATTTCTAAAAACATCCATGTCCAGGTTGCCTAATGCTGTCAATTGTCAATCCTATTGGTGACTACATATTTGTTTTTTTCCTAATTTATATATTCAAACTCAACCCTGTTGAAAATGTCTAATTCTATCACTCACTTTATACTTTGCCTGATTTCCTAATATTTCTATTGATATCTGCTTTTCTACATATTTTCCCCAGTTCAACATAGTGACTGACTCTTCATATGTGCTGACATTTACATTCACTCAACAACCGAAAGTCTATTGCTAAAGAACTTTTGGTCCAAATTCTATACTCACTCTTCTTCCTAAACCTACCGACTATCTTCCTAATCCTATTGAATATCCCTTTTTGACTGGATGTTCTCTCTAAATTCAATCATCCAATGTACAAGGACCTATGCCATTGTATATCGAATTATCTGAGGCATCTTTGCAGAACATCATTCAAAGCTAAGTATCCCAATCAAGGGCAAAACCCTTCTGGGCTTCAAATCATACCTAGATTTCTGTTTTCCTACTTATATTTCACCTCTATATTCTTGTAAATATTGCAGGTTCCCAATACCATTATTCATCACACAGAATCACTCGTAACCCAAATCAAACCTGTTTTTAACCCCAAGTATACACTGTTCCCTCAATCATTTTACAGAAGAGCAGGGACAGAGTGGTTCTTACAATACAGGAAAGTTGGGGACCTTCCACCTGATGAGAACCTCAAATGTCCATGCACAAATGATACCTGGAGAAGTTGTAGGCAGGTATGAAGCACCTGAGAGAGCAAAAGTCATCTTCCATGGCAAACAACCTGGTCAGGATGAAGGGATGTGTCTGAATCTGCCTCTCTCTCTTCTTATTGTACAGAAGATGGACCAAACCAGGGCTGAGTGGAGAGCTGTTCCCGGGTGCCAATGGTGATATACATTCTACCTTATGAAAGTGTCACAGGAAGTAGGGGCAACCTCCATCTTATGTTACCCTTGGAAGCAACTGTTAGGACAAAGTGGTTGCCAAGGCAGTGACCTCATTCAGTTCCAAAGAATGTGACATACCTCATTTCCTTGGTGATGGAACTCTCTGAACTTGGTATCCAAGAAGCCAGGCACCCAGAGGCAGTCCCAGTCCCAGTCCCAGTGGGCTCACTTGTTTGGATTTACCAAGGACAGAGTCAGTTTTCTTGGTACCTAATGATGTGAGGATGGCCAAATGCCAGGAGAGCTCTGAAGATGGACCTTTCCTGAGAAAACAGGTAGTGGCTAACCACTTTTTCCAGACATCTTCACAGAGTTGGTCAAGGAAACAAGATCTGAGAGAAGACAGGCCATTTCGGGGGAACATAGTATGGCCCACCAGTCAGAGGACACTCCGGATAGTCACAGACCTACTTGGGGGAAGGAGGTGCCTTTGTGGGAGTGGGTGTGGGTTTGTTGTTTAGTCTCATGTTCTGAGAATAGATAGAAAAGGCGGTTTGTTTGGTTTGGAGTGGACAGTTTCTAGTAAGTCATTTGACACGGTGAGTGTTTCTCTTTCTGTGTATCCCACTGTGTCCGTTGTTGTAGACATTAGAAAAGAGAATGCATTAATGGATGTGTCCTGTCTAGTATAAATCTTCCCATGCCCAATATATGAATGGACTGCAGCTTGTCTTATCGATGTGCAACACCTGCTATCTTTCTAAGTTGTAGTTTTCTTCCTGAATTCTGGCCACTCTCCAGAATAGGCTCATGGATTTGTGTCCAAAATATGTACCACCTCCAAGCTCTTTGACATGGCCATGTACTGGATAGCTGAAGAGAATGGCGAGCATCTCAGAAAACTCAGATATCAGTGTGACCAGGAAAGTCTCAGTGCAGAAACCTTGCTTTGGGCCTTTTGCTTACTTATTGTTGTGTTGCACTGAATGTCAGGACCGTCTTTGCCTCAGGCCACCCCTTTGTGAAGCCTGATGAAAACAGTTTTCAAATGGAAATGAATGGGCCTCACCTGTGGCTCTTTGCTTAATTGCTTTGGAAAGGGATGTGTCTTTATCAGCCTCTTGGGCCTGTGTGTGGCTGTGACTTAGATTCTCAGCACCTGATGGATCTTAAGAATGATCCCATGTGAGCTTCCAAAACCAAAATGGCAAAAAATTTCATTCATTGTGGATGAAGTCTCTTGCCTTCCTCTGTTAGGTTCCTGCACTCCATCAAATGACAATAGGGATTCTTTGGGTCAAATGAGTTCTTCAAAGCCCTGCAGAGGTACTTGTGTTTTCGCATGACTCTAAATCACCTAAAGAATCGATACCTAAAATCAGTAGGCCTCAAATTGGAGAAACACAGAAGTATTAACGGCAGGCTTATTTGTTCACTCCTGGTTCACAGAAACGGTGTCCAGGCTACCCTGACTTTAGACAAATGAGGGGCAAACGAGCTGATTTTGGACACTGTCTTGGGCTGCGCCCCTCATGGAAACCTCCAGCCAGAGGTTAAGATGATTGACTATATGAAATAAGATGAGGGCCATGTGGGAGTGTTTTGGTTTTAATTTTGGTCATTTGTGTGGCATTGGAAAAAATGACTGGGTCCACGTGGGCTTGAACTCTGGTGTGATTCCCCTTAGAGACTGGGTTTTGGAACTGAACTCAGAGAAGCATTGCCATGAATTTTGTTGGGATTTTAAGAGGCCACGCATGAAAGTCGCTCTTGGAAACTGAGACCTAGGCCCCGGGTGGATTTCCACAGAGGCCTGGGAATCTCAGCAAGGATATCACATGATTTTATTCTAAAAGAAATGGCAGCCATAGTTGAGAGTCAAAACACACATGGACCTCACATTGTAGACCTCAATGGGCCTGGCCTAATGTGACCTTTTGTCCACTCTTTGGGAAGCCGTGCCTGTGAGAGTTCTCCAGAGATTTCATTGAAATGAGCTTCCTCACCATTTAATGTTTGCTGAATGAACTGAAACCCACAGTGCCTCCAACTTCATGCTTGAAAAATGGCTAGATAAATACCATGAAATTTTTGAAATTCCTATGACCAGGTGGCACTGGAGAAACATTGGATGTCCTGTTGCTGATCATGAGTATACCAGACAGTGCCTTGATTTACTGAGTTTCATGAAAATGGTGTCGAACAGAGATGCCAGAAATTTGGAGCCTGCTGAGTAGTGGGTCTAGAGCAGTGGTGGGGAGGTGTTTGATAAAACATCCGTGGTAGGGCCATGTGGATCTACCTTTGGATTCCAAATGGCTTGTAACTGACATGGTGCAGCCAACAGACCCTTATATGTAAAGGCATCTTGTTATATGGAGAGTTTTCAGAGGAAAATTAAGAATCAGGTTGATATGGACAAGGGGGCAATGGGGCAAGCTGTGAGAGATAGGAGCCTAGTTGGTGCATTCTCTTGCAGACCCTGACCCACCACACGTGACAGAACTCCCTCCAGCACTGTGTCCCAGTTTAGCTCCTAGTATTTCGTGAAACAAATACCAAACTCACAGTGCAGCAGCAAAAACACCACAAAAAGTGGAAGAGGACCAAATGGCTTCACAGTCCACACGGGGAGACACTTAGTCCCCAGTGGCCTCAGTTTACCTACAAAGAGAGGATTCAGCACTGCTTCATCTTGTTCATTGGAAAATAAGAAACCATGTCCTCCAGGTCACATAGATGCAGACCCAGCTTTGATGTTCTCACTACAGAGGAAGCCAAATCTCCTGAAAACAACATATATTTCAAGTGTGGAAGCTCAGAGGCAGTTTCTCAAAAAGTTTTTAGGCCAGCAGAGCTCCATGTTTGTGGAGGGTTTAACCTGTCCCTTAGTTTTGGAAACTCCTCTACCACCTCCAAGGTTGTGAACTCCTGAGCATTTTCCATTCCAGATATGTATTCACTGATTTTGTAACTCTTCTCCTCTAATTGTGTCTTACTTGGGGTGAAGGTAATGTCAAGGCATTGTTCTGGATGAGAGCGGGAGGATATTTGTGCAGCATATATTTACATACACATTGGATTCATTTTCCAATTTTCCATTCGAAATACTGAATCCCTGACACTAACCCATACCTAGTAGACTCAGACTATTCATCCTAATATAATGGAGAAAATTAACCCAACACATTAGAAATACAAGTACTTCAGTGGAGACATGTTGTATAGTTGGACTTGACATTTGCATTATATAAGGTAGGAGTTATAAATCTAGTCAAATTTATTTGAAATATTCTCCATGTGTTTTAAACTTAACAAATATGTGAATTTTTGTTTCCTTTTTCTGTAGTCTATTCACACATGTATATTTATATGCATATATAGAATCCTACCAGGTATCACACGTACATTTTTGTGAGGTGGCTGTCTTGGCAGATACAAATTGTGAGAAGAGTTCACTCCTCCTAAATGCTGTTGGAAATGAAAATTCAACTTATAGGAGAGCGTCCTAGTAGAACAACATTATTCATTAGCTCATGTTCAGTAAAATAAATATTTTTGCATTTGTGGATGATACATATTTACTGATGAATTTCGATTGGCATTTATATTGGTACTTTTTAATATCTGTGAGTTGTGTGTGTGTGTGTGTGTGTTTGTGTGTGTGTGTGTGTGTATAGATATAGATATAGATATAGATATACTCTCCAAATTTTTCAAAATATGAAATATATGTGTCTAATATACACTCTCTAAATTCATTCATGTTCATGTATGTGGATTTATAATCCACTTTTCACAAGATGATAATCAGAAATATTCATCCACCTGAAATACATATTTGTTTCCTAGTACTGAAAACTAACTTCAGTGAATGGTGCATACAAATCCTAATTATTCTACAGTAACTGACCCAGTCTAACATCAATGCAAGTAGACTCCTATGGGACATGATATGTAATTTGTCATTCATTTGTATTTGACACTGGTACATTATTGTTTCTTCAGTTTTTGCACATCACAGGATATACATTTCATCCACAAGTTCACAAATTAATAAGCATTTGTTTCAAATTTCACCACTTCTTGCTTCAGAACACATGTATTGTCAGGGTTTCTTGACTGGTCTTTTCATGAGACTTCTTTCCAAACACATTATTTTGAATTTCCATAATCATTTTGAAGCAAACGTCACACACTCTTCATGATAAACCAAAACACAAATATTTCCATTACATATATACCTGGTTGGAATGAATGATTGTATATCAATATACGATTTCCTTTAATTTTTCAGATATCAGTTCAGTTCATTATTTAAAGTTCAAAAAAGTTATATTATTTATTCACAGTATGGTCTATTCATGCTTTTTCTCTATATTCCTAGAAACAGGGTACACCTCTTTGTAACCCCGATTCTCATTTTACATCTTCAATATATTGCTCCCAGAAATGGTGAAAGAAATACTCATGTCACCTCATTATCACAGTAATATTCTGGACAAAAAATGGAAAGGTCACACTTATGATTGTACCAAAGCCTAAATGGAAAGTGAACATGGATTTCTAAAAACATCCATGTCCAGGTTGCCTAATGCTGTCAATTGTCAATCCTATTGGTGACTACATATTTGTTTTTTTCCTAATTTATATATTCAAACTCAACCCTGTTGAAAATGTCTAATTCTATCACTCACTTTATACTTTGCCTGATTTCCTAATATTTCTATTGATATCTGCTTTTCTACATATTTTCCCCAGTTCAACATAGTGACTGACTCTTCATATGTGCTGATATTTACATTCACTCAACAACCGAAAGTCTATTGCTAAAGAACTTTTGGTCCAAATTCTATACTCACTCTTCTTCCTAAACCTACCGACTATCTTCCTAATCCTATTGAATATCCCTTTTTGACTGGATGTTCTCTCTAAATTCAATCATCCAATGTACAAGGTCCTATGCCATTGTATATCGAATTATCTGAGGCATCTTTGCAGAACATCATTCAAAGCTAAGTATCCCAATCAAGGGCAAAACCCTTCTGGGCTTCAAATCATACCTAGATTTCTGTTTTCCTACTTATATTTCACCTCTATATTCTTGTAAATATGCAGGTTCCCAATACCATTATTCATCACACAGAATCACTCGTAATCCAAATCAAACCTGTTTTTAACCCCAAGTATACACTGTTCCCTCAATCATTTTACAGAAGAGCAGGGACAGAGTGGTTCTTACAATACAGGAAAGTTGGGGACCTTCCACCTGATGAGAACCTCAAATGTCCATGCACAAATGATACCTGGAGAAGTTGTAGGCAGGTATGAAGCACCTGAGAGAGCAAAAGTCATCTTCCATGGAAAACAACCTGGTCAGGATGAAGGGATGTGTCTGAATCTGCCTCTCTCTCTTCTTATTGTACAGAAGATGGACCAAACCAGGGCTGAGTGGAGAGCTGTTCCCGGGTGCCAATGGTGATATACATTCTACCTTATGAAAGTGTCACAGGAAGTAGGGGCAACCTCCATCTTATGTTACCCTTGGAAGCAACTGTTAGGACAAAGTGGTTGCCAAGGCAGTGACCTCATTCAGTTCCAAAGAATGTGACATACCTCATTTCCTTGGTGATGGAACTCTCTGAACTTTCTATCCAAGAAGCCAGGCACACAGAGGCAGTACCAGTCCCAGTCCCAGTGGGCTCACTTGTTTGGATTTACCAAGGACAGAGTCAGTTTTCTTGGTACCTAATAATGTGAGGATGGCCAAATGCCAGGAGAGCTCTGAAGATGGACCTTTCCTGAGAAAACAGGTAGTGGCTAACCACTTTTTCCTGACATCTTCACAGAGTTGTTCAAGGAAACAAGATCTGAGAGAAGACAGGCCATTTTGGGGGAACATAGTATGGCCCACCAGTCAGAGGACACTCCGGATAGTCACAGACCTACTTGGGGGAAGGAGGTGCCTTCGTGGGAGTGGGTGTGGGTTTGTTGTTTTGTCTCATGTTCTGAGAATAGATAGAAAAGGCGGTTTGTTTGGTTTGGAGTGGACAGTTTCTAGTAAGTCATTTGACACGGTGAGTGTTTCTCTTTCTGTGTATCCCACTGTGTCCGTTGTTGTAGACATTAGAAAAGAGAATGCATTAATGGATGTGTCCTGTCTAGTATAAATCTTCCCATGCCCAATATATGAATGGACTGCAGCTTGTCTTATCGATGTGCAACACCTGCTATCTTTCTAAGTTGTAGTTTTCTTCCTGAATTCTGGCCACTCTCCAGAATAGGCTCATGGATTTGTGTCCAAAATATGTACCACCTCCAAGCTCTGTGACATGGCCATGTACTGGATAGCTGAAGAGAATGGCGAGCATCTCAGAAAACTCAGATATCAGTGTGACCAGGAAAGTCTCAGTGCAGAAACCCTGCTTTGGGCCTTTTGCTTACTTATTGTTGTGTTGCACTGAATGTCAGGAAGGTCTTTGCCTCAGGCCACCCCTTTGTGAAGCCTGATGAAAACAGTTTTCAAATGGAAATGAATGGGCCCCACCTGTGGCTCTTTGCTTAATTGCTTTGGAAAGGGATGTGTCTTTATCAGCCTCTTGGGCCTGTGTGTGGCTGTGACTTAGATTCTCAGCACCTGATGGATCTAAAGAATGATCCCATGTGAGCTTCCAAAACCAAAATGGCAAAAAATTTCATTCATTGTGGATGAAGTCTCTTGCCTTCCTCTGTTAGGTTCCTGCACTCCATCAAATGACAATAGGGATTCTTTGGGTCAAATGAGTTCTTCAAAGCCCTGCAGAGGTACTTGTGTTTTCGCATGACTCTAAATCACCTAAAGAATCGATACCTAAAATCAGTAGGCCTCAAATTGGAGAAACACAGAAGTATTAACGGCAGGCTTATTTGTTCACTCCTGGTTCACAGAAACGGTGTCCAGGCTACCCTGACTTTAGACAAATGAGGGGCAAACGAGCTGATTTTGGACACTCTCTAGGGCTGCGCCCCTCATGGAAACCTCCAGCCAGAGGTTAAGATGATTGACTATATGAAATAAGATGAGGGCCATGTGGGAGTGTTTTGGTTTTAATTTTGGTCATTTGTGTGGCATTGGAAAAAATGACTGGGTCCACGTGGGCTTGAACTCTGGTGTGATTCCCCTTAGAGACTGGGTTTTGGAACTGAACTCAGAGAAGCATTGCCATGAATTTTGTTGGGATTTTAAGAGGCCACGCATGAAAGTCCCTCTTGGAAACTGAGACCTAGGCCCCGGGTGGATTTCCACAGAGGCCTGGGAATCTCAGCAAGGATATCACATGATTTTATTCTTAAAGAAATGGCAGCCATAGTTGAGAGTGAAAACACACATGGACCTCACATTGTAGACCTCAATGGGCCTGGCCTAATGTGACCTTTTGTCCACTCTTTGGGAAGCCGTGCCTGTGAGTGTTCTCCAGAGATTTCATTGAAATGAGCTTCCTCACCATTTAATGTTTGCTGAATGAACTGAAACCCACAGTGCCTCCAACTTCATGCTTGAAAAATGGCTAGATAAATACCATGAAATTTTTGAAATTCCTATGACCAGGTGGCACTGGAGAAACATTGGAGGTCCTGTTGCTGATCATGAGTATACCAGACAGTGCCTTGATTTACTGAGTTTCATGAAAATGGTGTCGAACAGAGATGCCAGAAATTTGGAGCCTGCTGAGTAGTGGGTCTAGAGCAGTGGTGGGGAGGTGTTTGATAAAATATCTGTGGTAGGGCCATGTGGATCTACCATTGGATTCCAAATGGCTTGTAACTGACATGGTGCAGCCAACAGACCCTTATATGTAAAGGCATCTTGTTATATGGAGAGTTTTCAGAGGAAAATTAAGAATCAGGTTGATATGGACAAGGGGGCAATGGGGCAAGCTGTGAGAGATAGGAGCCTAGTTGGTGCATTCTCTTGCAGACCCTGACCCACCACACGTGACAGAACTCCCTCCAGCACTGTGTCCCAGTTTAGCTCCTAGTATTTCGTGAAACAAATACCAAACTCACAGTGCAGCAGCAAAAACACCACAAAAAGTGGAAGAGGACCAAATGGCTTCACAGTCCACACGGGGAGACACTTAGTCCCCAGTGGCCTCAGTTTACCTACAAAGAGAGGATTCAGCACTGCTTCATCTTGTTCATTGGAAAATAAGAAACCATGTCCTCCAGGTCACATAGATGCAGACCCAGCTTTGATGTTCTCACTACAGAGGAAGCCAAATCTCCTGAAAACAACATATATTTCAAGTGTGGAAGCTCAGAGGCAGTTTCTCAAAAAGTTTTTAGGCCAGCAGAGCTCCATGTTTGTGGAGGGTTTACCCTGTCCCTTAGTTTTGGAAACTCCTCTACCACCTCCAAGGTTGTGAACTCCTGAGCATTTTCCATTCCAGATATGTATTCACTGATTTTGTAACTCTTCTCCTCTAATTGTGTCTTACTTGGGGTGAAGGTAATGTCAAGGCATTGTTCTGGAAGAGAGCGGGAGGATATTTGTGCAGCATATATTTACATACACATTGGATTCATTTTCCAATTTTCCATTCGAAATACTGAATCCCTGACACTAACCCATACCTAGTAGACTCAGACTATTCATCCTAATATAATGGAGAAAATTAACCCAACACATTAGAAATACAAGTACTTCAGTGGAGACATGTTGTATATTTGGACTCGACATTTGCATTATATAAGGTAGGAGTTATAAATCTAGTCAAATTTATTTGAAATATTCTCCATGTGTTTTAAACTTAACAAATATGTGAATTTTTGTTTCCTTTTTCTGTAGTCTATTCACACATGTATATTTATATGCATATATAGAATCCTACCAGGTATCACACGTACATTTTTGTGAGGTGGCTGTCTTGGCAGATACAAATTGTGAGAAGAGTTCACTCCTCCTAAATGCTGTCGGAAATGAAAATTCAACTTATAGGAGAGCGTCCTAGTAGAACAACATTATTCATTAGCTCATGTTCAGTAAAATAAATATTTTTGCATTTGTGGATGATACATATTTACTGATGAATTTTGATTGGCATTTATATTGGTACTTTTTAATATCTATGAGTTGTGTGTGTGTGTGTGTGTGTGTTTGTGTGTGTGTGTGTGTGTGTATAGATATAGATATAGATATAGATATACTCTCCAAATTTTTCAAAATATGAAATATATGTGTCTAATATACACTCTCTAAATTCATTCATGTTCATGTATGTGGATTTATAATCCACTTTTCACAAGATGATAATCAGAAATATTCATCCACCTGAAATACATATTTGTTTCCTAGTACTGAAAACTAACTTCAGTGAATGGTGCATACAAATCCTAATTATTCTACAGTAACTGACCCAGTCTAACATCAATGCAAGTAGACTCCTATGGGACATGATATGTAATTTGTCATTCATTTGTATTCGACACTGGTACATTATTGTTTCTTCAGTTTTTGCACATCACAGGATATACATTTCATCCACAAGTTCACAAATTAATAAGCATTTGTTTCAACTTTCACCACTTCTTGCTTCAGAACACATGTATTGTCAGGGTTTCTTGACTGGTCTTTTCATGAGACTTCTTTCCAAACACATTATTTTGAATTTCCATAATCATTTTGAAGCAAACGTCACACACTCTTCATGATAAACCAAAACACAAATATTTCCATTACATATATACCTGGTTGGAATGAATGATTGTATATCAATATACGATTTCCTTTATTTTTTCAGATATCAGTTCAGTTCATTATTTAAAGTTCAAAAAAGTTATATTATTTATTCACAGTATGGTCTATTCATGCTTTTTCTCTATATTCCTAGAAACAGGGTACACCTCTTTGTAACCCCGATTCTCATTTTACATCTTCAATATATTGCTCCCAGAAATGGTGAAAGAAATACTCATGTCACCTCATTATCACAGTAATATTCTGGACAAAAAATGGAAAGGTCACACTTATGATTGTACCAAAGCCTAAATGGAAAGTGAACATGGATTTCTAAAAACATCCATGTCCAGGTTGCCTAATGCTGTCAATTGTCAATCCTATTGGTTACTACATATTTGTTTTTTTCCTAATTTATATATTCAAACTCAACCCTGTTGAAAATGTCTAATTCTATCACTCACTTTATACTTTGCCTGATTTCCTAATATTTCTATTGATATCTGCTTTTCTACATATTTTCCCCAGTTCAACATAGTGACTGACTCTTCATATGTGCTGACATTTACATTCACTCAACAACCGAAAGTCTATTGCTAAAGAACTTTTGGTCCAAATTCTATACTCACTCTTCTTCCTAAACCTACCGACTATCTTCCTAATCCTATTGAATATCCCTTTTTGACTGGATGTTCTCTCTAAATTCAATCGTCCAATGTACAAGGTCCTATGCCATTGTATATCGAATTATCTGAGGCATCTTTGCAGAACATCATTCAAAGCTAAGTATCCCAATCAAGGGCAAAACCCTTCTGGGCTTCAAATCATACCTAGATTTCTGTTTTCCTACTTGTATTTCACCTCAATATTCTTGTAAATTCTGCAGGTTCCCAATACCATTACTCATCACACAGAATCACTCATAACCCAAATCAAACCTGTTTTTGACCCCAAGTATACACTGTTCCCTAAATCATTTTACAGAAGAGCAGGGACCGAGTGGTTCTTACAATACAGGAAAGTTGGGGACCTTCCACCTGATGAGAACCTCAAATGTCCATGCACAAATGATACCTGGAGAAGTTGTAGGCAGGTATGAAGCACCTGAGAGAGCAAAAGTCATCTTCCATGGCAAACAACCTGGTCAGGATGAAGGGATGTGTCTGAATCTGCCTCTCTCTCTTCTTATTGTACAGAAGATGGACCAAACCAGGGCTGAGTGGAGAGCTGTTCCCGGGTGCTAATGGTGATATACATTCTACCTTATGAAAGTGTCACAGGAAGTAGGGGCAACCTCCATCTTATGTTAACCTTGGAAGCAACTGTTAGGACAAAGTGGTTGCCAAGGCAGTGACCTCATTCAGTTCCAAAGAATGTGACATACCTCATTTCCTTGGTGATGGAACTCTCTGAACTTGGTATCCAAGAAGCCAGGCACCCAGAGGCAGTCCCAGTCCCAGTCCCAGTGGGCTCACTTGTTTGGATTTACCAAGGACAGAGTCAGTTTTCTTGGTACCTAATGATGTGAGGATGGCCAAATGCCAGGAGAGCTCTGAAGATGGACCTTTCCTGAGAAAACAGGTAGTGGCTAACCACTTTTTCCTGACATCTTCACAGAGTTGGTCAAGGAAACAAGATCTGAGAGAAGACAGGCCATTTCGGGGGAACATAGTATGGCCCACCAGTCAGAGGACACTCCGGATAGTCACAGACGTACTTGGGGGAAGGAGGTGCCTTTGTGGGAGTGGGTGTGGGTTTGTTGTTTTGTCTCATGTTGTGAGAATAGATAGAAAAGGCGGTTTGTTTGGTTTGGAGTGGACAGTTTCTAGTAAGTCATTTGACACGGCGAGTGTTTCTGTTTCTGTGTATCCCACTGTGTCCGTTGTTGTAGACATTAGAAAAGAGAATGCATTAATGGATGTGTCCTGTCTAGTATAAATCTTCCCATGCCCAATATATGAATGGACTGCAGCTTGTCTTATCGATGTGCAACACCTGCTATCTTTCTAAGTTGTAGTTTTCTTCCTGAATTCTGGCCACTCTCCAGAATAGGCTCATGGATTTGTGTCCAAAATATGTATCACCTCCAAGCTCTGTGACATGGCCATGTACTGGATAGCTGAAGAGAATGGCGAGCATCAAAGAAAACTCAGATATCAGTGTGACCAGGAAAGTCTCAGTGCAGAAACCCTGCTTTGGGCCTTTTGCTTACTTATTGTTGTGTCTCACTGAATGTCAGGAAGGTCTTTGCCTCAGGCCACCCCTTTGTGAAGCCTGAAGAAAACAGTTTTCAAATGGAAATGAATGGGCCTCACCTGTGGCTCTTTGCTTAATTGCTTTGGAAAGGGATGTGTCTTTATCAGCCTCTTGGGCCTGT
Source organism: Callospermophilus lateralis (assembly GCF_048772815.1). Classification (NCBI taxonomy): domain Eukaryota; kingdom Metazoa; phylum Chordata; class Mammalia; order Rodentia; family Sciuridae; genus Callospermophilus; species Callospermophilus lateralis. Next base: position 3,614,614 of record NW_027511677.1, read on the forward strand.
GTGTGGCTGTGACTTAGATTCTCAGCACCTGATGGATCTTAAGAATGATCCCATGTGAGCTTCCAAAACCAAAATGGCAAAAAATTTCATTCATTGTGGATGAAGTCTCTTGCCTTTCTCTGTTAGGTTCCTGCACTCCATCAAATGACAATAGGGATTCCATGGGTCAAATGAGTTCTTCAAAGCCCTGCAGAGGTGCTTGTGTTTTCGCATGACTCTAAATCACCTAAAGAATCGATACCTAAACTCAGTAGGCCTCAAATTGGAGAAACACAGAAGTATTAACGGCAGGCTTATTTGTTCACTCCTGGTTCACAGAAACGGTGTCCAGGCTACCCTGACTTTAGACAAATGAGGGGCAAACGAGCTGATTTTGGACACTGTCTTTGGCTGCGCCCCTCATGGAAACCTCCAGCCAGAGGTTACGATGATTGACTATATGAAATAAGATGAGGGCCATGTGGGAGTGTTTTGGTTTTAATTTTGGTCATTTGTGTGGCATTGGAAAAAATGACTGGGTCCACGTGGGCTTGAACTCTGGTGTGATTCCCCTTAGAGACTGGGTTTTGGAACTGAACTCAGAGAAGCATTGCCGTGAATTTTGTTGGGATTTTAAGAGGCCACGCATGAAAGTCGCTCTTGGAAACTGAGACCTAGGCCCCGGGTGGATTTCCACAGAGGCCTGGGAATCTCAGCAAGGATATCACATGATTTTATTCTTAAAGAAATGGCAGCCATAGTTGAGAGTCAAAACACACATGGACCTCACATTGTAGACCTCAATGGGCCTGGCCTAATGTGACCTTTTGTCCACTCTTTGGGAAGCCATGCCTGTGAGAGTTCTCCAGAGATTTCATTGAAATGAGCTTCGTCACCATTTAATGTTTGCTGAATGAACTGAAACCCACAGTGCCTCCAACTTCATGCTTGAAAAATGGCTAGATAAATTCCATGAAATTTTTGAAATTCCTATGACCAGGTGGCACTGGAGAAACATTGGATGTCCTGTTGCTGATCATGAGTATACCAGACAGTGCCTTGATTTACTGAGTTTCATGAAAATGGTGTAGAACAGAGATGCCAGAAATTTGGAGCCTGCTGAGTAGTGGGTCTAGAGCAGTGGTGGGGAGGTGTTTGATAAAACATCCGTGGTAGGGCCATGTGGATCTACCATTGGATTCCAAATGGCTTGTAACTGACATGGTGCAGCCAACAGACCCTTATATGTAAAGGCATCTTGTTATATGGAGAGTTTTTAGAGGAAAATTAAGAATCAGGTTGATATGGACAAGGGGGCAATGGGGCAAGCTGTGAGAGATAGGAGCCTAGTTGGTGCATTCTCTTGCAGACCCTGACCCACCACACGTGACAGAACTCCCTCCAGCACTGTGTCCCAGTTTAGCTCCTAGTATTTCGTGAAACAAATACCAAACTCACAGTGCAGCAGCCAAAACACCACAAAAAGTGGAAGAGGACCAAATGGCTTCACAGTCCACACGGGGAGACACTTAGTCCCCAGTGGCCTCAGTTTACCTACAAAGAGAGGATTCAGCACTGCTTCATCTTGTTCATTGGAAAATAAGAAACCATGTCCTCCAGGTCACATAGATGCAGACCCAGCTTTGATGTTCTCACTACAGAGGAAGCCAAATCTCCTGAAAACAACATATATTTCAAGTGTGGAAGCTCAGAGGCAGTTTCTCAAAAAGTTTTTAGGCCAGCAGAGCTCCATGTTTGTGGAGGGTTTACCCTGTCCCTTAGTTTTGGAAACTCCTCTACCACCTCCAAGGTTGTGAACTCCTGAGCATTTTCCATTCCAGATATGTATTCACTGATTTTGTAACTCTTCTCCTCTAATTGTGTCTTACTTGGGGTGAAGGTAATGTCAAGGCATTATCTGGATGAGAGCGGGAGGATATTTGTGCAGCATATATTTACATACACATTGGATTCATTTTCCAATTTTCCATTCGAAATACTGAATCCCTGACACTAACCCATACCTAGTAGACTCAGACTATTCATCCTAATATAATGGAGAAAATTAACCCAACACATTAGAAATACAAGTACTTCAGTGGAGACATGTTGTATAGTTGGACTTGACATTTGCATTATATAAGGTAGGAGTTATAAATCTAGTCAAATTTATTTGAAATATTCTCCATGTGTTTTAAACTTAACAAATATGTGAATTCTTGTTTCCTTTTTCTGTAGTCTATTCACACATGTATATTTATATGCATATATAGAATCCTACCAGGTATCACACGTACATTTTTGTGAGGTGGCTGTCTTGGCAGATTCAAATTGTGAGAAGTGTTCACTCCTCCTAAATGCTGTTGGAAATGAAAATTCAACTTATAGGAGAGAGTCCTAGTAGAACAACATTATACATTAGCTCATGTTCAGTAAAATAAATATTTTTGCATTTGTGGATGATACATATTTACTGATGAATTTCGATTGGCATTTATATTGGTACTTTTTAATGTCTGTGAGTTGTGTGTGTGTGTGTGTGTGTGTGTGTGTGTGTGTGTGTATAGATATAGATATAGATATAGATATACTCTGCAAATTTTTCAAAATATGAAATATATGTGTCTAATATACACTCTCTAAATTCATTCATGTTCATGTATGTGGATTTATAATCCACTTTTCACAAGATTATAATCAGAAATATTCATCCACCTGAAATACGTATTTGTTTCCTAGTACTGAAAACTAACTTCAGTGAATGGTGCATACAAATCCTAATTATTCTATAGTAACTGACCCAGTCTAACATCAATGCAAGTAGACTCCTATGGGACATGATATGTAATTTGTCATTCATTTGTATTCGACACTGGTACATTATTGTTTCTTCAGTTTTTGCACATCACAGGATATACATTTCATCCACAAGTTCACAAATTAATAAGCATTTGTTTCAACTTTCACCACTTCTTGCTTCAGAACACATGTATTGTCAGGGTTTCTTGACTGGTCTTTTCATGAGACTTCTTTCCAAACACATTATTTTGAATTTCCATAATCATTTTGAAGCAAAACTCACACACTCTTCATGATAAACCAAAACACAAATATTTCCATTACATATATACCTGGTTGGAATGAATGATTGTATATCAATATACGATTTCCTTTCATTTTTCAGATATCAGTTCAATTCATTATTTAAAGTTCAAAAAAGTTATATTATTTATTCACAGTATGGTCTATTCATGCTTTTTCTCTATGTTCCTAGAAACAGGGTACACCTCTTTCTACCCCCGATTCTCATTTTACATCTTCAATATATTGCTCCCAGAAATGGTGAAAGAAATACTCATGTCACCTCATTATCACAGTAACATTCTGGACAAAAAATGGAAAGGTCACACTTATGATTGTACCAAAGCCTAAATGGAAAGTGAACATTGATTTCTAAAAACATCCAAGTCCAGGTTGCCTAATGCTGTCAATTGTCAATCCTATTGGTGACTACATATTTGTTTTTTTCCTAATTTATATATTCAAACTCAACCCTGTTGAAAATGTCTAATTCTATCACTCACTTTATACTTTGCCTGATTTCGTAATGTTTCTATTGATATCTGCTTTTCTACATATTTTCCCCAGTTCAACGTAGTGACTGACTCTTCATATGTGCTGACATTTACATTCACTCAACAACCGAAAGTCTATTGCTAAAGAACTTTTGGACCAAAACCTGTACTCACTCTTCTTCCTAAACCTACCGACTATCTTCCTAATCCTACTGAATATCCCTTTTTGACTGGATGTTCTCTTCTAAATTCAATCATCCAATGTACAAGGTCGTATGCCATTGTATATCGAATTATCTGAGGCATCTTTGCAGAACATCATTCAAAGCTAAGTATCCCAATCAAGGGCAAAACCCTTCTGGGCTTCAAATCATACCTAGATTTCTGTTTTCCTACTTATATTTCACCTCTATATTCTTGTAAATATTGCAGGTTCCCAATACCATTATTCATCACACAGAATCACTCGTAATCCAAATCAAACCTGTTTTTGACCCCAAGTATACACTGTTCCCTCAATCATTTTACAGAAGAGCAGGGACAGAGTGGTTCTTACAATACAGGAAAGTTGGGGACCTTCCACCTGATGAGAACCTCAAATGTCCATGCACAAATGATACCTGGAGAAGTTGTAGGCAGGTATGAAGCACCTGAGAGAGCAAAAGTCATCTTCCATGGAAAACAACCTGGTCAGGATGAAGGGATGTGTCTGAATCTGCCTCTCTCTCTTCTTATTGTACAGAAGATGGACCAAACCAGGGCTGAGTGGAGAGCTGTTCCCGGGTGCCAATGGTGATATACATTCTACCTTATGAAAGTGTCACAGGAAGTAGGGGCAACCTCCATCTTATGTTACCCTTGGAAGCAACTGTTAGGACAAAGTGGTTGCCAAGGCAGTGACCTCATTCAGTTCCAAAGAATGTGACATACCTCATTTCCTTGGTGATGGAACTCTCTGAACTTGGTATCCAAGAAGCCAGGCACCCAGAGGCAGTCCCAGTCTTAGTCCCAGTGGGCTCACTTGTGTGGATTTACCAAGGACAGAGTCAGTTTTCTTGGTACCTAATGATGTGAGGATGGCCAAATGCCAGGAGAGCTCTGAAGATGGACCTTTCCTGAGAAAACAGGTAGTGGCTAACCACTTTTTCCTGACATCTTCACAGAGTTGGTCAAGGAAACAAGATCTGAGAGAAGACAGGCCATTTCGGGGGAACATAGTATGGCCCACCAGTCAGAGGACACTCCGGATAGTCACAGACCTACTTGGGGGAAGGAGGTGCCTTTGTGGGAGTGGGTGTGGGTTTGTTGTTTTGTCTCATGTTCTGAGAATAGATAGGAAAGGCGGTTTGTTTGGTTTGGAGTGGACAGTTTCTAGTAAGTCATTTGACACGGCGAGTGTTTCTGTTTCTGTGTATCCCACTGTGTCCGTTGTTGTAGACATTAGAAAAGAGAATGCATTAATGGATGTGTCCTGTCTAGTATAATTCTTCCCATGCCCAATATATGAATGGACTGCAGCTTGTCTTATCGATGTGCAACACCTGCTATCTTTCTAAGTTGTAGTTTTCTTCCTGAATTCTGGCCACTCTCCAGAATAGGCTCATGGATTTGTGTCCAAAATATGTATCACCTCCAAGCTCTGTGACATGGCCATGTACTGGATAGCTGAAGAGAATGGCGAGCATCAAAGAAAACTCAGATATCAGTGTGACCAGGAAAGTCTCAGTGCAGAAACCCTGCTTTGGGCCTTTTGCTTACTTATTGTTGTGTCTCACTGAATGTCAGGAAGGTCTTTGCCTCAGGCCACCCCTTTGTGAAGCCTGAAGAAAACAGTTTTCAAATGGAAATGAATGGGCCTCACCTGTGGCTCTTTGCTTAATTGCTTTGGAAAGGGATGTGTCTTTATCAGCCTCTTGGGCCTGTGTGTGGCTGTGACTTAGATTCTCAGCACCTGATGGATCTTAAGAATGATCCCATGTGAGCTTCCAAAACCAAAATGGCAAAAAATTTCATTCATTGTGGATGAAGTCTCTTGCCTTTCTCTGTTAGGTTCCTGCACTCCATCAAATGACAATAGGGATTCCATGGGTCAAATGAGTTCTTCAAAGCCCTGCAGAGGTGCTTGTGTTTTCGCATGACTCTAAATCACCTAAAGAATCGATACCTAAACTCAGTAGGCCTCAAATTGGAGAAACACAGAAGTATTAACGGCAGGCTTATTTGTTCACTCCTGGTTCACAGAAACGGTGTCCAGGCTACCCTGACTTTAGACAAATGAGGGGCAAACGAGCTGATTTTGGACACTGTCTTTGGCTGCGCCCCTCATGGAAACCTCCAGCCAGAGGTTAAGATGATTGACTATATGGAATAAGATGAGGGCCATGTGGGAGTGTTTTGGTTTTAATTTTGGTCATTTGTGTGGCATTGGAAAAAATGACTGGGTCCACGTGGGCTTGAACTCTGGTGTGATTCCCCTTAGAGACTGGGTTTTGGAACTGAACTCAGAGAAGCATTGCCATGAAGTTTGTTGGGATTTTAAGAGGCCACGCATGAAAGTCGCTCTTGGAAACTGAGACCTAGGCCCCGGGTGGATTTCCACAGAGGCCTGGGAATCTCAGCAAGGATATCACATGATTTTATTCTTAAAGAAATGGCAGCCATAGTTGAGAGTGAAAACACACATGGACCTCACATTGTAGACCTCAATGGGCCTGGCCTAATGTGACCTTTTGTCCACTCTTTGGGAAGCCATGCCTGTGAGAGTTCTCCAGAGATTTCATTGAAATGAGCTTCCTCACCATTTAATGTTTGCTGAATGAACTGAAACCCACAGTGCCTCCAACTTCATGCTTGAAAAATGGCTAGATAAATTCCATGAAATTTTTGAAATTCCTATGACCAGGTGGCACTGGAGAAACATTGGATGTCCTGTTGCTGATCATGAGTATACCAGACAGTGCCTTGATTTACTGAGTTTTATGCAAATGGTGTCGAACAGAGATGCCAGAAATTTGGAGCCTGCTGAGTAGTGGGTCTAGAGCAGTGGTGGGGAGGTGTTTGATAAAACATCCGTGGTAGGGCCATGTGGATCTATAATTGGATTCCAAATGGCTTGTAACTGACATGGTGCAGCCAACAGACCCTTATATGTAAAGGCATCTTGTTATATGGAGAGTTTTCAGAGGAAAATTAAGAATCAGGTTGATATGGACAAGGGGGCAATGGGGCAAGCTGTGAGAGATAGGAGCCTAGTTGGTGCATTCTCTTGCAGACCCTGACCCACCACACGTGACAGAACTCCCTCCAGCACTGTGTCCCAGTTTAGCTCCTAGTATTTCGTGAAACAAATACCAAACTCACAGTGCAGCAGCAAAAACACCACAAAAAGTGGAAGAGGACCAAATGGCTTCACAGTCCACACGGGGAGACACTTAGTCCCCAGTGGCCTCAGTTTACCTACAAAGAGAGGATTCAGCACTGCTTCATCTTGTTCATTGGAAAATAAGAAACCATGTCCTCCAGGTCACATAGATGCAGACCCAGCTTTGATGTTCTCACTACAGAGGAAGGCAAATCTCCTGAAAACAACATATATTTCAAGTGTGGAAGCTCAGAGGCAGTTTCTCAAAAAGTTTTTAGGCCAGCAGAGCTCCATGTTTGTGGAGGGTTTACCCTGTCTCTTAGTTTTGGAAACTCCTCTACCACCTCCAACGTTGTGAACTCCTGAGCATTTTCAATTCCAGATATGTATTCACTGATTTTGTAACTCTTCTCCTCTAATTGTGTCTTACTTGGGGTGAAGGTAATGTCAAGGCATTGTTCTGGATGAGAGCGGGAGGATATTTGTGCAGCATATATTTACATACACATTGGATTCATTTTCCAATTTTCCATTCGAAATACTGAATCCCTGACACTAACCCATACCTAGTAGACTCAGACTATTCATCCTAATATAATGGAGAAAATTAACCCAACACATTAGAAATACAAGTACTTCAGAGGAGACATGTTGTATAGTTGGACTTGACATTTGCATTATATAAGGTAGGAGTTATAAATCTAGTCAAATTTATTTGAAATATTCTCCATGTGTTTTAAACTTAACAAATATGTGAATTCTTGTTTCCTTTTTCTGTAGTCTATTCACACATGTATATTTATATGCATATATAGAATCCTACCAGGTATCACACATACATTTTTCTGAGGTGGCTGTCTTGGCAGATTCAAATTGTGAGAAGAGTTCACTCCTCCTAAATGCTGTTGGAAATGAAAATTCAACTTATAGGAGAGCGTCCTAGTAGAACAACATTATACATTAACTCATGTTCAGTAAAATAAATATTTTTGCATTTGTGGATGACACATATTTACTGATGAATTTCGATTGGCATTTATATTGGTACTTTTTAATGTCTGTGAGTGTTGTGTGTGTGTGTGTGTATATACAGATATAGATATAGATATACTCTCCAAATTTTTCAAAATATGAAATATATGTGTCTAATATACACTCTCTAAATTCATTCATGTTCATGTATGTGGATTTATAATCCACTTTTCACAAGATGATAATCAGAAATATTCATCCACCTGAAATACATATTTGTTTCCTAGTACTGAAAACTAACTTCAGTGAATGGTGCATACAAATCCTAATTATTCTACAGTAACTGACCCAGTCTAACATCAATGCAAGTAGACTCCTATGGGACATGATATGTAATTTGTCATTCATTTGTATTTGACACTGGTACATTATTGTTTCTTCAGTTTTTGCACATCACAGGATATACATTTCATCCACAAGTTCACAAATTAATAAGCATTTGTTTCGACTTTCACCACTTCTTGCTTCAGAACACATGTATTGTCAGGGTTTCTTGACTGGTCTTTTCATGAGACTTCTTTCCAAACACATTATTTTGAATTTCCATAATCATTTTGAAGCAAACGTCACACACTCTTCATGATAAACCAAAACACAAATATTTCCATTACATATATACCTGGTTGGAATGAATGATTGTATATCAATATACGATTTCCTTTAATTTTTCAGATATCAGTTCAGTTCATTATTTAAAGTTCAAAAAAGTTATATTATTTATTCACAGTATGGTCTATTCATGCTTTTTCTCTATATTCCTAGAAACAGGGTACACCTCTTTGTAACCCCGATTCTCATTTTACATCTTCAATATATTGCTCCCAGAAATGGTGAAAGAAATACTCATGTCACCTCATTATCACAGTAATATTCTCGACAAAAAATGGAAAGGTCACACTTATGATTGTACCAAAGCCTAAATGGAAAGTGAACATGGATTTCTAAAAACATCCATGTCCAGGTTGCCTAATGCTGTCAATTGTCAATCCTATTGGTGACTACATATTTGTTTTTTTCCTAATTTATATATTCAAACTCAACCCTGTTGAAAATGTCTAATTCTATCACTCACTTTATACTTTGCCTGATTTCGTAATGTTTCTATTGATATCTGCTTTTCTACATATTTTCCCCAGTTCAACATAGTGACTGACTCTTCATATGTGCTGACATTTACATTCACTCAACAACCGAAAGTCTATTGCTAAAGAACTTTTGGTCCAAATCCTATACTCACTCTTCTTCCTAAACCTACCGACTATCTTCCTAATCCTACTGAATATCCCTTTTTGACTGGATGTTCTCTTCTAAATTCAATCATCCAATGTACAAGGTCCTATGCCATTGTATATGGAATTATCTGAGGCATCTTTGCAGAACATCATTCAAAGCTAAGTATCCCAATCATGTGCAAAACCCTTCTGGGCTTCAAATCATACCTAGATTTCTGTTTTCCTACTTATATTTCACCTCTATATTCTTGTAAATATTGCAGGTTCCCAATACCATTATTCATCACACAGAATCACTCGTAATCCAAATCAAACCTGTTTTTAACCCCAAGTATACACTGTTCCCTCAATCATTTTACAGAAGAGCAGAGACAGAGTGGTTCTTACAATACAGGAAAGTTGGGGACCTTCAACCTGATGAGAACCTCAAATGTCCATGCACAAATGGTACCTGGAGAAGTTGTAGGCAGGTATGAAGCACCTGAGAGAGCAAAAGTCATCTTCCATGGCAAACAACCTGGTCAGGATGAAGGGATGTGTCTGAATCTGCCTCTCTCTCTTCTTATTGTACAGAAGATGGACCAAACCAGGGCTGAGTGGAGAGCTGTTCCCGGGTGCCAATGGTGATATACATTCTACCTTATGAAAGTGTCACAGGAAGTTCTGGCAACCTCCATCTTATGTTACCCTTGGAAGCAACTGTTAGGACAAAGTGGTTGCCAAGGCAGTGACCTCATTCAGTTCCAAAGAATGTGAAATACCTCATTTCCTTGGTGATGGAACTCTCTGAACTTGGTATCCAAGAAGCCAGACACCCAGAGGCAGTCCCAGTCCCAGTCCCAGTGGGCTCACTTGTTTGGATTTACCAAGGACAGAGTCAGTTTTCTTGGTACCTAATGATGTGAGGATGGCCAAATGCCAGGAGAGCTCTGAAGATGGACCTTTCCTGAGAAAACAGGTAGTGGCTAACCACTTTTTCCTGACGTCTTCACAGAGTTGGTCAAGGAATCAAGATCTGAGAGAAGACAGGCCATTTCGGGGTAACATAGTATGGCCCACCAGTCAGAGGACACTCCGGATAGTCACAGACGTACTTGGGGGAAGGAGGTGCCTTTGTGGGAGTGGGTGTGGGTTTGTTTTTTTGTCTCATGTTCTGAGAATAGATAGAAAAGGCGGTTTGTTTGGTTTGGAGTGGACAGTTTCTAGTAAGTCATTTGACATGGCGAGTGTTTCTCTTTCTGTGTATCCCACTGTGTCCGTTGTTGTAGACATTAGAAAAGAGAATGCATTAATGGATGTGTCCTGTCTAGTATAAATCTTCCCATAATTCATCCTGCCCAATATATGAATGGACTGCAGCTTGTCTTATCAATGTGCAACACCTGCTATCTTTCTAAGTTGTTGTTTGCTTCCTGAATTCTGGCCACTCTCCAGAATAGGCTCATGGATTTGTGTCCAAAATATGTACCACCTCCAAGCTCTGTGACATGGCCATGTACTGGATAGCTGAAGAGAATGGCGAGCATCTCAAAAAACTCAGATATCAGTGTGACCAGGAAAGTCTCAGTGCAGAAACCCTGCTTTGGGCCTTTTGCTTACTTATTGTTGTGTTGCACTGAATGTCAGGAAGGTCTTTGCCTCAGGCCACCCTTTTGTGAAGCCTGAAGAAAACAGTTTTCAAATGGAAATGAATGGGCCTCACCTGTGGCTCTTTATCAGCCTCTTGGACCTGTGTGTGGCTGTGACTTAGATCCTCAGCACGTGATGGATATTAAGAATGATCCCATGTGAGCTTCCAAAACCAAAATGGCAAAAAATATCATTCATTGTGGATGAAGTCTCTTGCCTGCCTCTGTTAGGTTCCTGCACTCCATCAAATGACAATAGGGATTCTTTGGGTCAAATGAGTTCTTCAAAGCCCTGCAGAGGTGCTTGTGTTTTCGCATGACTCTAAATCACCTAAAGAATCGATACCTAAAATCAGTAGGCCTCAAATTGGAGAAACAAAGAAGTATTAACGGCAGGCTTATTTGTTCGCTCCTGTTTCAGAGAAACGGTGTCCAGGCTACCCTGACTTTAGGCAAATGAGGGGCAAACGAGCTGATTTTGGACACTGTCTTGGGCTGCGCCCCTCATGGAAACCTCCAGCCAGAGGTTAAGATGATTGACTATATGGAATAAGATGAAGGCCATGTGGGAGTGTTTTGGTTTTAATTTTGGTCATTTGTGTTGCATTGGAAAAAATGACTGGGTCCACGTGAGCTTGAACTCTGGTGTGATTCCCCTTAGAGACTGGGTTTTGGATCTGAACTCAGAGAAGCATTGCCATGAATTTTGTTGGGATTTTAAGAGGCCACGCAAGAAAGTCGCTCTTGGAAACTGAGACCTAGGCCCCGGGTGGATTTCCACAGAGGCCTGGGAATCTCAGCAAGGATATCACATGATTTTATTCTTAAAGAAATGGCAGCCATAGTTGAGAGTCAAAACACACATGGACCTCACATTGTAGTCCTCAATGGGCCTGGCCTAATGTGACCTTTTGTCCACTCTTTGGGAAGCCATGCCTGTGAGAGTTCTCCAGAGATTTCATTGAAATGAGCTTCCTCACCATTTAATGTTTGCTGAATGAACTGAAACCCACAGTGCCTCCAACTTCATGCTTGAAAAATGGCTAGATAAATACCATGAAATTTTTGAAATTCCTATGACTAGGTGGCACTGGAGAAACATTGGATGTCCTGTTGCTGATCATGAGTATACCAGACAGTGCCTTGATTTACTGAGTTTCATGCAAATGGTGTAGAACAGAGATGCCAGAAATTTGGAGCCTGCTGAGTAGTGGGTCTAGAGCAGTGGTGGGGAGGTGTTTGATAAAACATCCGTGGTAGGGCCATGTGGATCTACCTTTGGATTCCAAATGGCTTGTAACTGACATGGTGCAGCCAACAGACCCTTATATGTAAAGGCATCTTGTTATATGGAGAGTTTTCAGAGGAAAATTAAGAATCAGGTTGATATGGACAAGGGGGCAATGGGGCAAGCTGTGAGAGATAGGAGCCTAGTTGGTGCATTCTCTTGCAGACCCTGACCCACCACACGTGACAGAACTCCCTCCAGCACTGTGTCCCAGTTTAGCTCCTAGTATTTCGTGAAACAAATACCAAACTCACAGTGCAGCAGCAAAAACACCACAAAAAGTGGAAGAGGACCAAATGGCTTCACAGTCCACACGGGGAGACACTTAGTCCCCAGTGGCCTCAGTTTACCTACAAAGAGAGGATTCAGCACTGCTTCATCTTGTTCATTGGAAAATAAGAAACCATGTCCTCCAGGTCACATAGATGCAGACCCAGCTTTGATGTTCTCACTACAGAGGAATCCAAATCTCCTGAAAACAACATATATTTCAAGTGTGGAAGCTCAGAGGCAGTTTCTCAAAAAGTTTTTAGGCCAGCAGAGCTCCATGTTTGTGGAGTGTTTACCCTGTCCCTTAGTTTTGGAAACTCCTCTACCACCTCCAAGGTTGTGAACTCCTGAGCATTTTCCATTCCCGATATGTATTCACTGATTTTGTAACTCTTCTCCTCTAATTGTGTCTTACTTGGGGTGAAGGTAATGTCAAGGCATTGTTCTGGATGAGAGCGGGAGGATATTTGTTCAGCATATATTTACATACACATTGGATTCATTTTCCAATTTTCCATTCGAAATACTGAATCCCTGACACTAACCCATACCTAGTAGTCTCAGACTATTCATCTTAATATAATGGAGAAAATTAACCCAACACAATGGAAATACAAGCACTTCAGAGGAGACATGTTGTATAGTTGGACTTGACATTTGCATTATATAAGGTAGGAGTTATAAATCTAGTCAAATTTTAATTGAAATATTCTCCATGTGTTTTTAAACTTAACAAATATGTGAATTCTTGTTTCCCTTTTCTGTAGCCTATTCACACATGTATATTTATATGCATATATAGAATCCTACCAGGTATCACACGTACATTTTTGTGAGGTGGCTGTCTTGGCAGATACAAATTGTGAGAAGAGTTCACTCCTCCTAAATGCTGTTGGAAATGAAAATTCAACCTATAGGAGAGCGTCCTAGTAGAACAACATTATACATTAACTCATGTTCAGTTAAATAAATATTTTTGCATTTGTGGATGATACATATTTACTGATGAATTTCGATTGGCATTTATATTGGTACTTTTTAATGTCTGTGAGTGTTGTGTGTGTGTGTGTGTATATACTGATATAGATATAGATGTACTCTCCAAATTTTTCAAAATATGAAATATATGTGTCTAATATACATCTCTAAATTCATTCATGTTCATGTATGTGGATTTATAATCCACTTTTCACAAGATTATAATCAGAAATATTTATCCACCTGAAATACATATTTGTTTCCTAGTACTGAAAACTAACTTCAGTGAATGGTGCATACAAATCCTAATTATTCTACAGTAACTGACCCAGTCTAACATCAATGCAAGTAGACTCATATGGGACATGATATGTAATTTGTCATTCATTTGTATTCGACACTGGTACATTATTGTTTCTTCAGTTTTTGCACATCACAGGATATACATTTCATCCACAAGTTCACAAATTAATAAGCATTTGTTTCAACTTTCACCACTTCTTGCTTACGAACACATGTATTGTCAGGGTTTCTTGACTGGTCCTTTCATGAGACTTCTTTCCAAACACATTATTTTGAATTTCCATAATCATTTTGAAGCAAAACTCACACACTCTTCATGATAAAACAAAACACTAATATTTCCATTACATATATACCTGGTTGGAATGAATGATTGTATATCAATATACGATTTCCTTTAATTTTTCAGATATCAGTTCAATTCATTATTTAAAGTTCAAAAAAGTTATATTATTTATTCACAGTATGGTCTATTCGTGCTTTTTCTCTATGTTCCTAGAAACAGGGTACACCTCTTTGTACCCCCGATTCTCATTTTACAACTTCAATATATTGCTCCCAGAAATGGTGAAAGAAATACTCATGTCACCTCATTATCACCGTAATATTCTGGACAAAAAATGGAAAGGTCACACTTATGATTGTACCAAAGCCTAAATGGAAAGTGAACATGGATTTCTAAAAACATCCATGTCCAGGTTGCCTAATGCTGTCAATTGTCAATCCTATTGGTGACTACATATTTGTTTTTTTCCTAATTTATATATTCAAACTCAACCCTGTTGAAAATGTCTAATTCTATCACTCACTTTATACTTTGCCTGATTTCGTAATGTTTCTATTGATATCTGCTTTTCTACATATTTTCCCCAGTTCAACATAGTGACTGACTCTTCATATGTGCTGACATTTACATTCACTCAACAACCGAAAGTCTATTGCTAAAGAACTTTTGGTCCAAATCCTATACTCACTCTTCTTCCTAAACCTACCGACTATCTTCCTAATCCTACTGAATATCCCTTTTTGACTGGATGTTCTCTTCTAAATTCAATCATCCAATGTACAAGGTCCTATGCCATTGTATATGGAATTATCTGAGGCATCTTTGCAGAACATCATTCAAAGCTAAGTATCCCAATCAAGGGCAAAACCCTTCTGGGCTTCAAATCATACCTAGATTTCTGTTTTCCTACTTATATTTCACCTCTATATTCTTGTAAATATTGCAGGTTCCCAATACCATTATTCATCACACAGAATCACTCGTAATCCAAATCAAACCTGTTTTTAACCCCAAGTATACACTGTTCCCTCAATCATTTTACAGAAGAGCAGAGACAGAGTGGTTCTTACAATACAGGAAAGTTGGGGACCTTCCACCTGATGAGAACCTCAAATGTCCATGCACAAATGGTACCTGGAGAAGTTGTAGGCAGGTATGAAGCACCTGAGAGAGCAAAAGTCATCTTCCATGGCAAACAACCTGGTCAGGATGAAGGGATGTGTCTGAATCTGCCTCTCTCTCTTCTTATTGTACAGAAGATGGACCAAACCAGGGCTGAGTGGAGAGCTGTTCCCAGGTGCCAATGGTGATATACATTCTACCTTATGAAAGTGTCACAGGAAGTAGGGGCAACCTCCATCTTATGTTACCCTTGGAAGCAACTGTTAGGACACAGTGGTTGCCAAGGCAGTGACCTCATTCAGTTCCAAAGAATGTGACATACCTCATTTCCTTGGTGATGGAACTCTCTGAACTTGGTATCCAAGAAGCCAGGCACCCAGAGGCAGTCCCAGACCCAGTCCCAGTGGGCTCACTTGTTTGGATTTACCAAGGACAGAGTCAGTTTTCATGGTACCTAATGATGTGAGGATGGCCAAATGCCAGGAGAGCTCTGAAGAAGGACGTTTCCTGAGAAAACTGGTAGTGGCTAACCACTTTTTCCTGACATCTTCACAGAGTTGGTCAAGGAAACAAGATCTGAGAGAAGACAGGCCATTTCGGGGGAACATAGTATGGCCCACCAGTCAGAGGACACTCCGGATAGTCACAGACCTACTTGGGGGAAGGAGGTGCCTTTGTGGGAGTGGGTGTGGGTTTGTTGTTTTGTCTCATGTTCTGATAATAGATTGGAAAGGCGGTTTGTTTGGTTTGGAGTGGACAGTTTCTAGTAAGTCATTTGACATGGCGAGTGTTTCTCTTTCTGTGTATCCCACTGTGTCCGTTGTTGTAGACATTAGAAAAGAGAATGCATTAATGGATGTGTCCTGTCTAGTACAAATCTTCCCATAATTCATCCTGCCCAATATATGAATGGACTGCAGCTTGTCTTAGCAATGTGCAACACCTGCTATCTTTCTAAGTTGTTGTTTTCTTCCTGAATTCTGGCCACTCTCCAGAATAGGCTCATGAATTTGTGTCCAAAATATTTAACACCTCCAAGCTCTGTGACATGGCCATGTACTGGATAGCTGAAGAGAATGGCGAGCATCTCAGAAAACTCAGATATCAGTGTGACCAGGAAAGTCTCAGTGCAGAAACCCTGCTTTGGGCCTTTTGCTTACTTATTGTTGTGTTGCACTGA
Organism: Callospermophilus lateralis; assembly: GCF_048772815.1. Taxonomy (NCBI): domain Eukaryota; kingdom Metazoa; phylum Chordata; class Mammalia; order Rodentia; family Sciuridae; genus Callospermophilus; species Callospermophilus lateralis. The sequence continues at coordinate 3,630,848 of NW_027511677.1, forward strand.
ATGTCAGGAAGGTCTTTGCCTCAGGCCACATTTTGTGAAGCCTGAAGAAAACAGTTTACAAATGGAAATGAATGCGCCTCACCTGTGGCTCTTTATCAGCCTCTTGGACCTGTGTGTGGCTGTGACTTAGATTCTCAGCACCTGATGGATCTTAAGAATGATCCCATGTGAGCTTCCAAAACCAAAATGGCAAAAAATATCATTCATTGTGGATGAAGTCTCTTGCCTTCCTCTGTTAGGTTCCTGCACTCCATCAAATGACAATAGGGATTCTTTGGGTCAAATGAGTTCTTCAAAGCCCTGCAGAGGTGCTTGTGTTTTGCATGACTCTAAATCACCTAAAGAATCGATACCTAAAATCAGTAGGCCTCAAATTGGAGAAACAAAGAAGTATTAACGGCAGGCTTATTTGTTCACTCCTGGTTCACAGAAACGGTGTCCAGGCTACCCTGACTTTAGACAAATGAGGGGCAAACGAGCTGATTTTGGACAGTGTCTTGGGCTGCGCCCCTCATGGAAACCTCCAGCCAGAGGTTAAGATGATTGACCTTATGGAATAAGATGAAGGCCATGTGGGAGTGTTTTGGTTTTAATTTTGGTCATTTGTGTTGCATTGGAAAAAATGACTGGGTCCACGTGGGCTTGAACTCTGGTGTGATTCCCCTTAGAGACTGGGTTTTGGAACTGAACTCAGAGAAGCATTGCCATGAATTTTGTTGGGATTTTAAGAGGCCACGCATGAAAGTCACTCTTCGAAACTGAGACCTAGGCCCCGGGTGGATTTCCACAGAGGCCTGGGAATCTCAGCAAGGATATCACATGATTTTATTCTTAAAGAAATGGCAGCCATAGTTGAGAGTCAAAACACACATGGACCTCACATTGTAGACCTCAATGGGCCTGGCCTAATGTGACCTTTTGTCCACTCTTTGGGAAGCCGTGCCTGTGAGAGTTCTCCAGAGATTTCATTGAAATGAGCTTCCTCACCATTTAATGTTTGCTGAATGAACTGAAACCCACAGTGCCTCCAACTTCATGCTTGAAAAATGGCTAGATAAATACCATGAAATTTTTGAAATTCCTATGACCAGGTGGCACTGGAGAAATATTGGATGTCCTGTTGCTCATCATGAGTATACCAGACAGTGCCTTGATTTACTGAGTTTCATGAAAATTGTGTAGAACAGAGATGCCAGTAAGTTGGAGCCTGCTGAGTAGTGGGTCTAGAGCAGTGGTGGGGAGGTGTTTGATAAAACATCCGTGGTAGGGCCATGTGGATCTACCATTGAATTCCAAATGGCTTGTAACTTACAAGGTGCAGCTAGCAGACCCTTATATGTAAAGGCATCTTGTTATATGGAGAGTTTTCAGAGGAAAATTAAGAATCAGGTTGATATGGACAAGGGGGCAATGGGGCAAGCTGTGAGAGATAGGAGCCTAGTTGGTGCATTCTCTTGCAGACCCTGACCCACCACACGTGACAGAACCTCCTCCAGCACTGTGTCCCAGTTTAGCTCCTAGTATTTCATGAAACAAACACCAAACTCACAGTGCAGCAGCAAAAACACCACAAATTGGAGGAGGACCAAATGGCATCACAGTCCACACGGGGAGACACTTAGTCCCCAGTGGCCTCAGTTTACCTACAAAGAGAGGATTCAGCACTGCTTCATCTTGTTCATTGGAAAATAAGAAACCATGTCCTCCAGGTCACATAGATGCAGACCCAGCTTTGATGGTCTCACTACAGAGGAATCCAAATCTCCTGAAAACAACATATATGTCAAGTGTGGAAGCTCAGAGGCAGTTTCTCAAAAAGTTTTTAGGGCAGCAGAGCTCCATGTTTGTGGAGTGTTTACCCTGTCCCTTAGTTTTGGAAACTCCTCTACCACCTCCAAGGTTGTGAACTCCTGAGCATTTTTCATTCCAGATATGTATTCACTGATTTTGTAACTCTTCTCCTCTAATTGTGTCTTACTTGGGGTGAAGGTAATGTCAAGGCATTGTTCTGGATGAGAGCGGGAGGATATTTGTGCAGCATATATTTACATACACATTGGATTCATTTTCCAATTTTCCATTCGAAATACTGTATCCCTGACACTAACCCATTCCTAGTAGTCTCAGACTATTCATCCTAATATAATGGAGAAAATTAACCCAACACAATGGAAATACAAGCACTTCAGAGGAGACATGTTGTATAGTTGGACTTGACATATGCATTATATGAGGTAGGAGTTATAAATCTAGTCAAATTTTAATTGAAATATTCTCCATGTGTTTTTAAACTTAACAAATATGTGAATTCTTGTTTCCCTTTTCTGTAGTCTATTCACACATGTATATTTATATGCATATATAGAATCCTACCAGGTATCACACGTACATTTTTGTGAGGTGGCTGTCTTGGCAGATACAAATTGTGAGAAGTGTTCACTCCTCCTTAATGCTGTTGGAAATGAAAATTCAACCTATAGGAGAGCGTCCTAGTAGAACAACATTATACATTAACTCATGTTCAGTAAAATAAATATTTTTGCATTTGTGGATGATATATATTTACTGATGAATTTAGATTGGCATTTATATTGGTACTTTTTAATGTCTGTGAGTGTTGTGTGTGTGTGTGTGTGTGTGTGTGTGTGTATAGATGTAGATATAGATATAGATATACTCTCCAAATTTTTCAAAATATGAAATATATGTGTCTAATATACACTCTCTAAATTCATTCATGTTCATGTATGTGGATTTATAATCCACTTTTCACAAGATTATAATCAGAAATATTCATCCACCTGAAATACATATTTGTTTCCTAGTACTGAAAACTAACTTCAGTGAATGGTGCATACAAATCCTAATTATTCTACATTAACTGACGCAGTCTAACATCAATGCAAGTAGAATCCTATGGGACATGATATGTAATTTGTCATTCATTTGTATTCGACACTGGTACATTATTATTTCTTCAGTTTTTGCACATCATAAGATATACCTTTGCCAAGGCAGTGACCTCATTCAGTTCCAAAGAATGTGACATACCTCATTTCCTTGGTGATGGAACTCTCTGAACTTTGTATCCAAGGAGCCAGGCACCCAGAGGCAGTTTCAGTCCCAGTCCCAGTGGGCTCACTTGTTTGGATTTAGCAAGGATAAAGTCAGTCATTCTTGGTTCCTACTGAAGTGAGGATTACCAAATGCCTGGAGAGCTCTGAAGAGGGAACTTTCCTGAGAAAGCAGGTAGTAGCTCTCCATTTTTTCCTTACAACTTTACAGAGTTCGCCAAGGAAAACAGATCTGAGAGAGGACAGGCCATTTCAGAAGAACAGAGTATGGCCACCAGTCAGAGGACACTCTGGTTAGTCACACAGCTACTTGGGGAAGGAGGTGCCTTTTTGGGAGTGGGTGTGGGTTTGTGGTTTGTCTCATGTTCTGAAAATAGGTAGGAATGGCGGTTTGTTTGTTTTGGAGTGAACTGTTTCTGGTAAGTCGTTTGACGAGGTGAGTGTTTCCATGTCTGTGTATCCCACTGTGCCTGTGGTAGTAGACATGAGAAAAGAGAATGCAGCAATGGATGTGTCATGTCTAGTATAAAGCTTCCCAGCATTCATCCTGCCCAATTTATGAATGGAGTGTGGCTTGCCTTATGCACGGGCAACACCTAATACCTTCCTAAGTCCCTGTTTTCTTCCTGAATTCTGGCCACTCTCTAGAATAGGCTCATGGTTATGTGTCCAAGATACGTACCAAATCCAAGGTCTTTGACATGGCCATGTACTGGATACCTGAATGGAATGGCTTGCATCTCAGAAAACTCAGATATCAGTGTGACCAGGAAAGTCTCAGTTGAGATACCCTGCTTTGGGCCTTTTGCTTACCTATTGTTCTGTTGCCCTGAATATCAGAAAGGTCTAGGTCTCCTGCAACCCCTTTGTTAAGCCTGAAGAAAACAGTTTTCAAATGGAAATGAATGTGCATCACCTCTGGCTCTTTGCTTAATTTCATTGGAAAACGATGTGTCTGATTCAGGCCCTTTGCCCTGTTTTAGGCTGTGACTTAGATTCTCAGCACCTGATGGATGTAAAGAAAGATCCCATATGTGCATCTAAACCAAAATGGAAATACGTTCAATCAATGTGCATGAAGTATATTGCCTTCCTTTGTTAGGTTTCTGAAATCCATCATGTCAGAATAGGGATCCTTTGGGTGAAATGAGTTCTTCAAATCTTTGCAGAGGTGCTTGGCTTTTCTCATGACTCCAATTCACAAAAAGAATCTAGACCCCACAGTCAGAGAGGCTCAAATTGGAGAAGCGAAGCAGTATTAAGGGCAGGCCTATTTGATCACTCCTGGTTCACAGGAAGGGTGTCCAAGCCACCCTGTCATTCGGCAAATGAGGGGCAAGGGAGCTTATTTTGGACACTGTCTTGGGATGTGCCTCTCATGAAAACCTCCATCCAGATGTTATGATGAGTATCTTTATGGTAGAAGATGAGGGCCATGTAGGAGTGTTTTGGTTATAATTGTGGTCATTTGTGTGGCAGTTGGAAGAGATGACTGGGTCCACCTGGGCATGAATTCTGCTGTGATTCCCCTTAGAGACTGAGTTCTGGAACTGACCTCAGAGAAGTATTGACATGAATTGTGTGGGGATTTTAGGAGGCCAGGAATGAGAGTTGCCATTGGGAACCTGGGATCAAGGCCCAGAGTGGCTTTCCACAGAACACTGGGAATCACAGCCAGGATATTACATGATTTTATTCTGAAAGACTTGGCAGGCATAATTGAGATTCAAAACACACTTGGACCTCGCTTTGTAGACCTCAATGGGCCTGGCTTCATGTGACTTTTTGGCCACTCTTTGGGTAGACTTGCCTGTGAGAGTGCTCCAGAGATTTCCCTGAAATTAGCTTCCTCACCATTTAATGGTTCCTGAATGAATTGAAACCAACATTGCCTCCAAATGCATCTGTGAAAAAATGCTAGATAATTACCATGAAATTTTAGAAATTCCGATGACCAGCTGGCACTGGAGGACCTTTGATGTCCTGTTGATGATCATGAGTATAACAGACAGGGCCTTGATTGACTGGGTTTCATGAAAATGGTGTAGAACAGAGATGCCAGTAAGTTGGGGCCTGGTAAGTAGTGGGCCTAGAGCTGTGTTATGCAAATGTGTGATAAAACATCTGTGGTGGGGCCATGTGGATCTTCCATTGGCTTCCAAATGGCTGTGACTGACATGGTGCAACCATCACACCCATATATGTAAAGGCATATTTTTATATGGAGAGGTTTCAGAGCAATGTTCAGTATCATGTTGTAATTGTCAAGGGGGCAAGCTACTTGAGATAGAACCCTGGTTGGTGCATTCTCCTGGAGACCCTGCCAACCACACCTGACAGAACTCCCTTCAGCACTGTGTCCCATTTGAACTCGTTGTATTTCATGAAGCAAATACCAAACTCCCAGTGCAGCAGCAAGAAACACCACGAAAATTGGAGGATGACCATTGGTTTCACAGTCCACACGGGAAGACCCTTAGCCCTCAGTGGCCAAAGTTTACCTACAAAAAGAGAATTCATCACTGCTGCCTCATTTTTATTTGAAAATAAGTAACCATTTCCTCCAGGTCACATAGATGCAGATCCAGCTTTGATGGTTTCACTACAAATAAAGCTAAAGCTCCTGACAACAACATATATTTCAAGTGCCCAACCTCAGAGGCAGATTCTCAAAAAGTCTTTTGGCCAGCAGAGCTCCATGTTTGTGGAGTGTTTACCCTGTCTCTTACTTTTGGAAACTCCTCTACCACCTCCAAAGATGTGAAATCTGGAGCATTTTCCATTCTAGATATGTATTCACAGATTTTCTAACTCTTCTCCTCTAATTGTGTCTTACTTGGGGCGAAGGTAATGTCAAGGCATTGTTCTGGAGGAGAGTGGGAAGATTTTTCCGTAGCATATATTTGCATACACATTGGATTCAGTGTCCTATTTTCAATTCAAAATACTGAATACCTGACTCTAACCCATACCCTACCAGACTCTGACTACTAATCCTAATATGATGGAGAAAAATAACCCATAAAGAATAGAAATACAAGCAGTTCAGAGTAGGCATGGTGTATAGATGGACTTGCCTTTTGCATGATACAGAGTTGGAGTTATAAATCTAGTCAATTGTTTGTTGAAATAGTTGTCCTAGTATTTTTAAGGTTAACAAATATGTGAATTCCTGTCTCCCTTTCTCTGTATTCTTATATGCACATATACATTCTTATCTGGTACCACACGTACATTCTTGTGAGGTGGCTGACTTGGCAGATACAAATTGTTAGAAGAGATCACTCCTACTAAACCCTGTTGGAACTGAATATTCAACCTATGGGTGAGCTTGCTAGTTGAACAGCATTATACATAAATCCATGTTCAGTAAAATGAATATTTTTAGATCTGTGGATGGTATATATTTTATAATGAATTTTGATTGACATATATATTGCTACTTTTTTGTCTGTGTGAGTGTTTTATGTATATGTATATATATGTGTATATATATATATATATATATATATACACTCTCCAGATTTTTCAAAATATGAAATATGTGTGTCTTATATTCACTCCCTAAATTCATTCATGTTCATGTATGTGGATTTATAATCAACTATTCACAAGATTATTCTCAGAAATATTCATCCACCTGAAATTTGCCCAGTGCTCTCAAATGTCAATCCTATTTGTGACTACATATTTGTTTCTTCCTAAGATTATATATTTAAACTCAACCCTGTTCAAAATGTCTAATCCTATCACTCACTTTATACTCTGCCTGATTTTGTAATGTCTATATTGATATATGCTTTCCTACATATTTTCCCCATTTCATCATTGTGACTGACTCTTCACCTGTGCTGACATTTACATTCACTCTCTAATCGAAATCCTATTGCTAAGAAACTTTTGTTCCAAATCTTATACTCACCCTTCTTCCTAAACTTATTGACTATCTTCGTAATGCTACAGACTATCCCTTTTTGACTGGATGTTCTCTTCTACATTTAATCATCCAAGTAACTGTGGTGCGAGCTTCAGAGGAGGAGACTACCAACAGACTATCTCATGCAACATCAAACGGTTTATTGGGTGTCCAGCAGGCTGGGGTTCAGAGCTCACCTGAATAGAGCAGATAGCCCTGAGAATAGCTGAAGTAGAGCTTATATACTTTCCCTGGAGAGGGAAGGGAGGGAATTGTATTGATGGGTCAGGGCGAGTGGGCGGTTTGCATGCAACTGGGAGAGGGAGTACATTCTGCAATTTGGCAGCTGGGGATAGAACATTCTGGGAACAAGATTTGCAAACATTTCTCAAGATTTCAACAGTGTTCTGTTAAGCATACAGAAAAACAAGATGTGACAAGTACCTATTTTATTAATATTTCATTCCCCACTTCGTCTTCTGGCTAATTTTAATCATAAAAATGATCATTGGAGGGTGTCACATTCAATGTCAGCTAGTGGGGTATTACCATAAGTTTAACTCGTCCAATTTGAGCCTGGAGAAAAGACATTACACGGTTGAGCAAACAGGGTTTTATAGTTACCAATAATATGAGGATTATTATTGGACCGGCCAGGGTTGATAAAAACGTAGTTAACCAGGGGGACTGTGTGAACCAAGACTCAAGCCACCCTTTTTGGGCCTCTCTCACTTGTTGATGCTCTTCAAGGTGTCTTTTAAATTTACTCATAGATTTTATTACAACTCCAGTATAGTCAGCATAAAAACAACATTCTTCCCTCAATGCAGCACAAAGGCCCCCTTCTCTAATTAAGAGGAGGTCCAACCCTCAACTGTTCTGTAAAACAACTTCAGAGAGAGAGGTTAAAGTTTCATGCAAAGCCCTGAAGGAGGTTTCTAATATCTTACTTTTGCTCTATTGCTGCTTCTAATTGGGTCATCTTTTGTGTCCCATGGACAATGCCACTGGTTCCTCTGCCCACCCGTGCAGCAACTCCTATTCCTAATAGGATGGCTAAAGTGAGGGATATATGTTCCCAGTGGAACCGGTTGTATGCCCCCCCTATTTGATCCTCAAATGAACCTGCGTCATGATAGAGCACTCTGGGAAACATCTGCACCATTACACAAATTATCACATATCTTGATCATTTCATGAAAACATAAACGATGTTTAAGTATATAGAATTATGCTGTTGTAGGCACTGACAAAGCAAGGCACCTAAGATAGCACTCAAGAGAGGGAAACAGTCCTATTTGGTTGCAACCGGATTCAGAGGGCATTGCTTCTATTGTAATCAATTAATCCCCTGAAACTCAAGTTTAGGTAGTTTCAGAAATTTGTACCCAACATATAAGGCATGGGGCTCAGAAGTTCACAGTCTTCAGAAGTTTAAAAAAGCAGTATTTGTTTCTGTTTTTCCTTCTGTTCTGGGCAAGTTAACTTTTCAAGGACACCTGGGAGGAGGAGAGCTTTTTATTCCCTTTCTTATTTTCCCCCTGCCAGCTGTTACCATGGAGCCCGGTGGGTAATTTCTTTATCTTAGAAATGTAGCCATCTCTGTGAAGCCCCAGCTGAAGGCCAGAGGACTTGTTCACATATTTTGTGAAAAACTAGTTAGAGGTTGTCTAGCTTAGAAGTACTGAGATTTTTAGCCAGTGGCCAAGTAGAACAGGGCAATACAAAAGAGAATGTTTATCTACATTAAAGTCTTTATTGGGACTCTTTGGCTGAAAGTTCAAAACTCAGCCATGGTGAAGACTTCTGAAGAAGGTCATTTAAGACTTTTCTGTGGACCTGGTACAGAGGGGGAAAGACGGGGAAGTTGGGGCTGAGAGCACCTCCGAGGATCTGAGAATGAGGGAAAAGAGAGATGTAAAAGAATAATGCGAAAGGGTATTTGGAATTTCCTAGCAGCAAACTTGAGCAGTAGATCAGGTAGAGCAGAGTGAAAGACGGGAGTGAGGATCCCAAAATCCTGTGAGGGACTTTAAATTTTAGTAACCTGTTTTCAGTTATGACAAAGCAACTTTAAAGGCCAATTATATTACATCTTGGATAAGGGTCCCAGGGCTCTCCTCAGCTCGTTTGAGCATTGGGTTAGCTGGTAAGAGGACCTGGTGGGACCCGGTGAGGGCACTGACAGGAGATGAGAGGAATGAGTCGGTGGAGCGGTACCTATGTACCTGCTACCTCAGCAAGGGGGCTATGGTCAGAGAACTGGTGGAGCTTTGGGTTTCTGATCTAGTTATTGGAGGGGAGAAATCAAGTTGCTGAGATGGGAGTGACAGCAGAGGGTCTGGAGCAGAAGGCTGAGGATAATGATCTATTGGAGAAGCATAGTTCAGGATGTGAGTGAAGGAGGGAATAGGCTTCCACATAGGGGAATTTCCTTTCACTCTTTTGAGCACTTGCAGAAGTCAAAAAGGTCATGCAAAATTTGAGGATCTAGAGACCCCTCTGGGTGCCATAGTTTTTGGTTGTCTAATTGGTAATGTGGCCAATGCTGTGTACTGAATTTGATGAAGAATTGGGGTTCCATCAGGCAGCCCCTGTATGCACACATTCCCATGACATACAGAAAAAGTCGGCTTTTCCCCCACACAGCCATTACTCTTTGTGGCTTTGATAGTCTGCCAGGCAAACTTAGTAATCTAGACTAGCCAACCTCCATCTGGCTTGCGTGTCCCTACATCCATAATGTTTGTTTCCATTATCTATGGTACAGAAGGGATTTAATGGTATTTTAGTGGGATCCTCTTCATCAGGGATATCACAATAGGAAATACCTATAGCCAGCTAACAAATGTCTGGGTGGAGAGATGGCCACCAGGTCCCTAAGGGGGCTGTATGCGAGATAGACCATACTTCTTTTCCAGTAGGATTTGTGATCAGCCATCACTGCTTAATGGGCTGATGAGGGTTAGGACTACTTGTAGCCAAGGGGAGAGTATATAACCTTATTCACATTGCGAATACACAATTTGAAACTGTTACCAGTCTTTTTCAGTTTCCAGAAAGATTCTGTACAGGGAGCAGGCTTGAGATGAGAGGCATGGATCCTGGAAGTGATTCTGTTTACGTTTACCACTGTAGGTGTTATAATAGCACCTGGTATGGTCCTTTTCAGCGGGGTACCAGGGATGACACCTGATATCATCTTACATAGATGAAATCTCTTACTTGATATGGATGTGGAATCCCCTGGTTCCCAGTTGGGTAGGCAGTGGCCAGCTGTTTTCACAGGTATTACTGAGTTCTTTCAAGATATTTAAGTCTGTCAAGCAAGGGGGTGTGGAAAGGATATTTAGGTCTTACAGTTGGGCTTAGGTCCCCTACTGGAGGAGGGCCACCATAAAGAATTTCACACGTGGTAAGGTTACTCAAAGAAACAAAGGGATTTTTTCTTGCATGAAACATTGCATAAGGCAGGAGCATAGTCCAATCCTATGCTGGTCTCTAAGCTTAATTTCGTTAAGGTCTCTTTAATGGTTCTATTCATTCTTTCTACTTGTCTTGAACTCTGTGGTCTATAAGCACAATTTAACTTCCAATTAATCCCCAGGTTCCTGGCTAACCCCTGACTTACCTGGGCCATGAACATCGGTCCATTGTCAGATCCTATTACCGGCTTAGCTTCCTCCAATGGTAGAGAGGCTTAGTCAGCAGCAGCGGAATCACTTAGAGTGTGTTGTGTGTTAGGGGACGAGGGCAGGGGATAAGGAGGGGGAGAAGAGTCCAGTAGAGTCAAATCTGTGACTCAGGGAGAACAGAGGGTGGAGGAGGAGGAGGTTGAGAGGGTTTGAGAGATCATGGGGGAAGGAGTAGGAGCAGAGGTAGGGGCAAGGAAAGGCTTCACCCATGGAGGAGGAGATTTGCAGAGGTCCTGCCAAGTTAAGATATATGGCTGTTGATCTGGATGGCTATGTGGCGCTGGCTGAAAGACAATACCTCTGACTTTTTAAATTAGTGGGAAGTAGAAAGATCCTTCTAGGGGCCATACGACTCCAAAGATGGGCCATTCTGAGGCACAGAGATTCTGCCAGGTCCAGCGTTTTACTAAAAAAAGAAAGATTCTGAGCCCTTAAGCGGACTTTGGTCCAGTGATCAAGGGTCAGGGACAGAGGCATTGACGTGCTCTGTTCCATAATGAAAGTTCCACAAACAGTAAAAGCAAGGACACACGACACAGATAAGACAAGACCATAAAGACAGGCAATGAACGTCCAACACTGAGACCAGGAATGAGTAGCCGGCAAAACCCAATGGTATGGCAACAACGAATCTAAAAGAAAATATCACTGAGTCGAGAAGACTATTGTTCCTTGATTTCCCGAGTTCTCTGCGGGGTCCTCCAGAGAGGTGCCCTTTGTCTCTGTGACACGTCTCTCAGCCACCGTCGGAGAGAGCCCAGGCTCTTCATCGCCAGCAATTTTGCCAAGCCCTAACAAGAAACCTTAAACCGGAAAGAGGCGCCTTACTTGCTCCAAGAGGAGCCCGTTGGGGTCTCTCCTCCGCCACTGCTGGAACTCGGTGGAACCTCAATATGTAAAGGTCAGGCGAGTGTCAGAGGAAGATACTATCAAGAGACTGTCTCATGCAACAGCAAAGGGTTTATTTGTGGTCCAGCATGCTGGAGCTCAGAGCTAAATTAAATAGAGCAGAGACCTCTGAGAACAGCTTAAGCAGAGCTTATATACTTTCCTTGGAGAGGGAAGAGAGGGAAGTTTAGTGATGGGTAAGGGCGAGTGGGCGGTTTGCATGACACCGAGTGAGGGAGTACATTCTGCAGTTCGGCTGTTGGGAACAGTACATTCTAGAACAAGATTAGCAAACATTTCTCAAGATTTCAAAAGTGTTTTGTTAAGCATACAGAAAAACAGGAAGTGACAAGTACCTATTTTATTAATTTTATTAACCTTTCACTACCGACTATGCCTTTTTGACTTGATGTTCCTTCTACATTAATTCATGCAACGTACAAGGTGCTATGCCATTGTATATCGATTTATCTGAGACAACTCTGCAGAACGTAATTCAACACCACGTATCCCTATCAAGGGCCCAATGCCCTTCTGGGCTTCAAATCAGACTTAGATTTCTTTTTTCATACATATATTTCACCTATATATTCTTCTACAAATAGCAAGTTCTCAATACGATCATTCATCCAGCAAAATGATTTCTAACCCAAATCGATCATGTTTTTAACCATAACCGGACACTGTTCCCTCAATCTAACTTTACAGAAGAGCAGGGAAGGAGTTGATATTACAATACAGAAATGTAGAAAAACTTCCACCTGCTGAGAACCTCAAAGGTCCATGCAGAAATGATCCCTGGAGAAGATGTAGGAAGCAATAAAGGACCTGAGAGACCAAAAGTCATCTTCCATGGCAAACAACCCGGTCAGGATAAAAGGTTGTGTCTGAATCAGATTTTTTTTAATGTAGAGATCATGGACCAAACCAGGCCTGTGTGGAGATCTATTCCTGGGTGCCTTTGGTTGATATACCATTCTAACTTGTGAAAATGTCACAGGAAGTAGGGGCAGCCTCAATCTCTTGGGACCCTTGGAAGCAACAGTTAGGACAAAGTGGCTGCCAAGACAGTGCCCTCATTCAGTTCAGGAAGGAAGTGACCTCACCTCACTTTCTTGGTGATGGAACTCTCTGAACGTGGGATCCAGGAAGCCAGGCACACAGAGCCAATCCAAGTCCCAGTCCCAGTGGTCTCACTTGTTTGGATTTACCAAGGACAGGGTCAGTATTTTTTGGTACCTACAGATGTGACGAAGGCCAAATGCCAGGAAAGCTCGGATGCAGGGATTTTCATGAGAAAGCAGGTAGTTGCTCACCGTTGGCTCCTAAGAAGTTCACAGAGTTGGCCAAGGAGACAAGATCTGAGACAGGAAAGGCCATTTTGGGGGAACATATTATGGCCCACAAGTCAGAGGACACTCTGGATATTCACAGACCTACTTAGGGGAAGGAGGTGCCTTTGTGGGTGTGGTTGTGGGTTTGTGGTTTTGTCTCATTTTCTGAGAATAGGTAGGACAGTCGGTTTGTTTCATTTGAAGTGGACTGTTTCTAGTAAGTCTTTTCACAGGGCGAGTGTTTCTATGTCTGTGTATTCCACTGTTTCCGTGGTTGTAGACATTAGAAAAGAGAATTCATCAATGGATATGTCGTGTCTAGTAGAAAGCTTCTCAGCATTCATATTGCCCCGTTTTTGAATGGACTGTAGCTTGCCTTATCGATGAGCAACACCTGCTACCTTCCTAAGTTTCTATTTTCGTCCTGAATTCCGGCCAATCTCAAGAATAGGCCCATGGTTTTGTTTCCAAGATATGTACCACCTCCAGGCTCTGTGACATGGCCATGTACTGGATAGCTGTAGGTGATGGCGAGCATCTCAGAAAACTCAGATATCAGTGTGACCAGGAAAGTCTCAGAGGAGAAATCCTGCTTTGGGCCTTTTGCTTACCTATTGTTCTGTTGCCCTGAATGTCAGGAAGGTCTTTGCCTCAGGCCACCCCTTTGTGAAGCCTGAAGAAAACAGTTTTCAAATGGAAATGAATGGGCATACCTGTGGCACTTTCCTTAATTGCTTTGGAAAGGGATGTGTCTGAATCAGGCCCTTGGCCCTGTGTGTGGCTGTGGCTTAGAGTCTCAGCACCTGATGGATCTAAAGAAAGTTACCATGTGTGCATCCAAAAGAAAATTCGCCAAAAGAACAATTATTGGGATGAAGTCTCTCGACTTCCTCTGTAAGGTTCCTGACCTCCATCAAGTGAGAATGGGATCCTTTGGGTCAAAAGAGTTCTACAAAACCTGCAGAGGCTAGCCCATTGTGCTTGGGTTTTCTCATGACTAAAATTCACATAAAGAATCTAAACCCCACAGACAGTAGTCCTCAAATTGGAGCAGTATTAATGGCAGGCCTATTTGATCACTTTTGGTTCACAGGATGGGTGTCCAGGCCACCTTGACTTTAGGCAAATGAGGGGCAAAGGAGCTTATTTGGGACACTGTCTTGGTCTGCGCCCCTCATGGAAACCTCCAGCCAGATTATGATGAGTGTCTATATGAAAGAAGATGAGGGCCATATGGGAGGGTTCTTGTTTTAATTGTGGTAATTTGTGTGGTAGTTGGAAGAGATGACTGGGTCCACCAGGGCTTGAACTCTGGTGTGATTCCCCTTAGAGACTGAGTTCTGGAACTGACCTCAGAGAAGTATTGCCATGAATAGTGTTGGGATTTTAGGAGACCACGCATGAGAATCGGTTTTGGAAACTGAGATCTAGGCCCAGGATGGCTTTCCACAGAGCTCAGGGATTCTGAGCCAGGATATCACATGATTTAATTCTTAAAGACTTGGTAGCCATAGTTGAGAGTCCAAACACACATGGACCTCACATTGTATACCTCAATGGGCCTGGATTCATGTGTCCTTTTGGCCACTCTTCGGGAAGGCTTGCCTGTGAGTGTTCTCCAGAGCTTTCATTGAAATGAGCTTCCTCACCATTTAATGGTTCCTGAATTAAATGAAACACACAGTGCCTCCAACTTCATCCTTGAAAAATGAATAGATTAATACCATGAAATTTTTGAAATCCCCATGACCAGGTGGCCCTGGATAACCTTTAGATATCCTGCTGCTGATCATGAGTATAACAAACAGTGCCTTGATTGACTGAGTTTCGTGAAAATGGTGTAGAACAGAAATGCCAGTAAGTTGGAGCCTGCTGGGTAGTGGGTGTAGAGCAGTGGACTGTAGGTGTGTAAATAAATATTTTTGGTAGGACCACCTGGATCTTCCATTGGCTTCCAAAACTTGCGACTGACATGGTGCAGGCAGCAGACCTTTATATGTAAAGGCATCTTGTTATATGTAGAGGTTTCAGGGCAATGTTCAGAATCAGGTTGCTATAGTCAAGGGGAAAGCTATGTGGGATAGAAGCCTGGTTCGTACATTGTCTTACCGACCCTGACCAACCACACATGACAGAACTCCCTCCAGCATTGTGTCCCAGTTGAACATATTGTATTTCGTGAAGCAAATACCAAATTCCCAGTGCAGCAGTAAGAAACACCCTGAAAAGTGGAGGATGACCAAATGGCTTCACAGACCACAAGGGAAGACACTTAGCTCCCAGTGGCAAAAGTTTACCTACAAAGGGAGAATTCACACCTGCTGCCTCATGTTCATTACAAAATAAACAACCATGTCCTCCAGGTTACATAGATGCAGACCCAGATTTTTGGTGTCACTATAAACGAAGCTAAATCTCCTGACAATTACATATATTTCTTTTTCTTTTTTTAATTAATTTTCATTGTAGGTTGTTCAAAACATTACATACTTCTTGATATATCATATTTCACACTTTGATTCAAGTGGGATATGAGCTCCCATTTTTATTCCATATACAGATTGCAGAATCACATCAGTTGCAGAACCATTGATTTACATATTGCCATACATATATTTCTTGTGCCTAACCTCAGAGGAAGTTTCTCAATAAGTCTTTAGGTCAGCACAGCTCCATGTTTCTGGAGTGTTTACCCTCTCCCATACTTTTGTAAACTCTTTTACCACCTCCAGTGTTGTGAACTCCTGAGCATTTTTTATTCCACATATGTATTCACAGGTTTTCTAACTCCTCTCCTCTAATTGTGTCTTACTTTTAGCGATGGTTATGTCAAGGCATTGTTCTGGATAAGAGAGAGATGATTTTTGTGTATCACATGTTTGCATACACATTAGATTCATTTTCCTATTTTCCATTTGAAATACTGAATCCCTGACACTAACCCATACCCTACTAGACTCTGACTACTAATCCTAATATCATGGAGAAAAAAAAACCTAACTGAATAGAAGTACAGTCCTTTCATAGGAAGCATGGTGTATATTTGTATTTGTCTTCCTCTTTATCAAGAGTATGTGTTTTAAATTTAGTAAACTTTTCATTTTAATATTTCTCCATGATTTTTTAAAGTTATCACATATGTAAATTCCTGTCTCCCTTTCTCTGTATCCTATTCAGCACATGTAATTTTTTTATGCATATACAATATCCTACCTGGTATCACACGTACATTCTTGAAAGATCACTGGCTTTGGAATATAAAAATTGTGAGAAGAGATGACTTTCCCTAAATAATGATGTAACTGAAAATTCCACCTATGGGTGAGCTTCCTAGTGAAAAACACTATACATAAATCCATGTTCAGTAAAATGAATATTTTTGGATTTGTGAATGAATTATATTTCATGATGAATATCGATTGGCATATATATTGCTAAATATTAATGTGTGTGTGTGTGCGTGTGTGTGTGTGTGTGTGCGCGCGTGTGTGTGTGTGTGTGTATATTCTCCAGATTTTAAAAAAATATGAAAAATATGTGTCTTATTATACACTCCCTAAATTCATTCATATTCATTTATGTTCATTTAAATTCAAATTTTCACAAGATTATTCTCAGTAATATTCATACACCTGAAATATATTTTGGTTTCCTACTACTGAAAACTAAGTTCAGTGGATGGTGCTTAAAAATCCTAATATTTCTACAGTAACTGACCCAGTTTAACATTAATGCAAGTAGATTGCTATGGGACATGATGTGTAATTTGAAGTTCATTTTTACTCAACACTGGTACATTACTATTTCTTCAGTTTATGGACATCATAGGATGTATTTTTTCATCCACAACTTCACAAATTTTTTTGGCATTTGGTTCACTTTCAATTACTTACTACTTCAGAACACATGTATTCCTCCATGTTTCTTTACTGGTCTTTTCACTAGACTTCTTTCTAAACACATTATTTTCGATTCCATAATCATTTTTGAAGCAAAACTCACTCTTCACGATAAACCGTAACCCTAATAATACCATTGCATATATAACTCGTTGGAATGATGGTATATATATCAATATAAGATTTTCAATATATTTTCAGATGCAAACTCAAACCATTATTTAATGTTGGATCCAGTTACATACTTTATTCACAATATGGTCTATTCATGCATCATCTCAATAATCATCAACACAAGGTACACCTATTTTTATCCCCAGTACTAATTTATAAGTTTCCAGAATATTACTCCCCTTTATAGTGCAAGAAATACTCATGTCACCTGATCTACATATACATTTTACCACAGTAGTATTCTGTACACAAAATGCAAAGGTCACACATATGATTGTACCAAAGCCTAAATGGGAAGTGACCATGGATTACTAAAAGCATCTATGTCCAGGGTGCCTACTGCTCTCAAATGTCAATCCTATTGGTTACTACATATTTGTTTCTTCCTAAGATTATATATTTAACCTCAAGCCTTTTGAAAATATCTAATCCTATCACTCACTTTATACGTTTCCTGATTTCCTAATGCCCCTATTGATATCTGCTTTCCTACATATTTTTCCCAGTTCATCATTGTGACTGTCTCTTCACATGTGCTGACATTTACATTCACCCTCTAACTGAAAACCAATTGCTAAAGAACTTTTGGTCCAACTCCGAGACTCACTCTTCTTCCTAAACCTACTTACTATCTTCCTAATCCTACAGACTATCACTTTTGACTGGATGTTCTCTTCTACTTTCAATCATCCGAGGTATAGGGTCCTATGCCATTGTATATCGATTTATCTGAGACCTCGGTGCAGAACATGATTCAATCTAAGTATACCAATCAAGGGCCCAATGCCTTTCTGGGCTTCAAATCTTTCCTAGATCTCTGTTCTCATACATATATTTCACATTTATATTGTTATAAATATCAAAGTTTCCCAATACCATAATTCATCCAGCAGAATGACTCCTAACCCAAATCGAACATGCTATTAACACTAACCATACACTGTTCCCTCAATCTCACTTTACAGAAGAGCAGGGACAGAGTTGGTCTTAAAATCCAGGAAGGTAGGGTATCATCCCCCAGCTGAGAACCTCAAAAGTCCCTGCAGAAATAATCCCTGGAGAAGGTGTAGGCAGGTATGAAGGATTTGAGAGAGCAAAAGTCATCTTCCATGGCAAACAACCTGGTCAGGTTGAAGGGATGTGTCTGAATTAGCCTCTCTCTTCCTAATGTAGAGAAGATGGACCAAACCATGGCTGTGTGGAGAGCTGTTCCCCGGTGCCTATGGTTGATATACCATTCTAACTTATGAATGAGTCACAGCAAGTAGAGGCAGACTCCATCTTTTGAGAACCTCGGAAGCAACTGTTAAAACAAAGTGGTTTCCAAGGCAGTGACTTCATTCAGTTCTTGAAGGAAGTGACCTCACCTTACATTATTGGTGATGAAAGTCTGTGATCTTGGGATCCAGGAAACCAGGCACACAGAGTCAAACCCACTCCATGTCCCAGTGGGCTCACTTGTTTGGATTTAACAAGACAGAGTCACTCTTTCTTGGTACCTACTGATGTGAGGACAGTCAAATGCCTGGAAACTATGAAGACTGGCCTTTCCAGAGAAAGCAGGTAGTTTCTCACCACGGGCTCCTGACAACTTCACAGAGTTGGCTAAGGAGACCAGATTGAAGACAGGACACGCCATTTTTGGGGAACATAGTATGGCCCACAAGTCAGAGGACACTCCGGATAGACACAGACCTACTTTGGGGAAAGAGGTACCATTTTGGGTGTGAGTGTGAGTTTGAGGTTTTGTCTCATGTTCTGAGAATAGTTAGGAAAGCTGGTTTGTTTGTTTTGTAGTGAACTGTTTCTAGTAAGTCCTTTGACAACGTGAGTGTTTCTGTGTCTATATATCATACTGTGTCCGTGATTGTAGACAGTAGAAAAGAGAATGCATCAATGGATGTGCCCTGTCTACGAGAAAGCTTCAAAGCATTCATCCTGTGCAATTTATGAATGGACTGCAGCTTGCCATATGGATGGGCAATTCCTGCCATCTTTCTAAATTCCTGTTTTCTTCCTGAATTCTGGACACTCTCCAGAATACGCTCATGATTTTGTGTCCAAGATATGTACCACCTCCATCTCTGTGACATGGCCATGTACTGGATAGCTGATGGGAATGGTGAGTATCTCAGAAAACTCAGATATCAGTATGCCCAAGAAAGTCTCAGTGGAGAAACCCTGCTTTGGGCCTTTTGCTTACCTAATCTGTTGCCCTGAATGTCAGGAAGGTCTTTGCCTTAGGCCACACTTTGTGAAGCCTGAAGAAAATAGTTTTCAAATGGAATTGAATGGTCATTACCTGTGCCTCTTCGGTTAATTGCTTTGGAAATGGATGTGTCTGAATCAGCCTCTTGGCCCTATGTGAGGCTGTGGCTTAGATTCACAGTACATGATGGGTCTAAAGAAAAATCCCATGTGTGCATCCAAAACCAAAATGGACAAAAGAACTGTCATGGTGGATAGAGTCTCTCGCCTTCGTCTGTAAGGTTCCTGACCTCCATTAAGTGAGAATAGGGATCATTTGGGTCAAGTGAATTCTTTAAAGCCCTGCAGAGGCTATCCCATAGGTTCGTGGGTTTTCTCATGACTCCAATTCACATCTATGTTTACTGAAGAGCAGGGACAGTGTTGGTCTTACAATACAGGAATGCAGTGGATCTTCCATCTGTTGAGAACCTCAAAGCTCCATGCAGAAATGATCTCTGGAGAAGATGTAGGCAGCTATGTAAGACCTGAGAGAGCAAAAATCATCTTCCATGGCAAACAACCTGGTCAGGATTAAGGGTTGCGTCAGAATGAGCCTATCTCTTCTTAATGTAGAGAAGATGTACCAAACCCGGCCTGTGTGGAGAGCTGTTCCCTTTTGCCTACGGGTGATATACCATTTTAACTTGTGAAAGTGTCACAGGAAGTAGGGGCAGCCCTCATCTCATGGGACCGTTGGGAGCAATTGTTATGACAAAGTGGTTGCCAAGGCAGTGATCTCATTCAGTTCCTGAAGGAAGTGATCTCATCTCACTTCCTTGGTGATGGAACTCTCTGAACTTGGTATACAGAAAGCCAGGCACCCAGAGCCAGTCCCAGTCCTAGTCCCAGTGGTCTCACTTTTTTGGATTTACAAAGGACAGAGTCAGTATTTCTTGATACCTACTGATGTGAGGATGGCCAAATGCCAGGAAAGCTCGGAAGAGGGGCTCTTCCTGAGAAAGCAGATAGTGGTTCACTCCTGGCTTCTAACAACTTCACATTGTTGGCCAAGAAGATCAGATCTGAGACAGGTCAGGCCATTTCGGAGCATCATAGTATGGCCCATCAGTCAGAGCACACTCCGGAGAGTCACAGACCTATTTGGGGGAAGGAGGTGCCATTGCGGGTGTGGGTTTGTGGTTTTGTCTCATGTTCTGAGAATAGGTAGAAAAGGCAGTTTGTTTGGTTTGGAGTGAACTGTTTCTAGTAAGTCGTTTGACAATGCAAGTGTTTCTATGTCTGTGTATCCCACTGTGTCCGTGCTTGTAGACATTAGAAAAGAGAATGCATCAATGGATGTGTCCTGTCTCATAGAAAGCTTCCCAGCATTCATCCAGCACAATTTATGAATTGACTGTGGCTTGCCTTATTGATGGGCGATACCTGCTACCTTCCTAAGTTGCTGTTTTCTTCCTGAATTATGGCCAATCTCCAGAATAGGCTCATGGTTTTGTGTCCAAGATATGTACTACCTCCAAGCTCTGTGACATGGCCATGTACTGGATAGATGAATGGAATGTCGAGCATCTCAGAAAACTCAGATATCAGTGTGACCAGTAAAGTCTCAGTGGAGAATCCCTGCTTTGGGCCATTTGCTTACCTATTGTTCTGTTGCCCTGAGAGTCAGGAAGGTCTTTGTCTCAGGCCAACCCTTTGTGAATCCTGAAGGAAAGATTTTTCAAATGGAAATGAATATGCTTTACCTTTGGCTCTTTCCTTAATTGATTTGGAAAGAGATGTGTGTGAATCAGCCTCTAGGCCCAGTGTGATTCTTTGACTTAGATTCTCAACACCTTATGGATCTAAAGAAAGATCCCATGGGTGCATAAAATCCAAAATGGCAAAAAGAGCAGTCATTGTTGATGAAGTATTTTGCCTTCCTCTGTAAGGTTCCTGAATTCCATCAAGTGAGAATAGGGATCTTTTGGGTCAAATGAGTTCTTCAAATCTATTCAGAGGCTATCCAATAGGTGCTTGAGTTTTCTCATCTTTCCAATTCACATAAAGAATCTGTACCCGACACTCAGTAGGACTCAAATTGGAGAAGCAGAGCAGTATTAAGGGAAGGCCTATTTGATCACTCCTGGTACACAGGAAGGGTGTACAGGCCACTGGGAATTTAGGCAAATGAGGGGCAACAGAGCTTATTTTGGACACTGTCTTGGGCTACGCTAATGCTCTCAAATGTCAATCCTATTGTTGACTTCATATTTGTTTTATCCTAAGCTCATATATTCATCCTCAACCCTGTTGAAAATATCTAATCCCATCACTCACTTTATTCTTTTCCTGATTTCCTAATGTCTCTATTGATATCTGCTTTCCTACATATTTTGCCCTGTGCATCATTGTGACTGACTCTTCACTTGTGTTGACATTTACATTGACTCTCTAACCAAAACCCTATTGCTAAAGAACTTTTGTTCCAAATCCTATACTCACTTTTCTTCCTAAACTTACCGACTATCTTTCTAATCCAACTGACTATAACTTTTTGAATGGATGTTCTCTTCTACATTCAATGATCCAAGTACAGTTCAGGTTTCTATTCAACCGGGTGAGGGAGTAGATTCTGCAGTTTGGCAATTGGGGACAGCACATTCTGGCAACAAGATTAGCAAAGAGTTCTCAAGATTTCAACAGTGTTTTGTTAAGCGTACAGAAAAACAGGAAGTGACAAGTACATATTTTATTAACCTTTCATTCCCCACTTCTTTTTCTGGCTACTTTTAATCATAAAAGTGATCATTGTGGGGTGTCACATTCTATGTCTGCTAGTGGGGTATTACCATAATTTTAATTTGTCCAATTTGAGCTTGGAGAAAAGAAATTACATGATTGAGGAAACAGGGTTTTATAGTTAGTAATACTATGAGGATTATTATTGGACCAGCCAGGGTTGATAAAAACGTAATTAACCAGGGGGACTGTGTAAAAAAAGACTCAAACTACCGTTTTTGTGCCTCTCTCTCTCGTTGTTGCTCTTCAAGGCATCTTTTTAATTTACTCATAGATTTTTTTACAACTCCAGTATTGTCGACATAAAAACAACATTCTTCCCTCAATGAAGCACAAAGGCCCCCTTCTGTCATGAAAAGGAGGTCCAACCCTCGCCTTTTCTGTAAAACAACTTCAGAGAGAGAGGTTAAAGATTCCTGCAAAGCTGTGATGGAGGTTTCTAAAATCTTTAAGTTTTGATCTATTGCTTCTTCTAATTGGGTCACTTGTTGTGTCCCATGGACCAGAGCAGTGGTTCTTGTGCCCAACCCTGCAGCAACTCCTATTCGTAATAGAATGGCTAAGGTGAGGGACATATGTTCCCAGCGGAACCGGGTTGTATGTCCCCCTCTTTGATCTTCAGATGAACATGCGTCATGATAGAGCACTCTGGGAAACATCTGCACCATTTCACAATTAATCACATCTGTTGACCATTTCATGAAAACATAAACAATGTTTAAGTATATAGAATTATACTGTTGTAGGGACGGACAAGGCAAGGCACCTAAGATAGCACCAAAGACACGGAAACAGTCTTTTTTGGTTTCAACCAGATTCAGAGGGCATTGCTTCTGTTGTAATCAATTAATCCCCTGAAACCCAAGTTACGTAGTTTCAGAATTTTGTACCCAACACGTAAGGGAAAGGGCTCAGAAGTTCACAGTCTGCAGAAGTTCACAAAAAGCAGTTTTTGTTTCTCTTTTTTCCTCAGTTTGGGCAAGTTAACTTTTCAAGGACACCTGGGTGTGGGTGTCTTCCCTTTCTTTTTTTCCCCCTTCCAGCTGTTTCCATACAGCCCAGTTTGTAACTTCTTTATCTTAGAAATGTAGCCATCTCTGTGAAGCCCCAGCTCAAGGCCAGAGGACTTTTTTTCAAATATTTTGTGAAAAACTAGTAAGGGTGTGTCTAGATCAGGAGTGCTTAATTTTTTAGCCAGTTGCCAAGGAGACCAGGGCAACACAAAAATAGGAAGTTTATCTACAGTGAACTCTTTTATAGGGACTCTTTTGCTGAAAGTCCTAAATCAGCCATGGTGAAGACTTCTGGAGAAGGTCAGTTAAGACTTTTCTGTGGGCCTGGTACAGAGGGGGACAATTTGGAAGGCAGAAATAAGAGCAGCTCTGTGGATCTGAGAATGAGGAAGGAGAGATGTAAAAGAACATTGGGAGAGGGCTTTGGGATCTTAATAGCAACAAAAACTTGAGCAGTAGAACAGATAGAACAGAGGAGGAGACGGGAGTGAGATTCCAAAAAGCCTGTGAGGGACTTTAAATTCTTAGTAACCTGTTTTTAGTGATGACAAAGCAACATTAAAGGCCATTTTCATTACATCTTGTATTAGGGTCTGAGGATTCTTCTCAGCGGGTTTGAGCTTTGCATTAGGTGGTAAGAGGACTGGGTGGGACCCGGTGCGGGCACTGACAGGAGAGGAGAGGAGTGAGTGAATGGAGTGGTACCTCAGTACCTGCAACCTCAGCAAGGGAGCAATGGTCTGAGAACCAGTCGAGATTTGGGTTTTTGATCTAGATATTGGAGGGGAGAAATCAAGTTGCTGAGGTGGGAGTGACAGCAGAGAGTCTAGAGCACAAGGCTGAGGGTGAGCATCTATTGGAGAAGCATAGTTCAGGATGTGAGCAAAGGAGAGAGAAGGCCTCCACATAGCGAAATCTCCTTTCATTCTTTTGAGCACTTGCAGAAGTTAAAAAGGTCACACAGAATTTGAGGATCTAGAGACCCCTCTGGGGGCCATCGGTTTTGGTTATCTAATTCGTAATATGGCCAATGCTGTGTACAGAATTTGATGAGGAGTTTGGGTTCCATCTGACAGTCCCTGTATGCTCACATCCCCATGACTTACAATAGAAGTCTGCTCTCCCCCCCCACAGCCGTGACTGTTTGTGGCTTTGATAGTCTGCCGGGCAAACATAGTAATCTAGGCTAGCCAACCTGCATCTGGCTCACGTGTCCCTACATCTATAATGTTTGTTTCCATTATCTATGGTACGGAAGGGATTTAATGGAATTTTAGTGGGATCCTGTTAATCAGGGATATCCCAATAGGAAAGACCTATAGCCAGCTGACAAATGACTGGGTGGAGAGATGGCCACCAGGTTCGTAAGGGGGCTGTATTCGAGATAGGCCATACTTCGTGTCCAGTAGGATTTGTGATCAGCCATCGCAGCTTAAGGGGCTGATGAGGGTTAAGACTACTGGTCGTCAAGGGGAGAATAAATATCTTCCAGGATCTTCTTTACAACCATTTGCGATGTTTCTTTTTTCTTCTTTTTTATTTCTTTTTTTGTGTGTGTGTGGGGAAGGCTTCAATACATCCTGAAAATGTATGTTCAAAGACTAGGAGTTATTTAAGTCCATACCTTACTGGCTTAATTTCAGTAAAGTCCACTTCCCAGAATTGTCCTCGTCTGGTTCCTCATAGGTGCTTTCCTGCAGGAAGCTTGGAAGTGTAAGCTTTAACCAATTAATGGACCTGACAGGCTTTTGTTACCCATTCAGTTATTTCCTTTTGCTGTGAGTAGGTTAGTGGAAAACTGTGTTCTTGATCCTTCACGAATGAATGCAGTTTCTTTGAACAAAGGTGAGTGAGTTGATGAACATTTGCTACTGACATAGTTAGAGCCATGATTATAGGAGTAGTTACTGAAGGATTAAAAAATTCCACTTGGGGGGCCTTCAGGGTTAAAAGTTATTTTGGCCCAGAGCTTGGTGAGCAGAACTCTGCCCATCAATGGGGCCAGGCATTCTGGGATTACTAGGAAGGAGTGATGGATTTTTCCTTTTCCCTGGTCCATGGTCCTCTTAGTTGTCAAAGCCCGATATTTACTTCTGTTAGACTCTTGAATTAGAGACCTTTTATTCGGTAGAGGGCCCAATGGGCCTTATGGGCTGAGTATATTGCCCCTGTATCTACTTCAAAGTTTATTGTGTTCCCCTCCATTTCAAAAGTTACCTTGAGGTCAGGGAGAGGATCTGAGCCCGGACTTTCTTAGTATTCCTCCAGAGTCAGAATATCTGGCTGGCATGGCTGTCTCTTTCTAGGGCACTCTTTGGCCCAGTGTCCTTTTTCTTTAGAGTAGGCACATTGATCTGAGGCCAGGGGTGGCCTCTAGTGTGTGCCCAGGTATCCCTTGCTGTCTCTCTGTTTCTTAGTTTCTGGCCTATTTGTTGTTGTGACCAGGACCTTAGTCAATGCCTTAGTCTGTCTTTTGTTTCTTTTATCCTCACTCAGCTCCCTTCTCTTCCTCAGTTTCTCTCTTAAAGTATACCTTCTCGGGTTCTCTGACTAAATCCCTCAAAGTCATATCTTGTAATCCATCTAAGCATTGTAACTTTCTTTTAATATCCAGGGCAGCTTTCCCAATAAAGGCCATTGTGACAGATGCCTTTTGATCCTCTGCCTGAGGATCGAAAGGAGTATGTCTCTTATATGCCTACATAATTATCTCTAGGAACATACAGGGAGATTCATTAGGCCCTTAAATAATCTCTCTTACCTTGGCCAAATTAGTTGGTCACCTAGCGGCCACTAAGATACCCACTATTAGAGCCCGGCGATAAGTGGACAGATGCTCCCTACCTTCAAAGGTGTTGGGGTCCCAGTTGGGTCGTTTCAAGAGAAAGCCGGCTTTGAATATGTTGGGAAGTTGTGTCGGTCACGCATTTGGTCCGAGGATACTTTTTTCTAGCCTCCAGGAGGATTCTCTTTTGTTCCTCTGTCATGAAGAGAGTGCCTAGGAGTTGTTGGCAGTCATCCCAAGTAGGTTGGTGTGAAAACATCAATGACTTCACCAGACCTGAGAGCCAGGTTGGGTCCTCAGTAAAAGGGGGATTGTTATTTTTCCATTTATATAGGTCTGAAGAGGAGAAGGCCAATACTGGTAGGCTTCCATTTTTTTCCCCATGGCCATCGTCAATCATTGGCCCTTAGGGATGGAGGGAAGCAACACGGGAGTTCCAGGGTTTTCAATCATTTGCCACCAGCGAGTTCCTTTAGCAAGTCCAGCTTCCTCCAGGGGAGGAGGGGCTGTGTGTGACGCAGGGGAGTTATCTGGAGGGCCCTGGGCTGGCTTAGCATCCTCCAATTGCGGAGAGGCTGAGTCAGCAGCTGGAGAATCACTTAGAGGGTGTTGGGGGTTGTGGGACAAGGGTAGAAGATAAGGAAGGGGAGGAGAGTCCAGTAGAGTCAAATCTTGTGACTCAGGGAGAACAGAGGGTGGAGGAGGAGGAGGAGCAGAGGGGTTGAGAGATCGTGGGGGAAGGAGTAGGAACGGGGACACAGCAAGGAAAGGCTTCACCCACGGAAGAGGAGATTTGCAGAGGTCCTGCCAAGTTAAGGTATATTCCTGTTTATCAGTATGGCTATGTGGCCCTGGCTGTAAGACAATATCTCTGTCTTTTTAAATTAGTGGTAAGTAGAAAGATCCTTCTAGGGGCCATCCGAATCCAAAGGTGGGCCATTCTGAGGCACACAGAGTCTGCCAGGTCCAGCGTTTTACTGAAAAAGAAACATTCTGAGCCCTTAAGCGGACTTTGGTCCATAGATCAAGGGTCAGGGACAGAGGCATTGAAGTGATCTGTCCCATAATGAAAGATACACAAACAGTAAAAGCAACGACACAGGACACAGACAAGAGAAAACAATAAAGACAGGCAATGGACGTCCAACACTGAGACCAAGACTGAGCAGGCGGCAAAACCCGATGGGCTGGCAATACCGAATCTGAAACAAAGTATCACTGAGTCAAGGGGACTATTATTCCTCGATTCCCGAGTCCTCTGTGGCCTCCCCCAGGGACTTGGCTTGTGGCTCTGTGACACGTCTGCCAGCCACCATCAAAGAGAGCTCACACACTTCATCGACAGCCATTTTGCCAAGCCCTAACCTGAAACCTGAAACCAGAAAGAGGCGCCTTACTTACCCTGAGAGTAGCCCATTGGGGTCTCTCGTTCACCGCTGCTGGATTTCGGTGGAACCTCCATATATAAAGATCGGAAGAGCATTGGGGGAAGAGACCACTAAGAGACTCTCTCATGCAAAAACAAAGGGTTTATTGGGGGTCCAGCATGCTGGGGCTCAGAGCTCATTTGAATAGAGCAGAGAACCCTGAGAACAGCTTAAGCAGAGCTTATATACTTTCCTTGAAGAGGGCAGGGAGGAAAGTTTATTGATGGGCCTGGGCGGGTGAGCAGTTTGCGTGCAACTGGGTGAGGGAGTACATTCTGAAGTTTGGCTGTTGGGGACAGCACATTCTGGGAAAAAGTTTAGAAAACACTTCTCAAGATTTCAACAGTGTTTTATTAAGCATACAGAAAAACAGGAAGTGACAAGAATCTATTTTATTAACATTTCACTACCGACTATACTTTGCCAGATTTCCTAAAGTCTCTATTGATATCTGCATTCCTACATATTTTCCCCAGTTCATCATTGTGATTAATTCTTCACATGTGCTGACATTTACATTCACTCAATACCCGAAACCCTATAGCTAAAGAACTTTTGGTCCAAATCCTATACTCACTCTCCTTTATAAACATACCGACTATCTTCCTAATACTCCTGACTATCAATTTTGACTGGAAGTTCTCTTTGAAAATCAATCATCCAAGTTACAAGGTCCTATGCTTAATACCGCAATCAAGGGCCCAATGCCCTTCTGGGCTTCAAATCTTACCTAGATTTCTGTTTTCAGATTCCTATATTTTACCTATATATTCTTGAAAATATCGCAGATTCCCAATACCATTATTCATCCAGAAGAATGATTTCTATTCCAAATCAAACCTGTTATTAACCCTAACCATACACTGTTCCTTCAATCTAACTTTAGAGAAGAGCAAGGACAGAGTTGGTCTTAAAATACAGGAATGTAGGGGATCTTCCAACTGCTGAGAAACTCAAAGGTCTATGCGCAAATGATCCCTAGAGAAGTTGTAGGCACCTATGAAAGAACTGAGAGAGCAAAAGTCATCTTTCATTGCAAAAAACCTGGTCAGCATGAAGGGATGTGTCTGAATCAGCCTCTCTCTTCTTTATGTAGAGAAGAAGGACAAAACGAGGCCTCTGTGGAGAGCTGTTCGTGGTTACCAATATTTGATATACCATTCTAACTTGTGAAAGTGTCAAAAAAATTAGGGACAGCCTCCATTTCATGGGACCTTTGGAAGCAAATGTTAGGACAATGTGCTTGCCAAGGCATTGACCTCATTCAGTTCCTGAAGGAAGTGACCTCTCCTCACATTCTTGGTGATGGAACTCTCTGAACTTGGGATCCAGGCATCCAGGCACACAAATCTAGTCCCAGGCCCAGTCCCAGTGGTCTCCCTTCTTTTGATTTACCAAGGACAGAGTCAGTCTTTCTTGGTATCTACTGATGTGAGGATGGCCAAATGCCAGGAAAGCTCTGAAGAGTGGCCTTTCCTGAGTAAGCAGGAAGTGGCTCACCGCTGTCTCCTGACAACTTCACAGAGTTGGCCAAGGAAACCAGATCTGAGACAGAACAGGCCATTTGATGGGAACATAGTACGGCCCACCAGTCAGAGGTCACACCCGATAGTCAGAGACCTACTTTGGGAAAGGAGGTGACTTTGTGGGTGTGAGTGTGTGTTTGTGATTTTGTCTCATGTTTTGAGAATAGGTAGGAAAGGCAGTTTGTTTGGTTTGGAGTGGACGATTTCTAACAAGTGATTTGACAAGGCGAGTGTTTTTAAGTCTGTGTATCCCACTGTGTCCATGGTTGTAGACATTAGAAAAGAGAATGCATCAAAGGATGTGTCCAGGCTAGTAGAAAGCTTACCAGAATTCTTTCTGCCCAATGTATGAAAGTAATGCGGCTTGCCTTATGGATGGGTAACACCTGCTATCTTCCTAAGTTCCTGTTTTCTTCCTGAATTCTGGCCACTCTCCAGAATAGGCTCATGATTTTGTGACCAAGATAAGTACCGCCTCTAAGCTCTGTGACATGGCCATGTACTGGATAGCTGAAGGGAATGGTGAGCATCTCAGAAAATTCAGATATCAGTGTGACCAGGAAAGTCTCAGTGGAGAAACACTGCTTTGGGCCATTTGCTAACCTATTGTTCTGTTCCCCTGAATGTCAGGAAGGTCTTTGCCTCAGGCCACCCCTTTGTGAAGTATAAAGAAAACAGTTTTCAAATGGAAATGAATGGGCATCACCTGTGGCTCTTTGCTTAATTGCTTTGGAAAGGGATGTGTCTGAATCAGCCTCTTGGCCCTGTGTGAGGTTGTGGCTTAGATTCTCAGCACCTGGTGGATGTAAAGAGAGATCCCATGTGTGCATCCAAAACCAAAACGGCCAAAAAGCAGTCCTTGTGGATGAAGTCTGTCGCCTTCCTCTTTAAAGTTCTTGAACTCCATCAAGTGAGAATAGGGATCCTTTGGGTCAAATGGGTTCTTCAAAGACCTGCAGAGGTGCTTGTGATTTCTCATGACTGCAAATCACAAAAAATATATACCTGACACTCAGTTTTCCACAAATTGGAGAAGCATAGAAGTATTAACGTCTAGCATATTTGATCACTCCTGTTTCACATGAAGGGTGTCCAGACCACCCTGAATTTACGCCAATGAGGGGCAAGGGAGTTATTTTGGACACTCTCTTGGACTCCGCCACTCATGGAAACCTTCCGCCAGAGCTTGTGATTAGTGTCTATATGGAAGAAGATGAGGGCCATATGGGAGGGTTTTGGTTTTAAATTTGGTCATTTGTGTCCAGTATGAAGACATGACCTGGACCACCTGGGCTTGAACTCTGGTGTGATTCCCCTTAGAGACTGAATTCAGAGAAGTATTGCCATGAATTTTGCTGGGATTTTAGGAGTCCACCCATGAGAATCACCCTTGGAAACTGAGATCTAGGCCCAGGTTGGCTTTCCACAGAGCCCTGGGTATCTCAGCCAGGATATCACATGATTTAATTCTGAAAGACTTGGCAGCCATAGTTGAGAGTCACAACACCCATGGACGTCACATTGTAGACCTCAATGGGCCTGGCTTCATGTGACATTTTGGCCACTCTTTGGGAAGCCTTGCCTGTGAGAGTTCTACAGAGCATTCATTGAAATGAGCTTCCTCACCATTTAATGGTTCCTGAATGAATTGAAACCCACAGTGCCTGCAACGTCATCCTTGAAAAATGCCTAGATAAATACGATGAAATTTTTGAAATTCCCATGACCAGGTGGCACTGGAGAAACTTTGGATGTCCTGTTGCTGATCGTAAATATGCAAGACAGTGCCTTGATTGAGTGGGTTTCATGAAAATGGTGTAGAACAGAGATGCCAGTATGTTGGAACCTGCTGAGTAGTGGGCCTAGAGCAGTGGTAGGCAGATGTGTGATAAAAAATTTGTGGTGGGGCCATGTGGATCTGCCATTGGCTTCCAAATGGCTTGTGAC
The DNA here is from genome assembly GCF_048772815.1 of Callospermophilus lateralis. Lineage (NCBI taxonomy): Eukaryota > Metazoa > Chordata > Mammalia > Rodentia > Sciuridae > Callospermophilus > Callospermophilus lateralis. The sequence goes on from NW_027511677.1 coordinate 3,661,515, forward strand.
TGACATGGTGCAGCCAGCAGACCCTTCCATGTAAAGGCTTCTTGTTATATGGAGATGTTTCCGGGCAATGTTCAGAATCAGGTTTCTATAGACATGTGGCCAAGCTATGTGGGATAGAAGCCTGGTTGGTGCATTCTCCTGCAGACCCTGACCAACCACACATGAAAGAATTGCCTCCAGAACTGTGTCCCAGTTGAACTTCTTTTATTTCATGAAGCAAATGCCAAAGTCCCAGTGCAGCAGCAAGAAACACCACGAAAAGTGGAGGATGACCAAATCGCTTCCCAGTCCACATGGGAATACACTTAGCCCCCAGTGGCCACAGTTTACTTACAAAGAGAGAATTCAGCACTGCTGCCTCATGTTCATTGGAAAATAAGAAATCATGTCCTCCAGGTCACATAGATGCAGACACAGCTTTGATGGTCTAACTAGAAAGAAGCTAAAGCTCCTGACAAAAACATATATTTCAAGTGCCCAAACTCAGAGGCAGTTTCTCAAGAAGTATTTAGGCCAGCAGAGCTCCATATATATGGAGTTTTTATCCTGTCCCATACTAGGAAAACTCCTCTACCACTTCCAAGGTTGTAAACTCCTGAGCATATTATTCACAGATTTTATTACTCTACTCCTCTAATTGTGTCTTACTTTGGGGGAAGGAAATGTCAAGGAATTGTTCTGGATGAGAGTGGGAAGATTTTGTTTAGCACATATTTGCATACACATTGGTTTCATTTTTCTATTTTACATTTGATATACTGAATCCCTGACACTAACACATACCCTACTAGATTCTGAATACTAATCCTAATATGATGGAGAAAAATAACCGAAACAGAATAGAAATACAAGCAGTTCAGAGGAGGCACGTTGTATACTTGGACTTGCCTTTTGCATTATATAGGGTAGGAGTTATAAATCTAGTCAATTTTTTGTTGAAATAGTTTTCCATGTGCTTTTACAGTTAACAAATATGTGAATTCCTGTCTCCCTTTCTCTGTATTCTATTCAGCACATGTATTTTTATATGCACATTGAGAATCCTACCTGGTATCACACGTACATTCTTGTGAGTTACATAACTTGGCAGATACAAAGTGTGAGAAGAGATCACTCCTCCTAAACGCTGTTTGAACTGAAAATTCAAACTATGGGTGAGCTTCCTAGTTGAAAAAAGTTATACATAAATCCATATCCAGTAAAATGAATATTTTTGGATCTGTGGATGATATGTATTTCACGGTGTAATTTGATTGGCATATATATTGCTAATTTTTAAAATCTGTGTGTGGTTATATATATATATATATATATATATATATATATATATATATATATTCTCTCCAGATATTTCAAAATATTTAATATATGTGTCTTATTATACACTCCCTAAATTCATTCATGAATATGTATGTGGATTTATAAAAAACTTTTCACAAGATTATTCTCAGAAATATTCATTCACCTGATATACGTATTTTTTTCCTAGTATTGAAAACTAACTTCAGTGAATGGTGCATATGAATCCTAATATTTCTACAGTAACTGATCCAGTTTCACATCAATGCAAGTAGATTCCTATGGGACATGATAAGTATTTTGAAGGTCATTTTTATTTCAACACTGGTACATTACTATTTCTTCAGTTTATGCACATTATAGGATATATATTTCATCCACAAGTTCACAAATTTATAGGCATATATTTCACTTTCAATCACTTTCTGCTTCAGAAAACACGTGTTCCGCCATGTTTCAAACTGGTCTTTTCATGAGACTTCTTTCAAAACACATTATTTTTGATTTCCATAATCACTTTTGAAGCAAAACTCACACACTCTTCATGATAAACCATAAGCCTAGGATTACAATTAGATGTATAACTAGTTGTTATGAATGATTCTATATCAATATATGATTTCTTGAGAGGCAAGATGGCCGCAAAGGGAGTGCAGTAACTCCGTGTACTGCGTCACTGTGAGGGAAAATGACGAGTTAGAACGGCTAAAAGCTATCTTGTTAGGAATTTCCAGCAAAATTGGGGTGCTCCAAAACCTAGTGGAAGGATTTTCATCGCACGAGGATCAGCTTCAGGGGCTCAAATGCAAGCGATCTGTCCATCTGTATGGAGCGCTGCTTGTTCGGCAGATCACCCCATGGCTGGAGTCTGTGGCGCGCGCTGGGAAATGACAGGCTGGTGGCGCAGAGATACAGCAATGCTGATTCTGTGGGCTCCTGCCAGCTAGGCATTTGCTGAGCTCGGAGCTGAATTCTGGGTTGGAGACAGGGAAAGGAAACGTTCCAGGTTGGTTCTCCACACCGGTCAGACCACGGAGGAAGCCAGCGGTCACCATCTTGGAGAGCTGACGTCACCATCCTTGTTTTCGACTGATTGCAGCTCTTTCAGCTATAGAACAGGTAATTTCAGGCTGACAATTGTCTGCATCTCGCAGACAAATTGCTCAGACTTAGTGCTAAATAACCCGCGGAAACTGCTTCTTGGAGCCTGCTCCTATCAGAACACGCACCGAGCCCGGAGTGTCGGAGTTCCGGCTCCCGGAGCTGCTCTGGCCCAGGGCTATAGAACCCGCTGAAACTGCTTCTTGGAGCCTGCTCCTGTCGGAGCATGCACCAAGTCCGGAGAGGCCGAATTCTGGCTCCCGGAACTGTTTTGGCTCGGTGATAAAGAACCCGCGGAAACTGTTTCTCGGTCCGGGTCCTGCTGAATACTGTGGAGGCCAGAGGGGCCGAACAGAGCCGCCGCCCGGGCCCGTAACAGGTCCAGCGACCTGCCGGCGTGGTAGTCAAGAAAACCCGGAGGCAGCACTGGCACAGGAGCCGGCGGTAGCTGCGCGGCGCGGGTCTCCCAGCTACCGCTCCCACCAGTGCTGACAACTGAGGTCTCTTGCACCGACTCGTCTCGGCGTGGGACTCACGGCTACCGCTCCCACCAGTGCTGACAACTGAGGTCTCTTGCACCAGATACGGGGGCGTGGCTACCAGAAGGTAAGCAAATTGGCTGGGGTTTCTCAGCCCCAAGCTCTACAAACTTAGGGCCTGAGGGAGGCCAACAAGAAGAGTGTGCCCAGGCACTAATGAAACAGCTGCTCCACGCGTGTGCAAGGTAGGTGGAACTGTGAACACCGACAAAACAGGCCCAGTGAACCGCCAGACACATCCCTCCGGTTGGGGGAGGGGCAGAGCCACCGGGCGCCTGCAAGGTAGGCGGACCCGCGACCCACCAGCAGAAAATGCACAGCAATCCACAAAGCGGCATAGCCACCCCCCGAGCCTACAAGGTAGGCAGACCTGTGACCTACCGGCAGGTCATGCCCAAAAACCTGCGGAGGGGCACAGCTGCCCCACGTGCCTGCTAGGTAGGCTGAACCGTGACCACCAACAGAACAGGCCCAGCGGCCGGCCAGACACATCGCCCCGCCCAGGTTGGGGGAGGGGCAGAGCAGCCGGGCGCCTGCAAGTTAGGCATACCTGCGAATCACCAGCAGATCAGGCCCAGAAACTGTGGAGCGGCAGAGCCACCCCCGGGCCTGCAAGATAGGCGCACTTGCCACCCACCGGCAGGTCAGGCCCAAGAAACTGCGGAGGGGCACAGCTGCCCCACGAGCCTGCTAGGTAGGCAGAACGCTGACCACCAACAGAACAGGCTCAGAGGCCGGCCAGACACATTGCCCCACCCCGGTTGGGGGAGGGGCAGAGCCGCCGGGCGCCTGCAAGTTAGGCAGACCTGCATCTCACCAGCATATCAGGCCCAGCAACCCGCGGAGCGGCAGAGCCACCCCCGGGCCTGCAAGGTAGGCGCACTTGCCACCCACCGACAGGTCAGGCCCAGCAACTCTCAGAAAGACCCAGCTGCTCCATGCGCGTGCAGGGTAGGCGGAACCGTGACCACCGACAAAAGAGGCCCAGTGGACCGCCAGACACATAGCTCCGGTTGTGGAGGGGCAGAGGCGCCGGGTGCCTGCAAGGTAGGCGGACCCGCGACCCACCAGCAGAACAGGCACAGCAATCCACAGAGCGGCAGAGCCACCCCCCGAGCCTACAAGGTAGGCAGACCTGCGACCCACCGAAAGGTCAGGCCCAAAAAACTGCGGAGGGACACAGCTGCCCCACGTGCCTGCTAGGTAGGCTGAACCATGACCACCAATGGAACAGGCCCAGCGGCCGGCCAGACACATCGCCCCGCCCCGGTTGGGGGAGGGGCAGAGCCGCCGGGCGCCTGCAAGTTAGGCAGACCTGCAACTCACCAGCAGATCAGGCCCAGTGACCCGCGGAGCGGCAGAGCCACCCCTGCGCCTGCAAGGTAGGCAGACTTGCCATCCACCGGCAGGTCAGGCTCAGCAACTCTCAGAGGGAAACAGCTGCTCCACGCACGTGCAATGTAGGCGGAACCGTGACCACCAACAAAACAGGCCCAGTGGCCCGCCAGATACATCACCCCGGTTGGGGGAGGGGCAGACCCGCCACCAGCGCCTTTTAGGTAGACATACCTGCAACCGACAGACAGAACAGGCCTAGTGGCCAGCGGAGGGGCAAAACCGCTGCTCACTCCTGCAAGGTAGGCGGACCTGTGACCACCGAAAGAACAGGCCCATCGAAAGTAGAGGCACAGCGGCCTCCCGGCGTGGTAGGCACATTGCCTCAATTGAAGGAGGGGCAGAACCACCGCCAAAGCCTGCAAGGGAGACGATGCAGCTATACAAAAGCAATATAAATATATAGGGGGAAAAATCAATAACACAACAGTTTCACCAAGCAGAAAGAAACGCGATCAGTATGAAAAGACAAGGAAAAAAAGGACCACAAGCAATGCAGGTCAATTCAACTTTAGAAGAGGTAATATCTGCAGCAGATGGAATGTCAGATAAAGAATTCAGGATATACATGCTTCAGATGATCTGGAGTCTCAAGGAAGATATTAGACAGCAAAATCAGACAATGAAACACCACTTCGACCACTTCGACAATGAATTACATAAACAAATCCAAGAAGCAAAAGATCAATTATTCAGGGAGATAGAGGTTATAAAAAACAAACAAACAGAAATCCTGGAAATTCAGGAAACAATAAACCAACATAAAAACTCAATTGAGAATACTACCAGCAGAGTAGAACACTTAGAAGATAGAACATCAGACAATGAAGACAAAGTATTTCAACTGGAGAAGAACATAGACAGCTCAGCAAAGCTGTTAAGAAACCATGAGCAGAACATTCAAGAAATATGGGAAAACATAAAGAGACCAAACTTAAGAGTCATTGGGATACAGGAAGGTATTGAGGTCCAAACCAAAGGAATGAGCAATCTATTCAACGAAATAATACGAGAAAACTTCCCAGACTTGAAGAATGAGAAAGAATCCCAAATCCTAGAAGCCTACAGGACGCCGAATGTGCAAAATCATGAGATCCACACCTAGACACATTATAATGAAGATGCCCAACATACAGAATAAGTAGAGAATTTTAAAAGCTACAAGAGAAAGGAAGCAGATTACATTTAGGGGTAAACCAATCAGGATAACAGCTGATCTTTTAACACAGACTCTGAAAGCTAGAAGATCCTGGAATAACATATTTCATACACTAAAAGAAAATGGGTTACAACCAAGAATTGTGTATCCCGTGAAATTAAGCTTCAGGATGGAAGATGAAATTAAACCTTTCATGATAAACAAAAGTTAAAAGAATTTGCAGCTAGAAAACCATCTCTTCAAAACATCCTCAGCAAAATATTACAGGAAGAGGAAATGGAAAATGTCAATGAAAACCAACAGCGGGAGGTAGTACAGTGAAGGGGGGGGAATAATCAAAGAGGAAAACAAACCATGTTTAGTAACATAAATAAACCAATATGGCTGGAAGAACACCCATATCTCAATAATAACCCTAAATGTTAATGGCTTAAACTCACCAATTAAGAGACACAGGCTAGTAGAATGGATCACAAAACAAGACCCAACAATATGCTGCCTTCAGGAGACGCATTTGATAGGAAAAGACATACTTAGACTGAAGGTGAAAGGTTGGGAAAAATCATATCACTCATATGGACTTCGGAAACAAGCAGGAGTGTCCATATTCATATCAAATAAAATAGATTTCAAGCCAAAGTTAATCAAAAGGGATGAAGATGGACACTACATACTTCTCAAGGGAACCATACACCAACAAGACATAACAATCATAAATATATATGCCCCAAACAATGGTGCAGCTATGTTCATCAAACAAACACTTCTCAAGTTCAAGAGTCTAATAGACCACCATACAATAATCATGGGAGACTTCAACACACCTCTCTCACCACTGGACAGATCTTCCAAACAAAAGTTGAATAAGGAAACTATAGAGCTCAATAACACAATTAATAACCTAGACTTAATTGACATATATAGAATATACCACCCAACATCAAGCAGTTACACTTTTTTCTCAGCAGCACATGGATCCTTCTCAAAAATAGATCATATATTATGTCACAGGGCAACTCTTAGACAATATAAAGGAGTAGAGATAATACTATGCATCTTAACTGATCATAATGGAATGAAATTGAAAATTAACGATAAAAGAAATAAGGAAAAATCATGCATCACTTGGAGAATGAACAATAGGTTACTGAATGATCAATGGGTTATAGAAGACATCAAGGAGGAAATTAAAAAATTCTTAAAGATAAATGAAAACACAGACACAACATATTGGAATCTATGGGACACATTGAAAGCAGTTCTAAGAGGAAAATTTATTGCTTGGAGTTCATTCCTTAAAAAAAGAAAAAACCAACAAATAAATGATCTAATACTTCAACTCAAAATCCTAGAAAAAGAAGAGAAAAACAACAGCAAAAGAAGTAGAAGACAAGAAATAATTAAAATCAGAGCTGAAATTAATGAAATCGAAACGAAAGAAACAATAGAAAAAATTGACAAAACTAAAAGTTGGTTCTTTGAAAAAATAAAAAAAATCGACAGACCCTTAGCCACGCTAATGAAGAGAAGAAGAGAGAGAACTCATATTACCAGCATACGGGATGAAAAAGGCAATATCACAACAGACACTTCAGAAATACAGAAGATTATCAGAAATTATTTTGAATCCTTATACTCCAACAAAATAGAAGATAGTGAAGGCATCGATAAATTTCTTAAGTTATATGATTTGCCCAGATTGAGTCAGGAGGATATTGACAACCTTAACAGACCAATATCAATTGAGGAAATAGAAGATACCATCAAAAGACTACCAACTAAGAAAAGCCCAGGACCGGATGGGTATACAGCAGAGTTTTACAAAACCTTTAAAGAGGAACTAATACCAATACTTTTCAAGCTATTTCAGAAAATAGAAAAAGAGGGAGAACTTCCAAATTCATTCTATGAGGCCAACATCACCCGGATTCCTAAATCAGACAAAGACACTTCAAAGAAAGAAAACTACAGACCAATATCTCTAATGAACCTAGATGCAAAAATCCTCAATAAACTTCTGGCGAACCGGATACAAAAACATATCAAAAAAATTGTGCAACATGATCTGGTAGGATTTATCCCTGGGATGCAAGGTTGGTTCAATATACGGAAATCAATAAATGTTATTCACCACATCAATAGGCTTAAAAATAAGAACCATATGATCATCTCGATAGATGTGGAAAAAGCATTCGACAAAGTAGAGCATCCCTTTATATTCAAAACTCTAGAAAAACTAGGGATAACAGGAACATACCTCAATATTGTAAAAGCAATCTATGCTAAGCCTCAGGCTAGCATCATTCTGAATGGAGAAAAACTGAAGGCATTCCCTCTAAAATCTGGAACAAGACAGGGATGCCCTCTCTCACCACTTCTGTTCAACATAGTTCTCGAATCACTGGCCAGAGCAATTAGACAGACGAAAGAAAATAAAGGCATAAAAATAGAAAAGAAGAACTCAAATTATCACTATTTGCAGATGACATGATTCGATACCTAGCAGACCCAAAAGGGTCTACAAAGAAACTATTAGAGCTAATAAATGAATTCAGCAAAGTGGCAGGCTATAAAATCAACACGCATAAATCAAAGGCATTCCTGTATATCAGCGACAAATCCTCTGAAATGGAAATGAGGACAACTACCCCATTCACAATATCCTCAATAAAAGTAAAATACTTGGGAATCAACCTAACAAAAGAGGTGAAAGACTTATACAATGAAAACTACAGAACCCTAAAGAAAGAAATAGAAGAAGATCTTAGAAGATGGAAAAATATACCCTGTTCATGGATAGGTAGAAGTAACAACATCAAAATGGCGATAATACCAAAAGTTCTCTATAGGTTTAATCCAATGCCAATCAAAATCCCAACGGCATTTCTTGTAGAAATAGAGAAAGCAATCATGAAATTCATATGGAAAAATAAAAGACCCAGAATAGCAAAAACAATGCTAAGCAGGAAGTGTGAATCAGGCGGGATAGCTATACCAGACTTCAAACTATACTACAGAGCAATAGTAACAAAAACACCATGGTACTGGTAACAAAACCGGCGGGTGGACCAATGGTACAGAATAGAGGACACAGAAGCCAATCCACAAAACTACAACTATCTTATATTCGATAAAGGGGCTAAAAGCATGCAATGGAAGAAGGATAGCATCTTCAACAAATGGTGTTGGGAAAACTGGAAATCCATTTGCAACAAAATGAAACTGAATCCCTTTCTCTCGCCATGCACAAAATTAACTCAAAGTGGATCAAGGAACTTGATATCAAATCAGAGACATGGCATTTGATAGAAGAAAAAGTTGGCTATGATCTACATACTGTGGGGTCGGGCTCCAAATTCCTCAATAGGACACCCATAGCACAACAGTTAATAACTAGAATCAACAAATGGGACTTATTCAAACTAAAAAGTTTTTTCTCAGCAAAAGAAACAATAAGAGAGGTAAATAGGGAGCCTACGTCTTGGGAACAAATCTTTACTCCTCACACTTCAGACAGAGCCATAATATCCAGAATATACAAAGAACTAAAAAAATTAGACAATGAGATAACGAATAACCCAATCAACAAATGGGCCTAGGACCTGAACAGAAATTTCTCAGAGGAGGACATACAATCAATCAACAAGTATATGAAAAAATGCTCACCATCTCTAGCAGTCAGAGAAATGCAAATCAAAACCACCCTAAGATACCATCTCACTCCAGTAAGATTGGCAGCCATTAGGAAGTCAAACAGCATCAAGTGCTGGCGAGGATGTGGGGAAAAGGGTACTCTTGTACATTGCTGGTGGGACTGCAAATTGGTGCGGCCAATTTGGAAAGCAGTATGGAGATTTCTTGGAAAGCTCGGAATGGAACCACCATTTGATCCAGCTATTCCCCTACTCGGTCTATTCCCTAAAGACCTAAAAAGAGCACACTATAGGGACACTGCTACATCCATGTTCATAGCAGCACAATTCACAATAGCAAGACTGTGGAACCAACCTAGATGCCCTTCAATAGACGAATGGATAAAAAAAATGTGGCATTTATACACAATGGAGTATTACTCTGCATTAAGAAATGACAAAATCATAGAATTTGGAGGGAAATGGATGGCATTAGAGCAGATTATGCTAAGTGAAGCTAGCCAATCCCTTAAAAACAAATGCCAAATGTCTTCTTTGATATAAGGAGAGTAACTAAGAACAGAGTAGGGACGAAGAGCATGAGAAGAAGATTAACATTAAAGAGGGATGAGAGGTGGGAGGGAAAGGGAGAGAGAAGGGAAATTGCATGTAAATGGAAGGAGACCCTTAGGGGTATACAAAATTACATACAAGAGGATGTGAGGGGAAAGGAGGAAAATATAAGGGGGAGAAATGAACTACAGTAGAGGGGGTAGAGAGAGAAGAGGGGAGGGGAGGGGGGAGGGGGGATAGTAGAGGATAGAAAAGGCAGCAGAATACAACAGACACCAGAATGGCAATATGTAAATCAATGGTTCTGCAACTGATGTGATTCTGCAATCTGTATATGGGGTAAAAATGGGAGCTCATATCCCACTTGAATCAAAGTGTGAAATATGATATATCAAGAACTATGTAATGTTTTGAACAACCTACAATAAAAATTAATTAAAAAAAATATATGATTTCTTATATATTTTCAGACATCAATTCAATACATTATTTAAAGGGGAACCAGTTATATTATTTATTAACTGTATGATCTATTCATGCATTATCTCTATATTCATAGACACAGGGTACACCTATTTTTACCCTCAATACTAATTTATACGTTTTCAAAATATTCCTCAAAAAATGGTGGAAGAAATACTCATGTCACCTGATCTATATATACATTTTATCACAGTAATATTCTGTACAAAAAAATCAAAGGTCACCCTTAAGTTTGTACCAAAGCCTAAATGGAAAGTGAGCATGGATTACTAAAACCTTCCATGTCCAGGTGGCCTAATGCTCTCAAATGTCAATCTTATTGGTGACTACATTTTTGTTTCTTCCTAAGATTATATATTCAACCTCAAGCCTGTTGAAAATGTCTAATCCTATCACTCACTTTATACTTTGCCTGATTTAGTAATGTCTCTATTTATATCTATTTTCCTACATATTTTCCCCTGTTCATCATTGTGACTGACTCTTCACTTGTGCTGACATTTACATTCACTGTCTACATGAAACCCTATTGCTTAAGAACTTTTGGTCTAAATCCTATTCTCACTGTTCTTTGTAAACCTACTGACTATCTTCCTAATCCTACCGACTATCCCTTTTTGAGTGGATGTTCTCTTCGACATTCAATCATCCAAGGTACAAGCTCCTATGCCATTGTATATAGATTTATCTGAGGGTCTCCTTTCATTTCCAAGCAATTTCCCTTAAATAATTCAAAGCTAAGTGTACCAATTAAGGGCCCAATGCCCTTCTGGACTTCATATCTTCCATAGATTTCTGTTTTTATACTTATATTTCACCTATATATTCTTGTAAATATCATAGTTTCCCAAAACCATTATTCGTCATGCAGAAGGATTCCTAACCCCAAATTGAACATGTTACTAACCCAAAACCATACATTGTTCTCTCAATCGAACTTTACAGAACAGCAGGGACAGGGTTGCTCTTAAAATACAGGAATGTAGGGCATGTTCCAGCTGTTGAGAACATCAAAGGTCCATGCAGAAATGATCCCTTGAGAAGATGTAGGCAGCTACGAAAGACCTGAGAGAGAAAAGTCATCTTCTATGGCAAACAACCTTGTCAGCATGAAGGGATGTGTATGAATCAGCCTCTCTCTTCTTAATGTAGAGAAGATGGACCAAAACAGTGCTAGGTGGAGAGCTGTTCCCGGGTGCCCATGGTTTATATACCATTCTAACTTGTGAAAGTGTCACAGGAAGTAGGGGCAGCCTCCATCTCATGGGACTCTTGAAAGCAACTGTTAGGACAAAGTGGTTGTCAAGGCAATGACCTCATTCAGTTCCTGAAGAAGTGATCTACCTCACTTCCTTGGTGATGGAACTCTCTTAACTTGGGATCCAGGAAGCCAGGCACCCGGAGCCAGTCCAGTCCCAGACCCAGTAGGCTCACTTGTTTGAATTTACCAAGGAGAGTGTCAGTCTTTCTTGGTACCTACAGATGTGAGGATGGCCAAATACCAGGAGAGCTCTGCATAGGGGCCTTTCCTGAGAAAGTAGGTAGTGGTTCACCGCAGGCTCCTGACAACTTCACAGAGTTGGCCAAGGAGACCAGATCTGAGATAGGACAGGCCATTTTGGGGGAACATAGTATGGCCCACCACTCAGAGAAAACTCCGGATAGTCACAGAGTTACATGGGGGAAGGAGGTGTCTTTGTGGGTGTGGGTGTGATTTTGTGGTTTTGTCTCATGATCTGAGAATAGGTAGGAAAGACGGTTTGTTTGATTTGGAGTGGTCTTCTTCTAGTAAGTCGTTGGACAAGGCAAGTGTTTCTATGTCTGTGTATCCCACTGTGTCCGTGGTTGTAGACATTAGAAAATAGAATGCAACAATTGATATGTCCTGTATAGTAGAAAGATTCCCGGCATTCATCCTGCCCAATTTATGAATGGACTGCAGCTTGCCTTATCCATGGGCAACACCTGCTACCTTCCTAAGTTCCTGTTTCTTCCAGAATTCTCACCACTCTCCAGAATATTCTCATGGTTTTGTGTCCAAAATATGTACCACCTCCAAGCTCTGTGACATTGCCATGTCCCGGATAGCTGAAGGGAATGGCGAGCATCTCAGAAAACACAGATATCAGTGTGACCAAGAAAGTCTCAGTTGAGAAACCATGCTTTCGGCCTTTTGCTTATCAATTGTTCTGTTTCCCTGAATGTCAGGAAGGTCTTTGCCTCAGGCCACCCCTTTGTGAAGCCTGAAGAAAACAGTTTTCAAATGAAAATGAATGGGCACCACCTGTGGCTCTTTGCTTAATTGCTTTGGAAAGGGATGTGTCTAAATCAGCCTCTTGGCCCTGTGTGAGGTTGTGGCTTAGATTCTCAGCACCTGATGGATATAAAGAGAGATCCCATGTGTGCATCCAAAACCAAAATGGCCAAAAGAGCAATTATTGTGAATGAAGTCTCTCGCATTCATTTGTAAGGTTCCTGACCACCATCAAGTGAGAATACGGATCCTTTGGGTCAAATGAGTTATGCACAGCCCTGCAGAGGCTAGCCCATAGGTTTTTGGGTTTTCTCATGGCTCCAAATCATATAAAGAATCTATACCTGACAGTCAGTAGGCCTCAAATTGGAGATGCAGAGCAGTATTAACAGCTAGCCTATCTGATCACTCCTGGTTCACCGGATGGGTGTCCAGGCCACCTTGACTTTAGGCAAATGAGGGGCAAGGGAGCTTATTTTTGACACTGTCTTGGGCTGCACCCCTCATGAAAAACTCCAGCCAGAGGTTATGATAAGTGTCTATATGGAAGAAGATGAGGGACATGTGGGAGTGTTTGGTTTTAATTGTGGTCATTTGTTTGGCGGTTGGAAGAGATAACTGGATCCACCTGGGCTTGAACTCTGGCATGATTCCTCTTAGAGACTGAGTTCTGGAATTTACCTCAAAGAAGTATTGCCATGAAATGTGTTGGGATTTTAGGAGGCCACGCATGAGAAGCCTCCCTTGAAAACTGAGATCGAGTGCCAGGGTGTCTTTCCACAGTGCAGTGAGAATCTCAGCCAGGATATCACATGATTTTATTCTGAAAGACTTGGCAGCCATAGTTGAGAATCTAAACACATATGGAACTCATATTGTAGACCTCAATGATCCTGGCTTCATGTGACCTTTTGGCCACTCTTTGGGAAGCCTTGCCTGTGAGATTTCTCCAGAGTTTTAATTTAAATGAGCTTCCTCACCACATAATGGTTCCTGCATTAATTGAAACGTACAGTGACTCCAACTTCATCCTTCAAAAATGGCTAAATAAATACCATCAAATTTCTGAAATTCCCATGACCAGGTGGCACTGGAGAACCTTTGGATATCCTGTTGCTGATCATGAGTGAAATAATTCCCCACGCAATGACACTTCACCGGGAGAATTCCAATTTTATTGCTCAAAGCTGTGTGCTTATATAGAACTAAGGGGGAGATGGTAGGGCTTAGATAAATGGCAGCAACCCGTTTATTGGCAAGTTCTTTCAGATATCAGCTCCAGAGCCCAGGAATTAGTTCTCATTGGGGCTAAGGTTCCCCACAAGTGAGATTTGAAATTGGCGCTGACGTGAGAGTTCAGAAGGGTGGGAACTTTTTGCGCCACTGCAGAAATGAAGAAGGTAGGAAGAAGAAGTCCTTAGGCGCCATGTTGAGGTTTTTCTCTGGGGTATGGCTGCCATTTATTCTTTTCCCAACATTCCACCCTTTTTGTTTTCTTAGGAAGTGGGGCGTCATTTGTCAGATCCGGCTGCTTCCTGCTGTGTGGGGGTGGTGTGGGGCCTAGAAAGAGAAGTGGAGGAATGCTCATGGAGCAGGTTTGGGATTATCATGGCAGCAAGAAATAAAACCCAGTGGCTATAGACAGCTACTTTCGTAGGGGTGAAGTCAATGAATGTTCCCTGAAGCCAAAGTTGTCGATGGCATGGAACTAGTCCTGGATGGAAGAGATTGTTGGTATCAGCCACTGGTCCTGTAACAGAGACTCTAGGAAATACTGGAAGCGTTGCCTGGACATGGCGTCACCAGCACCTGAAGAAGATCAGAGCAAATAAAAACAGAATGAAGATAAAAATTAAAGGAAATGTCATTTTTTGGCAGAAGTTCCATGTTGGGGGACTGACATAGAAGAGGCCAAGGGCCATGAGAAATCTTAGAAGGTGGTAAAGACTCATGAATCCAGGATGGCAGATTAAGAGGTTCTCAGAGCTCGTTGTCTCCCGCTGTCTGATACCCATTGCATTCCATCATGCCTGGTAGTGAGCTTCATCACTGAGTTACTGTTCTCTTGGAGATGTTGGGGGTTCATCGGTCATCAGAGGCTGGTAGTGCCTATGCAAAAGCTGGTTGAAAGTTTGATTAGGAATTTTTTGCAGTTGGGTTTGAAGGCACTTCATTTTGCAGGGCAAGAGAGCACAAAAAGGAGCATCCCAATAAGGGGCCCCAAGATATGTAGTAAGTACATGGCAAGATAGGATTGGAAGAACCCTATGATGGGATTGGAGGAGGTATGTTTGAGAAATTCGGTCGATAATTCCTGCAATTTAACAACATTTTTTTTTTATTAGCCCAGATTCATTAACATAATAGCAAAATTCGTCTCTGAGGAATAGGCATGTAACCCCTTTTTCTGCAGTGAGAAGATCAATTGCCCTTTGGTTCTGTAAAGCCACTTGTGCCAATGATGTAACCTGCCGCTGCAAGGAACCCAGAGACTCAGCCATGGTATTGAGTGTTTCCTGCAGTTTTTGTTGAAGGTCATTGGATGCCCATAGAGCATGACCTATAGCTCCACCAGAGAGTCCGAGACTCGTCACTGAGGTTGTTAAAATGAGGCCTACCAGAACCGGCAGAAAGACTATCTTACGGGTGCGGGAAGGTAGGGCCAACTGTCGGAATTCGGTGGGAGTATACAAAGATAGCTGAGGAACTACAGTAACCAAGAAACAGGTGCCAGAGACATTGATCGTTGAGGTACTTAAAGACCCATTACACCAGAGGAAATGTTCAGGTTGCCTAAACACAGGGCTCTATGGGGTGTTGTAGCTCAAGGAACAAACGGGTAAAGGATTCATTATTGGCAGGTGGAAACAGATGAAAGGAAATAAAGTATTGGTGGAATAACTTTCCCACAGTGGGTTACGTGTCACATGTAGGGTTTGTCCTTTTTAGAGAAATTGTAGGGTTTTGCTGGAATATTTTCTGCCGCTAATGGGACTGCTGCTAGAAGTGGACGACTAAGTGAAGCACAGAGAAAGCACTGAGAAGTAGGCAAAGAAAGACGGGTGGAGTTTAATAATCAAAACGTTTGGTGTAGCAAATTGAGCCATGTGGGAGAGGGACCTGAGGGGGTTGAAGGCTCTGAATCCTCTTTGGATGAGCTATGGATACGATCTCGAAGTTTTGATTCTGAGTCCTTAATGTGTTCGACTACCTGGATGGTTGCCTTAGGTGGCGTAATCAGGGTGCGGCCAATAGTCATCCACCCTGTGGGTCTGACTGAGGTTGTCTGAGCATAGACAGCAAACTCAACATAGCCCCAACGTTTGGCCTTGGGGTCAGGTTTATCTAAAGTATACCATGCATTGTTATTGGATGAAGAGCCTTTATGCCACTTTATGTAACTAGAAGTCCACCCTTCAGGGTAACCGAGTGAGTGGTAAGAATAGCTACCACGTTCATCATGGAACCTGCATGACCAATAGGGGCACCCATTATATATCTCAGGCCACCAATGACAATAATCTTTTGTTTGATCAAAAAGGAAGCAAATGAAAGGCCAGTTCCAGCTACCAGGGACGAAGGTCCTTGAAGGTGACAATTTTAGGGAAATAGAGGTGCAGTTGTGGATGAAGCAAGTAGTTGCATCCACTCCGCGGACCGTCTGCATGCCATGTTCTGAGTATCGTTCCCGAAGAGTGAATAAATGCATGGTAGGTGAGGAGGGTAAAGACCAGTCCTGACAGAGCACAGAAAATAAGCAGAGCACAAAAAACAAGCAGTTAGAGAAGACTAGGGTGTTGGGAGAGCTCATTGTGCCTTCTTTAAGAGGAATTGGGCTGCAAGGAAAACCGTGTGAGCCGCAACTTAAATGGGTGAGATGGGTGTGGAGAGCAGGAGTAAAGGGGAGGTTCAGGAGGTGATTCTTGGAGTTCCTCTGGGGTGGCCCTGTCTTCAGCAGGTGGGGCCTCCTGGTGTTGTGGCTTCAACCTAGGCATGTGAATCCAGGGAGTGAGACAGTTGTCTGGTAAGGAGAGTTTGGCGGCGGTAAGGGTAAAGAGAATGACAGGATAGGGGCCTTCCCATTTTGCGGCAAGAGTCCCTTTCTCCTCTGGGGTATTATAATAGACTAGACTAACAGGTGTTAAGGGAGGAGTGTTTGGAGAGGAGACTGGGTCCGGAAGAAGCCAGTCCTGATATTTCCAGAATTCCGAGCGGAGATGGAGCAAGAGAGGCAAAGACAAATCTCGGGTGAGAGGTCCTTGTGAAATGACCAACCCAGGGGTTATAAGAGGTCTTCCATACATTATCTCAAAAGGAGACAGTAAAGATGGTTTCTTAGGGAGAGCTCTGATTCGAAGCAAAGCCAAGGGAAGGAGTTTGAAACAGTCTATGTTTAATTCCATTGTCAATTTGGTAAGGACTTCCTTTAGAGTACGATTTACCCTTTCCACTTTCCCTGAAGCCTGGGGGAAATATGGACAGTTGAAATGCCACTTGAAGGAGAGGGCTTGAGAGACCTTTTGTGTGATCCTAGAAGTAAACTCAGGGCCATTGTCATATTGTAGGGAAGTGGGCATACCAAACCTGGGGATGATGTCTGTAAGTAAGATTGAAGCTACAGTGGAAGCCTTTTTATTGGAAGTGGGAAATGCCTCAACCCAACCAGAGAAAGTGTCCACAAAGACAAGGAGGTATTTAGTGCGCCATACTGTGGGCATGTTGGTGAAGTCTACCTGCCAGTCAGCAGCGGGAATGTGTCCCCGGGCTTGGTGGAAAGGGAAAGGTTTGGGCCTTAAAGGAGTATGAGGGTTGGTCCGCTGACAGATCTGACAATTAGAGGCTATATTCTGTAGCATGGCTTGTCAGAGGGGGTGAGGGAAAAGAAACTCTGTAAAAAGAGGGTCAAAGACTGAGAATTGGAAAGGAATAGAGTATGAAGGAACTTGAAAAGATTCTTGTTCTTACTGAAAGACGTAGGGGCTTCAGATGAGCTGTCTAAAGTGGCCATTATATGTCCCCCATGGAGGCCATAATTGAAAGTGGTAGCAGCCATTCGTGCCGCCTGGTCAGCTTTGGCATTGCCCTCAGTGATAAGAAAGCCGTCCTTCTGATGGGACCTACAATGGACAACTCCCAACTGGGTGGGTAAGTGGCCTCTATTAGATTGGTTATAAAAGCTGAATTAGTGATCGCATTACCTTTGGTGGTAAGTAGGCCTCGCTACTTTCAAATATCAGCATGGGATAATAAGATATGGAAGACATATTTTGAATCAGTTTAGAGGGTGAGGGATTTGCCTTGTGCTAGAAGGCAGGCACGAGTGGATGCTATAAGTTCAGCCTACTTGTCTGTAGTTCCTGAAGGCAAAACTTTGGCCTCTATAATCTCAGTGGCTGAAAATACAGCGTATCCAGAGTAATGAGTTCCGTTCTCCCTAAAGGAACTGCTGTCAGTAAACCAGATAAGGTCAGGCTTGCTGAGTGGTCTCTCAGAAATGGAAGAATGACAGGGGAGGAAATCATCTAAGGTTTCCAAGCAATTATGAGTTGGTATGTGAGACATGGGAGTCATTGGGAGCAGTGAGGCAGGGTTCAGTGCAGAGCAGGGGAGGAAAATAATATTAGGGTTTTCCAGAAAGGAAGTGAGGGGCGACAGAAATCTGGATGTAGGGAGAGTTTGAAGGCCCTTTTAAGCTAAAAGATCCTTCAAGTGATGTGGGGAGTGGATAGTTCAAGGGGCCCCAAAAGTCAGATTAGAGGCTTCTTTGTGTAAAATTTGTCCAGTAGCCAGAGCTCTTAAGCAAGGGGCCCACCCACGGATGGTAGGGTCTAGTTGCTTGGACAAATATGACACAGGTGCAAATGTACGCCCATAGTTTTGACCTAAGACCCCAAGTGCTTGCCCCCCTTTTTCATGGACATATAGATGAAATGTTCTTGAAAGATCTGGAAGGTGAATGGCAGGTGCCTTTAAGAGGAGTTGCTGAAGCCTGCGGAAGTGGTAGATGGGAAAGGAGGCAAGAGATTCACTAGGGGGTCCCTTTGCTAGGTCATACAGGGGTTTGGAGAGAAGAGAATAATTTGGGATCCAGGCCCTAAAATTACCTGCTAATCCTAGGAATGATAGTATTTTGGCTTTCGTATAGGGCACTGAAAGATCACAGAGGAGTTGCCTCCTATCCAGTGTTATTTCCTTTTTCCCGGGTGTAAGGCAAAAACCAAGATAGGTGAGCGAAGACTGGGAAACCTGGGCCTTGTGGGGAGACTCCCTATATCCCTTGTCTTCTAGGAATTTATGAAGCTGAGCGGTGTGGGATTGAGAGTGTTCCAGAAAGACTACATAGAAGAAGGTCATAGACATATTGAAGTAGAGTAGAGTCAGGACAGGTCAGGTGAAAGGATGTGAGGTCCTGGGCAAGAAATTGGCCAAAGAGATGGGGGCTATCCCTGAATCCCTGTGGGAGGACAGTCCAGGTAAGCTGATGAGAATGGCGGGTGTGAGAGTCAGTCCATGAAAAAGCAAAGATATCCTGAGATTCTGAGAACAGGGGAATAGAAAAGAATGCATCTTTTAAATCTAGGACTGAGAAGTGAGTAGTAGTGGCATGGATCTGAGAGAGGAGGGTGTAAGGGTTGGGCACTAGCGGGTGGATGGGGTCCACAGAGGAGTTGACAAGGCGAAGTTCTTGAACCAGCCTGTAGGACACGTTAGGTTTCTTAACTGCCAGAATGGGTGTGTTGAAAGGAGAATGTGTAGGCCTAAGATACCCCTTTCATAATAAATCCTGGATGATGGGTTCTAATCCAAGGAGAAATGTGGTTGTGAGTGGATATTGTGGTTGACTAACATATCTTGAAGGGTCCCGTAAGACAATATGAATAGAACTGCATTTAGCCATAAAGGGTGTAATTGTGTCCCAAACCTCAGGGTTAAATGGTTTAGATAGTCGTGGGAGAGTGCATGAAGGAGGTGTATCTGCCCCTAGGAATATCATGAGGAAATGAGAGGTAGGAGAGGTGTGGGTTGATAAGTGAATGGTGACTTTTAATAGTGAGAGTATGTCCCTTCCCAGAAAGGGAATGGGGCAATGGCTCATAACAAGAAAGGAGTGAGTGAAGGACAAAAGGGATCGCTGCATATAACATGATTGGGGGGGGTTTGAGGAAAAATCTTTTTACCTCCTACCCTGACAATAGGAGTTTTTGAGGGTGTGGTAGGACCCTAATACTCCCTCAAAATCGAAAAAGCGGCACCAGTATCCAAGAGGAAGTTAATGAAGCGTCCATCCACCAGGAAGGTGACCCTAGGCTCTTGATTCTTGATGGTAATAGTCTGGAGGGAAGGCCCAGGACTCCATCAATCCTCCTCTGCCAAGCCCAGGTGAGGCTGGGGTTGCTGGGCAGCAGACCAACCTTCCTTCTGGGTTGTTGGGCAGTCTGCCCCCCAGTGTCCACTTTGATGGCATTTTGCGCAGGGGTTGTAGGGTGTCCTCGGCGAAGAACAATTCCTGGTCCAATGTCCCTCCTTACCTCATTTGAAGCAAGCTCCAGGGGGGGTCATATTGGGACGGCATGGTGATGGCCTTCTCTGAATGAGCTGGGCCAACATTTGGAATTTGGCATTTTCAGCCCTCTGCCTACGGAATTCACTTTCATCCTCTCTACCATGAAAAACCTTGAAAGTGACAGCGAGGATTTTGGTCTGAGGAGTAGCAGGGCCCTGTTCAAACTTTTTAAGCTTGGCTTTAATGTAAGGGTAGCTTTGGGCCAGAATATATGTCATTAAGACATGACGGCCATCAGGGGTTTCTGGGTCGAGGTTTGTGTACTGCTGAAGGGACTTGGTTAGTCTATCCAGGAATTCTGAAGGTGTTTCCTCCTTCCTTTGAATGACCTCCTGCATCTTTTGAAAGTTAACAGCCTTGCGGGTGGACTTTTTCAGTCCCGCCAAGAGGCAGGATGTAAAAAGTTCACTAGACTGTAAGCCCATAGGGGATCCTGCTCTGGGACAGCATGAGGGCCTGTGGGTGGTTATGATTGGTCGTATGATTTTCATCAGCATGGGCTTGGGCTAGCTCCCAGAACCATTGCCTTTCCTTGGGGAGAAGTTTATTGGCCAAGAGCATGTAGATGTCATGATGAGTGAGGCTATATGCTTGCAGTACCCATTGAAACTCCCGAATGTAAGTGGTGGGGTCAGTGGTGAAAGAGCCTAACTTCCTCTCTAGCTGAGTAATGTCCGACATGGAGAAGGGCACGTGGACTCTGATGACACCCTTGGGACCAGC
The DNA here is from genome assembly GCF_048772815.1 of Callospermophilus lateralis. Classification (NCBI taxonomy): domain Eukaryota; kingdom Metazoa; phylum Chordata; class Mammalia; order Rodentia; family Sciuridae; genus Callospermophilus; species Callospermophilus lateralis. Next base: position 3,682,237 of record NW_027511677.1, read on the forward strand.
TACCTCACGAAGGGGTGCGATTGTCTTGGGCGTGGGAAGGAGTCCCTTAGACCTGATAACAGGAGGACTGAAAGAGGCAGGCGGTGGACAGGAAGGAGAGGGAGGGGAAGGGAATGTCTCTGTGGAAGAGGAGGAGGTGGAGCAGGCAGAAGAGTGGGGAAGGGAGGGGGATGAAATGGAAGGTTGAGGATCCGTGGAATCAGGCAGAGGAAGAGGAGGATTTTGCGGGAGAGAAGGGTCAGTTGGGGCTGGGGGATAAGGTGGGGGTTGATCTGCTGGGTCGAATGAGGAAGAATCTGCGAAGTCAGGAGTAGAACAAGGGGAAGAGAGGGGTTTGCAAGCAAGAAGGACCTGAGAGGGAGGGCAGGAGGAGCAGAGACAGGGTGCTGTGTGAGAAGGCTAAAACATTCAATACAGGGAATCTCACTCCACTTTTTCCGATGCTGGCAGTAATTAAAAAGGTCCAAGAGGAGGTTTGGATCTAAGGAGCCTTCTGGAGGCCAATGATTGCCATTATCCAGTGGATATGTAGGCCAAACTTGGGTACAGAATTTGATTAGAAGTTTGGGCTTGATGTCTGGTGTGAGGGAGAGTGTGGCCAGATTTTTTATTAAACTTTAGAGAGGTGAGGTTTCAGGTACAGATAAAGAGGTGTCCACAGTCACAGGGAGAGATGGAAGAGAGAGAGAGAGAGAGAGAGAGAGAGAGAGAGAGAGAGAGAGAGAGAGAGAATAAGTGTAAGCAAGAGAGACAAAGAGAAAACCCGGCCTGGAACGGACTCCGGGAAGCGCTCAGGGCGAATGGGGGTCAGGTGGGCATCCCCAAAATGACCAGCCATCATGAGGAAATACAGAGGGCACTACCTGATCGTCACCAGTGAAGTGCGATCTGTGAGACCCAATGGGTTCGGAGCCACGGGCAACCTGACATCAGGAAAGTTTTCGAACGCAGCAGAAGAAGTAAGTAATGAAAACAGAACTCCGGCTCCAGCAGAATGCAGTTCCAGGATGGGAGTTCAGTTTTCCCCGAGCAGAGAGGCAGCTTCAGCCAGACACAGCAGGCCCGCAGGAAACAGCAACTCTAGCCAGCAGCGGCAGCAGCAGCAGAGGAGGAAAAACCACAGAGCCTCTCATGTAAACTCAGAAGCCTCACACCCCAAAGAGAAACGGATCACCAGAGGGTCCACTGCAACCAGTAAAGGTCTTAGTGGGAGGAATTCCCTCCCCCCTACCAGGCGTCTAGAGTGTGACAGACGATCATGGTCACAAAGCCAGCGGTAGCCCGAAGGGAGTTGGCGAGCCGGGGTCAGGGGAGGCTTACATACAACAAATCAGTGGTGAGTGCAGGAAGCCTGCGTCTGAAAAGAGCAGACCAGGGCAGAGTGCCACGGTGGAGCAGTGGACGGGGCTCTTGTTGGAAAGAGCTCACCCATATCCTCACACGGGGCACCAGAATGAAAGAACTCCCCACGCAAAGGCACTTCACCGGGAGAATTCCAATTTTATTGCAAAAAGCTGTGTGCTTATATAGAACTAAGGAGGAGATTGGAGGGCTTAGATAAATGGCAGGCAATCCGTTTATTGGCAAGTTCTTTCAGATATCAGCTCCGGAGCCTAGGAATTAGTTCTTATTGGGGCTAAGATTCCCGGCCAGCAAGGTTTGAAATTGGCGCCAGCAGAAGAGTTCACACGGGCGGGAACATTTCGCACCACTGCAGAAAAGAAGAATGTAGGAAGAAGAAGTGCTTAGGCGCCATGTTGGTTTTTTTTTTCTGGGGTATGGCTGTCGTTTATACTTTTCCCAACAATGAGTATACCAGACAGTGCCTTGATTGACTGGTTTTTATGAAAATGGTGTTTAACAGAGATGCCAGAAAGTTGGATCCTGCTGATTAGTGGGCCAAGAGCAAAGGTGGGCATGTGTGTGATAAAACATCAGTGGTGGGACCATGTGGATATGCCATTGGCTTCCAAATGGCTTGTGACTGACATGGTGAAGCCAGCAGACCCTTATATGTAAAGGCATCTTGTTACATGGAGAGGATTCAGGACATTGTTCAGAATCAGGTTGCTATGTTCAAGAGGGCAAGCTATGTGGAATAGAAGCCTGGTTCTTTTATTCTCCTACAGACCCTGACCCACCACATGTGACAGAAATCCCTCACACACTGTGTCCCCGTTGAACTCCTTGTATTTCATGAAGCAAATACCAAACTTCCAGTGCAGCACCAAGAAACACCACGAAAATAGAGGATGACCATATGGCTTCATAGTCCACACTAGAGACATTTAGCCCCAGGGGGCCACAGTTTACCTTCAAAGGGAGAATTCAGCACTGGTGTCTCATGTTCATTGGAAAATAAGAAACCATGTCCTCCAGGTCACATAGATGCCCAGGTTTATGGTTTCACTAGAAAGGAAGCTAAAGCACGTGACAACAACATATATTTCAAGTGCCCAACCTCACAGGCAGTATCTCAAGAAGTCTCTAGGACAACAGACCTCCATGTTTTTGAAGTGTTTACCCTGTCCCTTACTTTTGGAAACTCCTCTAACACTTCCAAGGTTGTGAACTTCTGATCGCATTCCATTCCAGATATGTATTCATGGATTTTCTAACTCTTCTCCTCTAATTGTGTCTTACATGGGGTGAAGGTGTTGTCAAGGTATTGTTCTGGATGAGAGTGGGAAGATTTTTGTGTAGCACATATTTACATACACATTGGATTCATTTTCCAATTTTTCCATTCGAAATACTGAATCCCTGTCAGTAACCCATACCCTAATAGACTCTGACTACTAATCCTAATATGATGGAGACAAATAACCCAAACATAATATTAATACAAGCAGTTCAGAGGAGGCATGGTGTATAGTTGGTCTTGCCTTTTGCATGATATAGTGTAGGAGTTATAAATCTTGTCAATTGTTTGTTGAAATAGTACTCCATGTGTTTTTAAAGTTAACACATATGTGAATTTCTGTCTCCTTTTTTCTGTAGCCAATTCAGCACATGTATTTTTATATGCACATATAAAATCATACCTGGTATCACACGTACATTTTTGTGAGGTGGCTAACTTGGCAGAAACAAAGTATGAGAAGAGATCACCCCTCCTAAACGCTTTTGGAACTGAAAATTCAAACTATGAGTGAGATTTTTAGTTGAACAACATTATACATAAATCCATGTTCAGTAAAATTAATATTTTTGGATCGGTGGATGATATATATTTCACGATGAATTTTGATTGGCATATATATTGCTACTTTCTAATGTTTCTCTGTGAGATATATATATATATATTGTCTAGATTTTTCCAAATATAAAATATATGTGTCCTATTATACACTCCCTAAATAATTCACTCATGCTCATGTATGTGGTTTTATAATCAAATTTTCATACGATTATTTTCAGAAATATTCATCCACCTGAAATACATATTTGTTTTCTAGTACTGAAAACTCACTTCACTGAATGGTGCAAACAAATCCTTATATTTCTACTGTAACTGACCCAATTTAACATCAATGCAAGTAGATTCCAAAGGGGCATGATGTGTATTTTGACGTTCATTTTTATTTAACACTGGTACATTACTATTTCTTCAGTTTTTGTACATCATAGTATATACATTTCATCCACAAGTTCACAAATTTAAAGACATTTGAAACACATTCAATCACTTCCTGCTTCAGTACACATGTATTCCTCCTTGCTTTTGACTGGTTATTTATTGAGACTTCTTTCCAAACACATTATTTTCGATTTCCATAATCAATTTTGAAGCAAAACTCACACACACTTTATGATAAACCACAACCCTAATATTACCATTAGATGTATAACTGGTTGGAATGAATGTATGTATGTCAATATGACATTTCCTGTGTATTTTCAGATATCAATTTATTCCAATTTCTAAAGTTGGAATCTGTTATATTATATATTCACACATGGTACACCTATTTGTGCCCCCAATACTAATTTATATCTCTTCTAAATATTGCTCCCAGAAATGGTGCAAGAAAGACTCATGTCACCTGATCTACATATACATTTTATCACAGTAATATTCTGGCCACAAAATGCAAAGTCACACTTACAATTGTACCAAAGCCTAAATGGAATGTGAGTATGGATTATGAAAATCACCCATGTCCATGTTGCCTAATGCTCTCAAATGTCAATCCTATTGGTGACTACATATTTGTTTCTTCCTAAGATTATGTATTCAACCTCAAGCCTGTTGAAAATGTCTAATCCTATCAATCACTTCATCATTTGCCTGATTTCCTAATGTCTCTAATGATATCTGCTTTCCTACATATTTTCCCCAGTTCATCATTGTGACTGACTCTTCAAATGTGCTGACATTTACATTTTCTGTCTACCTGAAACCCTATTGCTAAGGAAGTTTTTGTCCAAATCCTATACTGACTCTTTTTTCTAATCCTATCAAGTATCTTCCTAATCCTACCAACTATCCTTTTTTGACTGGATGTTCTCTTCAACATTCAATTATCCAAGGTACAAGGTCCTATGCCATTATGTATAGATTTATCTGAGACACATGTGCACAACATAATTCAGAGTAAACTATCCCAATCAAGGATCCAATGCCCTTTTGGGCTTCAAATCTTACCTAGATTTGTGTTTTCATACATATATTTCACCTCTATATATCCTTATAAATATTGCAGGTTCCCAATACCATTATTCATGCAGCAGAATGATTCCTAACCCAAATCAATCATGTTATTAATCCTAACCATACTTTGTTTCCTCAACCTAACTTTACAGAAAAGCAAGGACAAAGTTGTTCTTATATAGAAATGTAAGAGATCTTCCACCTGCTGAGAACCTCAAAGGTCCATGCAGAAGTGAACCCTGGGGAAGATATAGAAAGCTATGAAGGACCTGAGAGAGCGAAAGTCATCTTTCATGACAAAAAAAAAAAAAAAAAAACAGGTCAGGATGAAGGGGTGTGTCTGAAGCAGTCTCTCTCTTCTTAATGTAGAGAAGATGGACCAAACCAGGCTTGTGTGGAGAGCTGTTTACGGGTGCCTATGTTTGATATACCATTCTTACTTGTGAAAGTGTCACAGGAAGTAGGGGCAGCCTCCATCTATTGGGACACTTGGAAGCAACTGTTAGGACAAAGATGTTGCCAAGGCAGTGACCTCATTCAGTTCCTGAAGGAAGTGACCTATATAACTTTCTTGGTGATGGAACTCTCTGAACTTGGGATCCAGGAAGCCAGGTACCCAGAGTCATTCCCAGTCCCAGTCCCAGTGGCCACACATGTTTGGATTTACCAAGGACAGAATCGGTCTTTCTGTGTAACTACTGATGTGAGGATAGCCAAATTCCAGGAGAGCTCTGAAGAGGGGCCTTTCCTGAGAAAGCAGGTAGTGTCTCACTACTGGCACCTGACAACTTCACAGTGTTGGCCAAGGAGACCAGATGTGACATAGGACAGCCCATTTCGGGGAAACGTAGTATGTCCCATCAGTCAGAGGACACTCCGGATAGTCACAGACCTACTTGGGGGAAGGAGTTGACTTTGTGGGTGTGCGTGTGAGTTTGTGGTTTTGTCTCATGATCTTAGAATATATAGGAAAGTCGGTTTGTTTGATTTGGAGTGGACTGTTTCTAGTAAGTCTTTTGACAATGCGAGTGTTTCTATGTCTGTTTATCCCACTGTGTCCGTGGTTGTAGACATTAGAAAAGAGAATGCATCAATGGATGTGTCCTGTCTAGTAGAAAACTTCACAGCATTCATCCTGCCCAATTTATGAATGGACTGTGGCTTTCCTAATGGATGGGCAACAACTACTATCTTCCTAAGTTCCTGTATGTCTTCTTGAATTCTGGCCACTCTCCAGAATAGGTTCAGGGTTTTGTGTCCATGATATGTACCACCTCCAAGCTCTGTGACATGGCCATGTACTGGATAGCTGAAGGGAATGGGATCATCTCAGAAAACTCAGATATCATTCCAGAAACCCTGCAATGGGCCATTTGCTTATCTATTGTTCTGTTGCCCTGAATGTCAGAAAGGTCTTTGCCTCAGGCCACTCCTTTGTGAAGCCTGAAGGAAACGGTTTTCAAGGGGAATTAATGGGCATCATCTGTTGCTCTTTGCTTAATTGCTTTGGAAAGGAATGTGTCTGCATCAGACTCTTGGCCATGTGTGAGGCTGTTGCATAGATTCTCAGCACCTGATGGATCTAAAGAAAGTTCCCACGTGTGCTTCCAAAACCAAAATGGCCAAAAAAGCAGTCATTGTGGACGAAGTCTCTCGCCTTCCTCTGTAACGTTCCTAACCTCCATCAAGTGAAAATAGGGATCCTTTGTGTCAAATGAGTTCTCAAAACACTGCAGATGATAGCCCATATGTGCTTGGGTTTTCTCATGATTCCAATTCACATAAAGAGTCTATACCCGAGAGTCAGTAGGCCTCAAATTGGAGAAGCAGAGCAGTATTTATGGCAGGCTTATTTGATCACTCCTGGTTCTCAGGAAGGGTATCCAGGCAACCCTGACTTTAGGCAAATTATGGGCAAGGGAGTTTATTTTGTACACTGTCTTGGGCTGAGCCCCTCATGGAAACCTCCAGCCACAGGTTATGATGAGTGTCTATATGGAAGAAGATGAGGGCCTTGTGGGAGTGTTTTGGTTTTAATTGTGATCATTTGTGTAGTGCTTGAAAGTGATGACAGGGTCTACCTGGGCTTGAACTCTGGTGTGATTCCCCTTAGAGTCTGAGTTCTGGAACTGATCTCAGAGAAATATTGCCATGAACTGTGTTCAGATTTTAGGAGGCCACACATTGGATTTCCCCTTGGAAACTGAGATCAAAAAAGAAGGGTGACTTTCCACAGAGCCTTGGAATCTCAGCTAAGATATCACATGATTTTATTCTGAAAGATGTGGCAGCCATAGTTGACAGTCAGAACACCCATGGACGTCACATTGAAGACCTCAATGGGCCTGGCTTCATGTGACCTTTTGACCACTCTATGGGATGACTTGCCTGTGAGATTTCTCCAGAGATTTCATTGAAATGAGTTTCCTCACCATTTAATGGTTCCTGAATGAACTGAAACCCACAATGCCTCCAACTTCATCCATGAAAAATGGCTAAATAAATACAATAAAATTTTTGAAATTCCCTTAACCAGGTGGCACTGGAGAACCTTTGGATGTCTTTTTCCTGATCATGAGTGTACAAGAGAATGCCATGATTGACGGGGTTTCATGAAAATGGTGTAGAACAAAGATGCCAGTAAGTTGGACCCTGCTGAGTAGTGGGCCTATTGCAGTGGTGGGCAGGTGTGTGATAATACATCTGTGGTGTGGCCAGGAGGATTTTCCATTGCCTTCAAAATGGCTTGTGACTGATATGGTGCAGCCAGCAGACCCTTCTTGTTACATGGAGAGGTTTCTGGGCAAAGTTCAGAGTCAGATTTCTATGGACAAATGGGCAAGCTTTGTGAGATAGAAGCCTGGTTGGTGCATTCTCTGTCACCACAAGTGACAGAACTCCCTCCAATACTGGGTCCCAGTTGAACTCGTTGTATTTCATGAAGCAAATACCAAACTCCCAGTGCAGCAGCAAGAAACACCACAAAAAGTGGAGGATGACCAAATGGCTTCACAGTTCACACGGGGAGACACTGAGCACCAAGTGGCCACAGTTTACCTATAAATACAAAATTCAGCACTGCTGCCTCATGTTCATTAGAATACAAAAAACCATGTCCTCCAGGTCACGTAGATGCAGACCCAGCTTTTATGGTGTCACTAGAAAGGAAGCTAAATCTCCTTACAACAACATATATTTCAAGTGCCCAACCTCAGAGGAAGTTTCTCAAGAAGTCTTTAGGCCGGCAGAGCTCCACGTCTTTGGAGTGTTTACCTGTTAGACCAGGACGCTAGAAAAGACCACTGACTCAAATTAAAATCAAATAAAATTAAGCTTATTATTTCCACCGGCCGTGCTGCCTCTCCCTCCCAAAATGGTGGGAACAAGACAGCATCCCCAGCTTTCCTACAGCCCAGTTTTATAGCCCAGAAAGTTACACAAAAGTGGGGTTACAGATAACAGAACTCTGATAAACATCACATTAAAGGTAGTTTACAATTTTTTTGCTGTCCCTACATCAGAATTCATGAGGACCATTAGAGCCTCAGAGAGGGTTGTTGTCTGTCCAGAGAAGGCAAATATTTATGATGTGTCACTAAAGTTTCAGAGAGGGCTGCTATCTGGTCAGAGAGCTGGGCATGCGTGAGTTCAAGACGTGGGCAGGCATTCCACGCAGGTTCAGAATTTGAAGTAATTTATGGTAAAGCCAAAATTATCTTTTCATGGCTTTGTGGCATGATGGCTCCCAATTTTAATAAAAGATCAGGTTGGGTCTACAATTTCCCCCTTTTCTCTGTGTCCCTTTCAAATCTTTGATAGATTATGGGAAGAACACTGAGGAAATTTTTATCCCTCAGATAAGAGTCTCCAAAATTTTACAACTCACCCAAAACCGATCTCCCTGATTTTACCTGACTTAATTAATTATTTATATTGATAGTCTATTTATCTTTCTCTCCATTGTTGTAAAAAGAGTGGCATCACTAATTTTTTCTTCTTCTCTCCTGAGACAGGGTGACGTGAGTGGGCTCGTCGTGAGGGACATGAGTTGACTATTAGAAGTCAGTTGAGAGACATGAGTTGCCCTTTAGAAGTCAGTTCGGTTTGAAGTCAGGTTGGGGAAGAACAGGTTGTAAAGTCATCTGTGAATGGATTCTTCTATGAGTGAAACAAAAACCATGAGTACTGAATAAATGTTGCAGCAGCTGGAACATGTCACTGTATAGAAATTCCCTCACCAGTCTTTAATATCCCCAATTATCAGGACTGTCAACTTAATATTTAACTTTAAGTGTTACAGTTGGCCCTCCCAATAAGACACAGTTTAATAATTTAATGTCATCTGATCTTGTAAAAATCCTTTTACTAGTATGACCTCTGCGTCTAATAGAGAAACCTTTAATTCTGTTACTCAGGGCTGGATAATCGTACTAGCAAACACCAAGCCTACCTGTGTAGGTTAGGAATATCTGTAGGTCTTAAACTGAAAACTTCTGCCTGTGGCAGCTCTTCTTGATAGTCTCTTTTTATAAGTATTAGGCATTCCTGTGTGAGAATCCTTCTTTGTAGCCTCCAGTCTTACTTATTTTGGGAGGATAAGATAAAGTGCATACCTTAAAATTTTATTATTATTATTATTATTATTATTATTATTATTATTATTATTTAAAATGCCCAGGAGTGGCTGTATTTTGGTCTTAACTGTCTTTGCTAAGTGTTTAAGATGAAGCAGTCAAACTGACTTTTGTTTCTATCTATTGTTAACAGTCAGCTGAGCTTTTGTGGGAATCAATTTTGGGGAAACTTGAGAGGAGATTCTCAGTTCTGCTAGTGCCATTTGCGCTAGGTGGGTCCAGGTCTTGCTTGACCATTTGGCTTCCCTCAGAAGCATCAGGGATGTCTCCTTTCTCTGATGACTCTCCTCTTTGTAACAAATGCACTGATTGGCTTTCTGTTCTCCAGTGGTCTCATTAATCTCCCTGATCAGGAGGTTATGTGGCCCAGAGTTGCAAAGCTCTTTAGAGAAGTCCCCTGTTCCCTGGATTCAGACTGACTCAGAGGGCAAGAGCCAAATATTGGTTTTCTTGGCCCTTTTCATTTAACATTCATTTTAAATCCTAATCTTAAAAATCCAGCAAATAAATTTTAACAGCCTTACATTAAGAGTACTGTTCTTTAATGTCTATAACTTTATAATTACCTTTTTATTAATTGGGATCTGTATTATTCTGTCTGTATTGTAGTTGATGACTTATTATCTTGAATAAACCCATGTTGTGTTCTTATAGCAACGCATTTGTAAAACACTAACAGGGAATCTTTAGATCACTTATAAGAAAATTTCAAACTAAAATTAACAAAAGTAAAAATACTTAGTTCGTGTAATATCTTCCCTGAATTTTTTGGCTGAGTTATACATTATATCCCCTGTTTGAGATCCTAGGAATATTGACAATAAAAAAAAAAACTTTTTAACATAACTTTAAAGAAATATTATCTGACGTAATCGTTTCATAGTCATTCTCACATGTAGTAAGATGGGACACACAGCCTTATCTCAGGAAAGGCAGGGCTCTTTATAAATCTTAACTATTTTAGTTCTAAAGCTGATCTTTATTTTTAAATATCATTTGACAATGTTTAAATAAATTGTTTGAGGTCACATGAACATTAGCTAACACCATATGATATCACATTTAAAACATGAATTAAAGAAAGGCTGAAAGTTTTTAACCTTTACAAAGATTAGGCTCTAATTAACTTAAAAATACATTTAAATTGTTCCCCAATGTAAAAAGTAACATAAAAATTTACATATCTTATTGATAACAGGTAAATAAATCCACAATATATTTTTTACCACACAACTTCAGAGCACCAGCTTGATATAATACTCTTTAAACGTTTCTACCTTACAGACTTCCATACCTGTAAGATATGAAAACATTAATAGCATAACAATTACATTTATGTTTCTACATTAATCAAGTTTGGCTTTTAAAGAAATGGCAGTACGGTGCTCTAAAATAACAGTTTTTATTTAATCAGTTGTTTAATTTTTATGGTTGCTTGCTCTAGAAAACATAAATCTTAATAAACTCAATGTTATGGGTAAACTTATGTTTTAAGAAATTTTTGTCTCATTAACACATGACTGATTTTTACAATCTTATACAGAGTTTACTAAAAAAAATACAGATCTTAGTAAATCAATCAGATATCTAACAAAAGTACTCATGAATGAGTAATCCCATATCAAATTTACTTTACTTATTTATCAAAAAGTTAGAGAAATGTATTGAACAGTGTAAACCATTTTTATGTTGAAGGAAAGGTACTAGAGCCAAGGCATATTAGACATTTTGTAGATGTTAATATTTTGTTAGATGTTTGAACACCTAGAAAACTTTGTAAGCTTAAATTTAAAGACATTTGTTTTTATCTCTTTATCCAATTTAAATTGAAACATTTAAATCACGTGAATTAAAGATCTTTGGATCCACTTTTTTAAAATTTGTTTTTACGAGCGCTATTTTTTTATGAGCGCTCCTTATATATGTTAATTTGTGTATCATATATATGATATACGGATATATGTATATATAGACATACAACACATAACAATTTGTGCACACATAATAATAGTAAAGGCCTTGTAGCTTTTCGTAGTTGAAATCTTTATTGCAATGTTTCAAAAAGTCCACAGTTGGTCAAAGATAGAACTGATCAGAAAAACATTAACCTAGGTCTGTATGCTCAAAATCATGAGGTCAAAAAACATAAAGTATCTAAGAAAAAAAATAAGAGTCCTAGAAAAAATGACTTGCCAGTAATTAGTAAATAACATACAATTTACCTTTTTTTCCCTTAGACCTCAAATCACTCTCCTACAAAGCTTGCAGGCTTCTTTCATTTGCATTTCAACATAAGTCATGGCTGAGGTCTGGAAGGAGCAGCAAAAAAACTGCTATTCTGAACAGACATCTCAGGACTAAGGCATTTTAACCATAATTTTCAGGTTCAGATGTTGAAAATTATGATACAAGTTTAAGATACAATTCACAAAATTTTATATCTTTACATCTTGTTTTGTCAACAGACACCATACTATGATTTACTATTTATGTCCAAATTAATGCACTGGTACACACAGTGACATTTTCCCAGGCTACCCAATTCAAAATTGGTGAAAAAAAAAAAAAAAAGACCGTATGATTGGGAAGTTTCTTGCCAACTTGGAAGTAGAGTTCTTCAGTTATCCATCCTAAGTATTTAAGTTCTCTGGCATGAATTATCTGAAATCATAAACTAAACAATTACCTAAACCCGACTTTTTACTCCAAGATTGTGCAATGCTTCAAAAACCCATTCAGTTACCAGATTGTTAAAATAAAACATCATCATTTAGACACACATTCAGCTAAGATCATTCCCCAAAAACAATTTATAATATCAACACATTATTGCAGATGTCTTAAAGGGCCAGAAACTAAGACACAATACAGACAGAAAGGAGGTCCAGACTATGGCTGTCAGACAGAACCCTTTAAACCAGAGCAGATAAGAGAAAAATCTCCTACAGCAGTGGCACCATAGATGTCCCCACAAGGGGACCAGATGTTTTCACCGAAGGGCAACCTGAAATGTAAAATAAAGTGTCTCCATGGTGACTTTACTGCATTTAGTGTCACCTTTTTCTTTTTCTCTTTTTTTAACAAGACAGAGGTGGCATAATCCTTACAGTGCAGGGAAGGAAGGAGGTAATTCCCTGAATCAACAGGGCTTTGGCAGCTGCTGGGAGTCCCTCAGTTTCCCCTTTTACATACAGGATTAGCTCCTCTGATTCAGTTCCACATCAAGCATGCTCTATCTCCTAACATTTCAGTAGATAGCTCTCACAAAGTTCCGGGGCGGAGGGGGGGTACAAGATTTGTAACTTAAAGTTTGGTTCCTGACCTTGAAGCCAATTAATACAAATTTAATAATGAGGACTGGGTTTTGAGAAAAAGAAAAAAGGAGTTTTATTGCTTGGCTAACAAAGGAGAAACACAGGGGACTCTGCCAAAGTTGTGACTCTCTTTATCTGGAGGGACAAGGGGTTTTAAAGGAGTTTCACTTGTTAACCTGGGAGATACTCAGTTCTTAGGTCCCCAGCAGGCATAGCCCTCTGCAATGGGTGTGCTCCAGGCAGCCAGCTAGGGTCTTCTATCATCCTGCTTTACAATGGGGGATAAAGTTCATTGCAGTTCCTTAAAACACAGTCCAAAGGGGTGTCAGGCTTAATCTCTTTATTTCTGATTTTCATGTCCAATATACTTAAGTTTTTACCACCAATATCACACAACAAAACGAACAAAAACAAACAAACAAAAAACCAAAAAATAGAACACAGAACACAAAAAAACAGAAACCCAGCGCCTAAACACAGAAAGAGGGCAAGAGTGCAACATCTTGCTAAAGCTCCAGGGTAGGAGCGCATGCGTGCCCGTCGGCACCTCTCTACAGTTCCAGAGGAATTCCCTACAGAACAGAACAGAGGACAGAAAGATTCTCGTTACTGTCCTGGACAGAAGTATATGTGAGCCTCCCCGTGCCACATCTCTGTCATCAGAAGAGATCTCCCTTAACCAGATATCAGATGTTATAAAGGAGCCACTTACCTATGGAGGCGTCCTCCATCAGGTGCTTGCTAATAGTTTTAGTGCAGAGGTTCACTGCAGTGCTCCCTGGACTAAAGGCTCTCTTCCAAATATAAAGAAGATGGACCAAATCAGGCCTGTGTGGAGAGCGGTTCCTTGGTGCCTATGGTTGATATACCATTCTAATTTGTGAAAGTGCTACAGAAAATAGGGTAAGCCTCCTTCTCATGGTACGCTTGAAAGCAACTGTTTGGACAAAGTGGTTGCCAAGGCAGTGACCTCATTCAGTTCCTGAAGGATGTGACCTCACTTCAATCCCTTGGTAATGGAACTCTCTGAACTTGGGATCCAGGAAGCCAGGCACACAGAGTCAGTCTCAGTCCCAGTCCCAGTGTCTCACTTGCTTCGATTTAGCAAGGACAGAGTCAGTCTTTCTTGGTACCTACTGATGTGAGGATGGCCAAATGCCAGGAGTTCTCTGAAGAGGGGCCTTTCCTGAAAAAGTAGGTAGTGGCTCACAGCTGGCTTCTGACCACTTCACAGAGTTGGACAAGGAGACCAGATCTGAGACAGGAAACGCCATATCGGGGGAACATAGTATGGCCCAGCAGTAAGAGGATACTCTGGAGAGTGAGAGACCTACTTGGGGAAGGAGGTGCCTTTGTGGGTGTGGATGTGTGTTTGTGGTTTTGTCTCATGTTCTGAGAATAGGCAGGAAAGTCGGTTTGTTTGGTTTGGAGTGAACTGTTTCTAGTAAGTTGTTTCACAAGGCGAGTGTTTCTATGTCTGTGTATCCCACTGTGTCCGTGCTTGTAGACATTAGAAAAGAGAATGCATCAATGGATGTTTCCTGTCAAGTAGAAAGCTTCCCAGCATTCATCCTGCCCAATTTATGAATGCACTAGGGCTTGCCTTATCGATGGGCAACACCTGCTATTTTCCTAAGTTCCTGTTTTCTTCCTGAAATCTAGCCACTCTCCAGAATAGGTTCATGCATTTGCATCCACGATATGTACCACCTCCAAGCACTGTGACATGGACATGTACTGGATAGCTGAAGAGAATGGCAAGCATCTCAGAAAAGTCAGATATCACTGTGACCCAGAAAGTCTCAGTAGAGAAACCCTGCGAAGGGCCTTTTGATTACCTATTGTTCTGTTGCCCTGAATGTCAGGAAGGTCTTTGCCTCAGGCCACGCTTTTGTGAAGCCTGAAGAAAACAGTTTTCAAACGGAAATGAATGGGCATCACCTGTGGTTCTTTGCTTAAATGCATTGTAAAGGGATGTGTCTGAATCAGCCTCTTGGCTCTGTGTGAGCCTGTGGCTTAGATTATCAGCACCTGATGGATCTAAAGAAAGATCCCATGTGTGGATCCAAAATCAAAATGGCCAAAAAATCAGTCATTGTTGATGAAGTCTCTCGCATTCCTCTGTAAGGTTCCTGACCTCAATCAAGTGAGAAAAGGGATCCATTGGGTCAATTGAGTTCTTCAAAGCCTTGCAGATGCTAGCCCATAGGTTCTTGGGTTTTCTTATGAATCCAATTCAAATAAAGAATCTAAACCCCACCGTCAGTAGGCCTCAAATTGAAGAACAGAGCTGTATTAATGGCAGGCATATTTGATCACTCCTGGTTCACAGGAAGGGTGTCCAGGCCACTCTGACTTTTGGCAAATGAGGGGAAAGGGAGATTATTTGGGACACTGTCTTGTGCTGCGCCTCTCATGGAATCCTCCTGCCAGAAGTTATGATGAGTGTCTATTTGGAAGAAGATGAGTGCCATTTCGGAGTGTTTTGGTTTTAATTGTGGTCATTTGTGTGGTGGTTGGTAGAGATAATTGAGTCCATCTTGTCTTGAACTTTGGTGTGATTCCCCTTAGAGACTGTGTTTTGGAACTGACCTCTGAGAAGGTACAAGGTCCTGTGTCATTGTATATCCATATTTCTGGGACATCTCTACGGAACGTAATTCAAAGCTAAGTATACCAATCAAGGGCCAAATGAACTTCTGGGCTTCAAATCTAACCTAGATTTCTGTTTTCATACTTATATTGAAAGGTTAATAAAATAGGTACTTGTCACTTGCTGTTTTTCTGTATGCTTAATAAAACACTGTTGAAATCTTGAGAACTGTTTGCTCTTCTTGTTCCCAGAATGTGCTGCCCCCAACTGCCAAACTGCAGAATGTACTCCATCAACCATTTGCACGCAAACCGCCCACTCGCCCTTACCCATCAATAAACTTCCCTCCCTGCCCTCTCCAAGGAAAATATATAAGCACTTCTTAAGCTGTTCTCAGGGCTCTCTGCTCTGTTCAAGCGAGCTCTGAGCCCTTGCATGCCGGACTCCCAATAAACCCTTTGCTGTTGCATTAGACAGTCTCTTGGTGGTCTCTTTCATCGATGCTCACCCGACCTTTACTTCTGGTGGCCCCAGCGAGATCCGGCAGCTGCAGATGAAAGACCCCCAACGGGATGCTCTGGGGGTAAATAAGGCCCCTCTTTCTGGTTTCAGGATTCAGGTTAGGGTTTGACAAAATGGCTATTGGTAAAGAGCGTGAGCTCTCTCCCACGGTGGCTGACACACATGTCACAGAGCCACAGGCCATGTCCCTGGGGGATGGACTCGGGAAATCAAGGAACCATAGTCTCCTTGACTCAGTGATATTTTCTTTCAGATTCGGAATTGCCAGCCCATCAGGTTTTGCCGGCTACTCAGTCCTGGTCTCAGTATTGGACGTCCATTGCCTGTCTTTATTGTCTTGTCTTGTCTGTGTCATGTGTTGTTGCTTTCACTGTCTGTGTATATTTTATTATGGGACAGAGCACTTCAATGCCTCTGTCCCTGACCCTTAATCACTGGACCAAAGTCTGCTTAAGGGCTCACAATCTTTCTTTTTCATTAAAACACCAGACCTGGCAGATTCTGTGTCTCAGAATAACCCACCTTTGTAGTCGGATGGCCTCTAGAAGGATGTTTCTACTTCTCACTAATTTGAAAAGTCTGAGATATTGTCTTTCAGCCGGGGCCACATAGACATCCAGATCAATAGCCATATATCTTAACTTGTCAGGACCTCTGCAAATCTCCTCCTCCATGGGTGAAGCCTTTCCTTGTCCCTGCACCCACTCCTACTCCTTCCCCTATGATTCTATCTCTCAAACTCTCTGTTCCTCAACCTCCACCCTCTGTTCTCCCTGAGTCTCAAGACTCTACTCGTCCTTATCCTCTGCCCTTGTCCCCCAACCCCCAAAACCCTGTAAGTAATTCCCCTGCTGCTGACTCAGCCTCTCCACCATTCGAGGAAGCCAGAATGGCCCAGCGCCCTCCAGATGACTGTCCCATGACACACACAGCGCCTCCTTCCCTGGAGGAAGCTGGCCCGGCTAAAAAAACTCAGAGAACTCGCCAACGTTTTCACACCTGCCTACTTGGAATGACTGCCAACAACTCCTAGGGACTCTCTTCATGACAGAGGAATGAGAGAAAAACCTCCTGGAAGCTAGAAAAAAATATCCTCGGACCTGATGGGCGACCAACACAACTTCCCAACATAATAAAAGCTGCCTTCCCCTTTAACCAACCCAACTGGGACCCAAACACCTTTGAAGATAGGGAGCATCTGTCCAATTATTGCCAGGCTCTAATTGCGGGTATCCAAGGGGCCGCTAGGTGACCAACTAATTTGGCCATGGTAAGAGAAATTATTTAAAGGCCTGATGAATCTTCCTCTATGTTTCTAGAGAGAATTATGGAGGCATATAAGAGATATACTCCTTTCGATCCTCAGGCAGCAGATCAAAAGGCATCTGTCACGATGGCCTTAATTGTTGAAGCTGCCATGGATATTAAAAAAAAAAAAAAGTTAAAAGAGAGATTTAGTCAGAGAAGCCGAAAAAGTATACTATAAGAGAGAAACAGGGAAAAAGAAATGGAGCAGAGGGAGGATGAGAGAAGCAAAAGAAAGACTAAGGCATTGACTAAGATCCTGGTCACAACAAGAAAGAGGCCAGAAATTAAGACATAAGGTTACAGGAAGCGATACCTGGGCCCGTGCCACAGGCCACCCTGGCCTCAGATCAATGTGCCTACTGTAAAAAAAAAGGACACTGGGCCAAAGAGTACCCTATAAAGAGACAGACATGCCAGCCAGCCATTCTGACTCGGGGATGACTAAGAAAGTTGGGGTTCAGATTCTTTCCCCTAGCTCAGGGTAAGATTTGAAGTGTAGGGGACCCCAGTAAACTTTGAAGTGAATACAGGAGCAGTATACTCAGCCCTTAAGGCCCCATTGGGCCGTCTATCAAATAAAAGGTCTGTAGTTCAAAGGGCTAACGGCAGTAAATATCGGGCTTAGATTTCTAAGAGGACCATGGACCTGGGGAAAGGAAAAATCCATCACTCCTTCCTAGTAATCCCAGAATGCCCGCACCCATTGATGGGCAGAGATCTGCTCACCAAGCTCTGGGCCAAAATAACTTTTAACCCTGAAGGCCCCCAAATGAAATTTCTAAATCCTTCAGTAAAAACTCCTATAGTCACGGCTTTCACTATATTAGTAGAAGATGAACGTCCACTCTTCACACCCCCCAAGACTGATCAAACAGGCAAGCTACCCCAGAAATGGATAACAGATTACCGAGATGCATGGGCAAAAACTGCTGTGTTAGGCCTGGCCGTGAAACAACCTCCAATAACAGTGGATTTAAAAACCTCAGCCTCCCCAATCAATGTCAAATAATATCTTCTAAGCATAAAAAGCTAAAGATGGGATAAGGCCCTATATTCAGAAATATCTGGCCTTAGGGGTCCTAAGGCCCTGTCAATTGGCCTGGAACACTCCCCTGCTATTAGAAGAAAAAGCCAGGAACCAGGGACTATCACCCTGTTAAAGACCTAAGAGAGATCAACAACAGAGTGCAGGACATTTACCCCACGGTACCTAATCTGTTCAATCTGCTTTGCACTCTGAACCCTGAGCAGAAATGGTATACTGTTCTGGACTTAAAACAAGCTTTCTTTTGCTTGCCTCTGCATAAAGATAGTCAGTTGCTGTTTGCTTTTGGGTGGGTAGACCCAGAAACCGGAAAGTCTAGTCAACTAACTTGGACTAGACTCGCAGAGGGGTTCAAAAACTCCCCCACTCTCTTTGATGAAGCCCTTCACAGAGATCTCAACAATTTCAGAACTACACACCCCGAATTCACCCAGCTTCAATATGTGGATCACCTGCTACTGGCATCCAACACCAAGGAAAACTGAACTGGGACCCAAGCACTATTATCCGAGCTTGCTCAACTCGGGTATAGAGCTTCGGCCAAAATTGCCCAATTTGCCAGCAAGAAGTAATCTTCCTCGACTATTTCCTTAGGGGCGGTAAACGATGGCTCACTGAGCCCAGAAAACAAACCATTGAGCAGATACCAAGCCCATCTTACAGCAGACAACTAAGAGTTTCTTGGGATTGCTGGGTTTTGCAGGTTATGGATAAATGGGTTTGAGTCCTTAGCTGCTCCTTTATACCCGCTGTTAAAGGGAGATGCCCAATTCCAATGGACCCCTAAGTACCAGGAAGTTTTAGATAACATCTAAGGACACTGACTTGAACGCCTCAACTTTACTGAGCTTAGCCTGCAATTACAGAAAGCCCTACACTACGTTAAAAATGTACATCAACTCACTCACCTTGGTTCAAAGAAACTGCAGGCATTCCTGTAGGATTAAGAACAGAGTTTTCCACTAACTGACGCACAGCGAAAGGAAATAATTGAACTGGTAACAAAAGCCTGTCGGGTCAGTCAATTGTTTAATGCTTACCCTTCCAAGTTTCTTAGACGAAAGCACCTACGAGGAACCAGACCAGGACAATTCTGGGAAGTGGACATTACTGAAATTAAGCCAGCAAGGTATGGACTTAAATATCTCCTAGTCTTTGTGGATACATTCTCAGGATGGATTGAAGCCTTACACACACACACACACACACACACACACACACACACACACAGAAAAAAAAAAAACGGCGCAAATGGTTCTCAAGAAGATCCTGGAAGATATTTTTCCAAGATACGGTCTGTCTAAGATAATAGGGTCTAATAATGGACTTGTGTTCATGGCCCAGGTAAGTCAGGTGTGGATTAATTGTAAGTTACATTATGCTTATATACCCCAGAGCTCAGGAGAGGTAGAAAAAATAAATAGAACCATTAAACAGACCTTAACAAAATTAAGCTTAGAGACCGGCATAAAAGATTGGACTATGCTCCTGCCTTATGCACTGTTTCATGCGAGAAATACTCCCTCAGTTTCTTTGTGTAACCTCACCCCCTATGAAATTCTCTATGATGCCCATCATCCAGTAAGGGACCTAATCCCCAACTCTAAGGCCTAACAATCCCTTCCACACCCCTTGCTTGACAGACTTAAAGCCATTGAAAGAACTCAGTGATAACTGTGGAAACAGCTGGCCACTGCCTACCAACCTGGGGACGAGGGGATTCCACATCAATATCAAGTAAGAGACTTCGTCAACATAAGACAACATCAGGTGTTATCCCTAGAACCCCGCTGGAAAGGAACATACCAGGTGCTACTTATAACACCTACAGGCATAAAAGTAGACAGAATCACTTTTTGGATCCATGCCTCTCATCTCAAGCCTTCGCTGTGTCCAGACTCTGGTTGGAAACTGGAAAAAAATGGTAACCATTTCAAATTGCGTATTCACTATGTGGACAAGACTATAGACTCTCCCCTTGGCCACCAGTACTCCTAACCCTCATCAGCCTGTTCAGCAGTGAAGGCTGATCTGAAATCCTACTAGACAAGAAGTATGGTCTATCTTGCATACAGCCCCCTTAGGGACCTGGTGGCTATCTCTCCACCCAGACATTTTTCAGCTTGGTATAGGTCTTTCCTATTGAGATAACCCCAATGAAGAGGATCCCACTAAAGTTCCATTAATTCCCTTCCATACCATAGATAATTGAAACAAACATTATGGATGCACGGAAACGCGAGCCAGATTCAGGTTGGTTAGCCTAGATTACTATATATGCCCGACGGACTATCAAAGCCACAAACAGCCATGGCTGTGTGGGGGGAAAGCCAACTTCTTGTGTAATTCATGGGGATGTGAGCATACCGGGGCTGCCTGGTGGAACCCAAACTCCTCATCAAATTCAGTACACAGCATTGGCCATATAACCAATTAGACAACCAAAAACTATGGCCCCCAGAGGGTTCTCTAGATCCTCAAATTCTGCGTGACATTTTTAACTTCGGCAAGTGCTCAAAAGGGGAAAATTCCCCTATGTGGAATCCTTTTCCCTCCTTCACTCACATCCTGTACTATGCTTCTCCAATAGTTCCTCACCCTCAGCCTTCTGCTCTAGACTCTCTGCTGTCACTCCCACCTCAGCAACCTGATTTCTTCCCTCCAATTACTACATCAAAAACCCAAACCTCCGCCAGTTCTCAGACCATTGCCCCCTTGCTGAGGTAGCAGGTACCGAGGTACCCCTCCACTCACTCACTCCTCTCTTTTTCTGTCTGTGCCTGCACTAGGTCCCACCAAGTCCTCTAAGAAGCTAAACCAAAGCTCAAACCAGCTGAGAAGAGCCCTCAGACCCCTATCCAAGATGTAATAAAAATAGCCTTTAAAGTTGCTTTGTCATCACTGAAAACAGGTTACTAAGAATTTAAAGTCCCTCACAGGCTTTTTGGAATACTCACTCCCATCTTCACCTCTGCTCTACCTGTTCTACTGCTCAAGTTTTGTTCTAGGAAAATCCCAAACCCCTTTTCCATTATTCTTTTACATCTCATCTTCCTCATTCTCAGATCCACGGAGCTGCTCTCAGCCTCGCCTTCCCCGTCTTCCCCCTCTGTACCAGGTCCATAGATATGTCTTAAATAACCTTCTCCAGAAGTCTTCACCGAGGCTTACATTAAATCTTTCAGCAAAAGAGTCCCTCTGAAAGAGTTCAATGTAGATGAACTTCCAATTTTCGTGTTGCCCTGTTCTACTTGGCCACTCGCTGAAAAAATCACCACCCCTAAGCTTGACACCGCCTTACTAGATTTTCACAAAATATGTGAACAAGGCCTCTGGCCTTGAGCTGGGGATTCACAGAGATGGCTAGATTTCTAAGATAAAAAAGTTACCAATTGGGCTTCATGGTGACAGCTGGCAGGGAGAAAAAAAGAGACAAAAAAGGTCTCCCTTTCCAAGGTGTCTTTGAAAAGTTAACTTGCCCAGAACAGAGGAACAAAAACAAAAACAAAAACTGATTTCTGTGAATTTCTACAGACTGTGAACTTCTGAGCCACTTCCCTTACATGTTGGGTACAAATTCTAAAACTACCGAAACTTGGGCTTCAGGGGATTAATTGATTACAACAGAAGCAATGCCCTCTAAATCCGGATGCAACCAAATAAGACTGTTTTCCTGTGTTTGGTGCTATCTTAGGTCCCTTTCCTTGTCCGTCCCTACAACAGTATAATTCTATACACTTTAACATTATTTATGTTTTCATAAAATGGTCAATATATGTGATTAATTATGTAATGATGCAGATGTTTTCCAGAGTTCTCTATCATGACTTAGGTTCATTTAAAGATCAACTAGGGGGGCATTCAACCCGGTTCCACTGGGAACCTGCATCCCTCACTTTACCCATCCTATTAGAAATAATAGTTGCTGAAGGGGTGGGCTAGTCCATGAGACACAACAAAGACACAATTAGAAGCAGAAATATGCCAAAGTTTAAAGACATTAAAAACCGACATCACAGCTTTACAGGAATTTTAACCTCTCTCTTTCTGAAGTTGTTTTACAAAGCAGGCGAGTGTTGGACCTCCTCTTTATGAGAGAAAGGTGCCTTTTTGCTTGCATTGAGGGAAGAATGTTGTTTTTATGCCGACAATACTGGAGTTGTAAAAGAATCTATGAGTAAATTAAGAAAACGACTTGAAGAGCGTCAAAGAGAGACAGAGGCCCCAAAAGGGAGCTTTGAGTCTTGGTTCACATAGTGACCTGATTAACTACGCTTTTATCTTCCATGGCCGGTCCATTAAAAATCCTCATATTATTGCTAACGTTAGGACCCTGTTTGCTCAACCGTGTAGTTTCCTTTCTAAACCAAATCGAACCTGTTATTAATCCTAACCATACACTGTTCTCTCAATCTAATTTTACAGAAGAGCAGGGACAGAATTGGTATTAAAATACAGAATTATAGAGGATCTTCCACCTGCTGAAAACCTCAAAGGTCCACGCAGAAATGATCCCTGGAGAAGATGTAGGCAAGTACGAAGGACCTGAGAGAGCAAAAGTCTTCCATGGCAAACAACCTGCTCAGGATGAAGGGATGTGTCTGAATCAGCCACTCTCTTCTTAATGTAGAGAAGGTGTACCAAAGCAGGCATGTGTTGAGAGCTGCTCCTGCATGCCTATGGTTGACATACCACTCTGACCTGTGAAAGTGTCACAGGAAGTAGGAGCAGCATCCTTCTCATGGTGACCTTGGAAGCAACTGTTAAGACAAAGTTGTTGCCAAGGCAGTGACCTCATTCAGTTCCAAAAGGAAGTGACCACACCTAACTTCCTTGGTGATGGAACTCTCTGAACTTGGAATCCAGGAAGCCAGGCACCCAGAGCCAGTCCCAGTCCCAGTCCCAGTGGTCAAACTTATTTTGATTTACCAAGGACAGACTCAGTCTTTCTTGGGACCTACTGATGTAAGGATGGCCAAATGCAAGGAAAGCTATGAAGAGGGGCCTTTCCTGAGAAAGCAGGCAGTGGCTCACCGCTGGCTCCTGACAACTTCACAGAGTTGGCCAAAAAGACCAGATCTGAGACAGAACAGGCTATTTCCAGGGAACATAGTAAGGCCCACCAGTCAGAGGACACTCCGGATAGTCACAGACCTACTTGGGGAAAGGAGCTGCCTTTGTTGTGTGGGTGTGGGTTTGTGGTTTTGTCTCATGTTCTGAGAATAGGTATGAAAGGCAGTTTGTTTTGTTTGGAGTGAACTGTTTCTTGTAAGTCGTTTGACAAGGCGAGAATTTCTATGTCTGTGTATCCCACTGTGTCCGTGGTTGTAGACATTAGAAAAGAGAATGCATCAATGAATATGTCCTGTCTAGTAGAAAGCTTCACAGCATTCATCCTGCCCTATTTATGAATGGACTGCAGCTTGCCTTATTGATGTGCAACACCTGCTATCTTCCTTAGTTCCTGTTTTATTCCTGAATTCTGGCCACTCTCCAGAATAGGTTCATGGTTTTCTGTTTAAGATATGTACAACCTCGAAGCTCTGTGACATGACCATGTACTGAAGGGAATGGTGAGCATCTCAGAAAACTCAGATATCAGTGTGACCAGGAAAGTCTCAGTGGAGAAACCCTGCTTGGGGCCTTTTGTTTACCTATTCTTCTGTTGCCCTGAATGTCAGGAAGGTCTTTTCCTCAGTCCACCACTTTTTGAAGCCTGAAGAAAAGAGTTTTCAAATGGAAATGAATGGGCATTACCTGTGGCTCTTTGCTTAATTGCTTTGGAAAGGATGTGTCTGAATCAGCCTATTTACCCTGTGTGAGGCTGTGACTTAGATTCTCAGCTCCTGATGGATCTAAAGAAAGATCCCATGTTTACATCCAAAAACAAAATGGCCAAAAGAGCAGTCCTTGTGGATGAAGTCTCTCGCCTTCCTCTGTAACTTTCCTGACCTCCATCAAGTCAGATTAGGGATCCTTTGGGTCAAATGAGTTCTTCAAAGCCCTGCAGAGGCTAGCCCATATTTGCTTGGGTTTTCTCAAGACTCCAATTCACATAAAGAATCCAAACCCCACAGTCATTTGGCCTCAAATTGAAGAAGCGGAGCAGTATTAACGGGAGGCCTACTTAATCTCTCCTGGTTCACAAGAAGGGTGTCCAGGCCACCCTGAATTTAGGCAAATTAGGTGTAAGAGAGCTTATTTTGGACACGGTCTTGGGGTGTGCCCCTCATGGAAAACTCCAGCCATAGGTTATTGTGAGTGTCTATATGGAAGAAGATGAGCGCCACGTTGGAGTGTTTTGGTTTAAATTGTGGTCATTTGGGTGGCGGTTGGAAGAGATGACTTGGTCCACATGTTCTTGAACTCTGGTGTGATTCCCTTAGAGTCTGAGTTCTGGAACTGACCTCAGAGAAGTATTGCCATAAATAGTGTTGAGATTTTAGGAAGCCAGGCATGAGCGTTGCCCTTGGAAACTGAGTTCTAGGCCCAGGGTGGCTTTCCACAGAGCACTGAGCCTCTCAGCCAGGATACCACAAATTTTATTCTGAAAGACTTGGCACCCATAGTTGAGAGTCAAAACTCATATGGACCTCACATTGTAGACCTAAATGGGCATAACATCATATGATCTTTTGGCCACTCTTTGGGAAGCCTTACCTGTGAGTGTTCTCCAGAGATTTCATTGAAATGAGCTTCCTAACCATTTAATGGTTCCTGAAAGAATTGAAACTCACAGTGCCTCCAACTTCATCCTTGAAAAATGGCTAGATAAATACCATGAAATTTTTGAATTTCCCATCACCAGGTGGCACTGGAAAACCTTTTGATGTCCTGTTGCTGATCATGAATATACCAGACAGTGCCTTGATTGACTGGGTTTCATGTAAATGGTGTAGAACAGAGATGCCAGTAAGTTGGACTCTGTTGAGTAGTAGGTTAGAGCAGTGGTGGGCAGGTATGTGATAAAACATCTGTGGTGGGGCCATGTGTATCTTCCATTGGTTTCAAATGCCTTGTGACTGACATGGTGCAGCCAGCAGAACCTTCCATGTAAAGGCAAGTTGTTATTTGGAGAGGTTTCAGGACATTGTTCAGAATCAGGGTGCTATGGTCAAGGGGGCAAGATATGTAGGATAGGATCCTAGTTCTTGGATCCTCCTGCAAAACCTGACCAACCATACATGACAGAACTTCCTCTTGCACTGTGACCCAGTTGAACTCTTTGTATTTCGTGAAGCAAATACCAAACACCCAGTGCAGCAGGAAGAAACACCACGAAAATGGAAGATGACCATATGGCTTCACAGTGCACACTGGCACACATTTATTCCCCAGTGGCCACAGTTTACCTAAAAAGAGAATTCAGCACTGCTGCCTCATGTACATTGGGAAATAAGAAACCATGTCCTCCAGGTCTCATAGATCCAGACCAAGCTTTTATGGTCTCCCTAGAAAGAAAGCTAAAGCTCCTGACAACAACATATTTTTCAAGTGCCCAAACTCACAGGCAGTTTCTCTAGAAATCTCTAGGCCAGCAGACCTCCATGTTTGTGGAGTTTTTACCCTGTCCCATACTTTTGGAAACTACTCTACCACTTCAAAGGTTGTGAGCTCCTGAGCATATTGCATTCCACAAATTTATTCACAGATTTTCTAAATCTTCTCCTCTAATTGTGTCTTACTTGGGGTGAAGGAATTGTCAAGGCATTGTTCTGGATGAGAGTGGGAATAATTTTGTGTAGCACATATTTACATACACATTGGATTCATTGTTCAATTTTCCATTCGAAATGCTGAATCTTTGACACTAACCCATACCCTACTAGACTCTGACTACTAATTCTAATATGATGGAGAAAAGTAACCCAAACAGAATAGAAATACTAGCACTTCAGAGGAGGCATGGTGGATAGTTGGTTTGCCTTTTGCATGATATAGGGTAGGAGTTATAAATCTTGTCAATTTTTTGTTGAAATAGTTCTGCATGTGTTTTTAAAGTTAACACATATGTGAATTCCTGTCTCCATTTTTCTGTAGCCTATTCAGCACATGTATTTTTATATGCACATATAGAATCCTACCTGGTATCACACGTATATTCTTGAGAGGTGGCTAACTTGGCAGATACAAAGTGTGAGAAGAGATCACTCCTCATTAATACATTTGGAACTGAAAATTCAGACTATGAGTGAGCTTCTTAGTTCAAGAACATTATACATAAATCCATGTTCAGTAAAATTAATATTTTGGATCTGTGGATGATATATATTTCACAATGAATTTTAATTGGCATATATATTGCTACTATTTAATGTCTCTGTGTGTGTTTTGTGTGTGTGTGTGTGTATATATATATATATATATATATATATATATATATATACTCTCTAGATTTTTCTAAATATAAAATATATGTGTCCTATTATACACTCCCTAAATTCATTCTTGTTCATGTATGTGGTTTTATATTAAACTTTTCATAAGATTATTTTAAAAATATTCATCCACCTGAAATACATATTTGTTTTCTAGTACTAAAAAGTTACTTCAATGAATGGTGCAAACAAATCCTTATATTTTTACAGTAGCTGACCCACTTTAACATCAATGCAAGTAGATTCCTATGGAACATGATGTGTATTTTGACGTTCATTTTTATTAAACACTGGTACATTACTATTTCTGCAGTTTTTATACATTATAGAATATACATTTCATCCACAAGTTCACAAATTTAAAGAAATTTGTAACATATTCAATCACTTCCTGCTTCAGAACATATGTATTCCTCCTTGTTTTTGAGTGGTCATTTCATGAGATTTCTTTCCAAACACATTATTTTCGATTTCCATAATCAAATTTGAAGCAAAATTCACACATTCTTGGTGATAAACCACAACCGTAATATTACCATTAGATGTATTACTGGTTGGAATGAATGTATGTATATCAATATATGATTCCTGTGTATTTTCAGATATCAATTCAATCCATTATTTAAAGTTGGAACAAGTTATATTATTTATTCGCAGTATGGTCTATTCATGCATTATCTCTATATTCATACATACATGGTACACCTATATGTACCCCCAATACTAATTTATACCCCTTCAAAATGTTGCTCCAAGAAATGGTGCAAGAAATACTCATGTCACCTGATCTACATATACGTTTTATCACAGTTATATTCTGGCCACAAAATGCAAAGTCACACTTACGATTGTACCAAAGCCTAAATGGAATGTGAGTATGGATTATGAAAATAACCCATGTCCAGGTTGCCTAATGCTCTCAAATGTCAATCCTATTGGTGACTACATATTTGTTACTTCCTAAGATTATATATTCAATCTCAAGCCTGTTGAAAATGTCTTTTGCTATCACTCACTTTATACTTTGCCTGATTTCCTAATGTCTCTATTTATATCTGCTTTCCTACATATTTTCCCCAGTTCATCACTGTGACTGACTCTTCACATATGCTGACATTTACATTTTCTGTCTACCTGAAAACCTATTGCTAAAGAACTATTTGTCCAAATGCTATACTCACACTTTTTTATAATCCTACCAACTATCTTCCTAATCCTACCGACTCTCCCTCTTTGAATGGTTGTTCTCCTCAACATTCAATCATCCAAGGTATCAGATCTTATGCCATTGTGTATAGATTTATCTGAGACATCTGTGCAGAACATAATTAAAAGCTAAGTATCCCAATCAAGGACCCAATGCCCTTCTGGGCTTCAAATGTTACCGAGATTTCTGTTTTCATTCATATATTTCACCTATATAATCTTATAAATATTGCAGGTTCCCAATACCATTATTCATCCAGCAGAATGATCCTAACCCAAATCAAACATGTTATTAACTGTAACCCAACACTGTTCCCTCAATCTAACTTTACAGAAGAGCAGGGACAGAGTTGGTCTTACAATACAGGAATGTAGGAGATCTTCAACTTCCGGAGAACTTCAAAGGTCCATGCAGAAATGATCCCTAAAGAAGATGTAGGCAGCTATGATGGACCTGAGAGTGCGAAAGTCATCTTTCATGACAAAAAAAACCAAACAGGTCAGGATGAAGGGGTGTGTCTGAAGCAGTCTCTCTCTTGTTAATGTAGAGAAGATGGACCAAACCAGGCTTGTGTGGAGAGCTGTTCCCGGGTGCCTATGGTTGATATTCCATTCTAACTTGTGAAAGTGTCATAGGAAGTAGGGGCAGGATCCATCTCATGGACCCTTGGAAGCAACTGTTAGGACAAAGTGGTTGCCAAGGCAGTGACCTCATTCAGTTCTAGACGAAGTGACCCATGTCACTTTCTTGTTGATGGAACACTCTGAACTTGGAATCCAGGAAGCCAGGCACCCTGAAGCAGTCTCAGTGTAAGTCCCAGTGGTCTCAAATTTTTGGATTTAAGAAGGATAGAGTAAGTCTTTCTTGGCAACTACTAAATTGAAGATGGACAAATGCCAGGAAAGCTCTGAATAGGGGCTTTACCTGAGAAAACAGGCAGTGGCTCACCGCTGGCTCCTGATAACTTCACAGTTTTGGCCAAGAAGACCAGATCTGACATAGGACAGCCCATTTCGGGGAAACATAGTATGGCCCACCAGTCAGAGGACGCTCCGGATAGTCACAGACCTACTTGGGGAAAGAAGGTGCCTTTGTGGGTGTGTGTGTGTGTGTTTGTGTGTTTGTGATTTTTGTCTCAAGTTTTGAGAAAATGTAGGAAAGTCGGTTTGTTTGGTTTGGAGTGGACTGTTTCTAGTAAGTCCTTTGAGAAGGTGAGTGTTTCTATGTCTGGGTATCCCACTGTATTTGTGGTTGTAGACAATAGAAAAGAGAATGCATCAATAGATGTGTCCTGTCTAGTAGAATTCTTCGCAGAATTCATCCTGTCCAATTTATGAATGGACTGCAGGTTACCTTATGGATGGGCAACACCTATTACCTTCCTACATTCCTGATATCTTCCTGAATCTGGTCACTCTCCCATAGGCTCATGGTTTTGTGTTCAAGATATGTATCTCCTCCACAATCTGGGACATGGCCATGTACTGGATAGCTGAAGAGAATGGTGAATATCTCAGAAAACTCAGATATCAGTGTGACCAGGAAAGTCTCAGTGGAGAAAATCTGCTTTGGTATTTTGCTTACCTATTGTTCTGTTGCCCTGAATGAAAGGAAGGACTTTGCCTAAAGCCACACATTTCCAAAGCCTGAAAAAAACAGTTTTCAAATGGAAATAAATGGGCATCACCTGTGGCTCCTGGCTTAATTGCTTTGCAAAGGGATATGTCTGAATCAGCCTCTTAGTGCAGTGTGAGATTATCGCTTAGATTCTCAGCACCTGATGGATCTAAAGAAAGATCCCATGTGTGCATCCAAATCCAAAATGGTCAAAAGAGAAGTCATTGTGATGAAGTCTCTTGCCTTCCTCTGTAAGGTTCCTGATCTCCATCAAGTGATAACAGGGATCTTTGGGTCAACTGAGTTCTTCAAGCCATGCAGAGGCTAGCCCATAGGTGCTTGGGTTTTCTCATGACTGCAAATCACATAAAGAAACTATACCCGACAGTCTGTATGCCTCAAATTGGAAAAGGAGAACAGTATTAATGGCAGACCTCTTTGATCAGTCCTGGTTCACAGGAACGTTGTCCAGGAAACACTGACTTTAGACAAATGAAGGGCAAGGGAACTTATTTTGACTTTGTCTTGGGCTGTGTGCCTCATAAAAACTTCCAGCCAAGGTTATGATGAGTGTCTATATGGAAGAAAATGAGGGCCATGTGGGAGTGTTTTGGTTTTAATTCTGGTCATTGGTGTGGCGGTTGGAAGAGATGACTGGGTCAACTGGGCTTGAACTCTGGTGTGTTTCCACTTAGAGACTGAGATCTGAAACTGATCTCAGAGAAGAATTGCCATGAATTGTGTTGGGATTTTAGGAGGCCACACATGAGAGTCGCCCTTGGAACCTGAGATCTAGGACCAGGGTGGCTTTCCACAAAGAACTGGGAATCTCAGCCTGGATATCACATGATTTTATTCTGAAAGACTTGGCAGCCATAGTTGAGAGTCAAAAGACATAGGAACTCACATTGTAGATCTCAATGGTCCTGGCTTCAAGTGACCTTTTGTCCACTCTTTGGAAAGCCTTGCCTGTGAGAGTTCTCTAGAATTTTCTTTGAAATGAACTTTCTCAACATTTAATGGTTCCTGAATAATTGTGCATCCAAAGTCATCCTTGAAAAATGGCTAGATAAATACCACGAAATTTTTGAATTTTCCATGACCAGGTGGAACTGCAGAAACTTTCGATGTCCTGTTGCTTACCATGAGTGTACCAGACAGTGCCTTGATTGACAGGGTTTCATGAAAATTGTTTAGAACAGAGATGCCAGTATTTTGGAGCCTGCTGAGTAGTGGGCCTAGAGCAGTGGTGGACAGGTGTGTGATAAAACATCATGGTGGGGCCATTTGGATCTGCCATTGGCTTCCAAATGGCTTGTAACTGACAGAGTGCAGACATCAGACCCTTATATGTAAAGGCATCTTGTTATATGGCGTAGTTTCAGGGCAATGTTCAGAATCAGGTTGCTATGGACAAGGGGGCAATCTTTGAGAGATAGAAGCCTGGTTGGTGAATTTTCTTGCAGACCCTGACCCACCACACGTGACAGAAATACCTCAAGCACTGTTTCCCAGTTGAACTCCTTGTATTTTGTGAAGCATGAACCAAACTCCAAGTGCAGCAGCAAGAAACACCACGAAAAGTGGAGGATGACCAAATTGTTTCACAGTCCACACAGGGAGACACAGTTTACCTACAAAGAGAGAATTGAGCACTGCTGCCTCGTGTTCATTGGAAAATAGGAAACGATGTCCTCCAGGTCACATAGATGAAGACCCAGCTTTGAGGGTCTCACTACAAAGGAAGCTTAACTCCTGACAACAACCTATATTTCAGTGCCCAACTTCACTGGCAGTTTCTCAAAAAGTTTTAGGCAAGCAGAGCTTCATGTTTGTGGAGTGTGTACCCTGTCCTTACTTTTGGAAACTCCTATACCACCTCCAAGTTTGTGCACTCCTGAGCATTTTCGATTCCAGAAATGTAATCACAGATTTTGTAACTCTTCTACTCTAATTGTGTCTTCCTTGGGGCGAAGGTAATGACAAGGCATTGTTCTGGATGAGAGTTGGAAGATTAATTTTCCTTTTTTCCATTTGAAATTCTGAATCCCTGACACTAACCCATATTCTACTAGACTCTGACTACTAATCCTAATATGATGGAAGAAAGTAACCCAAACAGTACATAAATACTTGCAGTTCAGAGTTGGACTTGCCTTTTGCATGATAAAGGGTAGGTGTTATAAATCTATTCAATATTTAATTGAAATAGTTCTCAATGTGTTTTAAAGTTAACAAATATGTGAATTACGGTCTCCCATTCTCTGGAGCCTATTCAGCACATGTATTTTTATATGCACAAATAGAATCCTACAAGGTATCACACGTACATCCTTGTAAGATATATGACTTAGCAGATACAAACTGTGAGAAGTGATCACTCCTCCTAAACGCTGTTGGAACTGAAAATTCAACCTATGGGTGAGCTTCCCAGTGGAACAACATTATACATAAACCCATGTTCACTAAAATGAATGTTTTTGCATCTTTATGATATATATTTCATGATGAATTTTGATTGGCATATATATTGCTACTTTTTAATGTCTGTGTTTGTGTGTGTGTGTGTGTATATATATATATATATATATATATATATATATATATATATATACTCTCCATATTTTTAAAAATATGAAATATATGTGTCTTATATACACTCCCTAAATTCATTCATGTTCATGTATGTGGATTAATAATCAACTTTTCACAAGATTATTCTTAGAAATATTCATCCACCCGAAATACATATTTGTTTCCTAGTACTGAAAACTAACTTCAGTAAAAGGTGCATACAAATCCTAATATGTGTACATTAACTGACCCAGTTTAATATTAATGCATGTAGGTTCCTATGGGACATGATGTGTATTTTGACGTTAATTTTTATTCCACACTGGTACATTACTATTTCATCAGTTTATGCACATCATAGGATATATATTTTATTCACTAGTTAGCAAATTTATAGGCATTTGTTTCACTTTCAATCACTTCCTGCTCCAGAACACATGTATTCCTCTATGTCTCTTGACTGGTCTATTCATGAGACTTTTTTCCAAATATATTATTTTCTATTTCCATAATCAATTTTGAACCAAAACTCACACACCCTTCATGATAAACCGTAACCCTAAGATGATCGTTAGATATATAACTGGTTGGAATGAATGATTGCATATCAATATAAAATTTCTTATAAATTTTCAGATATTTATTCAATTCATTATTTAAAGTGGATCCAGTTATATTATTTATTCACAATATGGTCTATTCATGCATTATGTCTATATTCATAGAAACAGGGTACACCTATTTGTACCCCCATACTAATTTGTAAGTCTTCAAAATATTGCTCCCAGAATTGGTGGAAGAAATACGATTGTCACCTGATCTACATACACATTTTATTACAGAAATATTCTGGACACAAAAAGCATAGGTCACACTTACAATTGTACCAAAGCGTAAATGGAAAGTGAGCATGGATTACTAAAAACATCCATGTCCAGGTTGCCTAATGCTCTCAAATATCAATTCTATTTTTGACTACATATTTGTTTCTTCCTAAGATTATATATTCAACTTCAAACCTGTTGAAAATGTCTAACCCTATCACACAATTTATACTTTGCTTGATTTCCTAATGTCTCTATTGATATCTGATTTCCTATATTTTTCCCCAGTTCATCATTGTGACTGACTCTTCACATGTGCTTACATTTACATACACTCTCTACACTAAATTCTATTGCTAAAGAACTTTTGGTCCAAATCCTATACTCACTCTTTTTTCTAAACCTACCAACTACCTTCCTAATCCTGCCGACTATCGGTTTTTGACTGGATGTTCTCTTCAACATTCAATATCCAAGGTACAAGGTACGATGCCAGTGTATATTGATTTATCTGAGACATCTGTGCTGCACATTACTCAAAGCTAAGTATCCCACTCAAGTCCCCAATGCCCTTCTGGGCTTCAAATCTTACCTAGATTTCTGCTTTCATACTTATGTTTCACATATATACTCTTGTAAACATCGCATTTTGCCAATACCATTATTCATCCCGCAGAATTATTTGTAACCCAAATTGAACAAGTTATTAACCCTAACCATACACTGTTCCCTCAGTATAACTTACTTAAGAGCAGGGACAGTGTGGGTCTTAAAATATAGGAATGTAGATGATCTTCCACCTGCTGAGAACATCAAAGATCCATGGAGAAATGATCCTTGCAGAAGATATAGGCAGCTATGTAGGACCTGAGAGAGCAATAGTCATCTTCCATGGCAAACAACCTGGTCAGGATTAATTGATGGTCTGAATCAGCCTCTCTCTTCTTAATAAAGAGAAGATGGACTGAACCAGGCCTCTGTGGAGAGCTGTTCCCTGGTGCCTATGGTTGATATACCATTCTAACTTCTGAATGTGTCCCAGGATGTTGGGGCAGCCTCCATCTCATGGGAACCCTGGAAGCAACTGTTAGCACAAAGTGGTTACCAAGGCAGTGAGCATATTCTGTTCCTGAAAGAAGTGACCTCACTTCACTTCCTTGGTGATGGAATTCTCTGAACCTGGGATCCAGGAAGGAAGGCACGCAGAGCCAGTCCCACTCCCAGTTCCAGTGGGCTAACTTGTTTGCTTTTCCCAAAGACATAGTCAGTCTTTCTTGGTACCCACTGATGTGAGGATGGCCAAATGCCAGCAGAGCTCTGAAGAGGGGCCTTTCCTGAGTAAGCAGGTAGTGGCTCACCTTTGGCTCCTGACAACTTCACAGAGTTGGCCAAGGAGACCAGATATGAAACAGGACAGGCCATTTTGGGGGAACATAATATGGCCCACCAGTCAGAAGACACTCCGGATAGTCACAGACCTATTTGGGGGAAGGAAGTGCCTTTGCCGTTGTAGGTGTGAGTTTGTGGTTTTTTCTCATGTTCTGAGAATAGGTAGGAAAGGTGGTTTGTTTGGTTTGGAGTGGACTGTTTCTAGTAAGTCGTTTGACATGGTGAGTGTTTCTAAGTCTGTGTATCCCACTGTATCCGTGGTTGTAGACATTAGAAAAGAGAATGCATCAATGGATGTGTTGTCTCTAGTTGAAAGCTTCCCCGCATTCATACTGTCCAATTAATGAATGGACTGCAGCTTGCCTTATGGATGGGCAACATCTATTATCTTCTAAAGTTCCTGTTTTCTTCGTGAATTCTGGCCACTCTCCAGAATAGACTCATGGTTTTGTTTCCCAAATATGTAACTCCACAAGGTTCTGTGACATGGCCATGTACTGGATAGCTGAAGGGAATGGGAGCATCTAAGAAAACTCAGATTTCAGTGTGACCAGTAAAGTCTCAGTGGAGAATCCCTTCTTTGGGCCATTTGCTTACTTCTATTTCTATTACCCTGAATGTCAGGAAGGTCTTTGCCTCAGGCCACCCCTTTGTGTAGCCTGAAGAAAACTGTTTTCATATGGAAATGTATGGACATCACCAGTGGCTCTTTGCTTAATTGATTTGGATTGGGATGTGTCTGAATCAGCCTCTTGTCCTTGTATGAGGTTGTGGCTTAGATTCTCAGCACCTGATGGATCTAAAGAAAGATCCCATGTGTTTCCAAAACTAAAATGGCCAAAAGAGCCGTCATTGTGGGTGAATATTTTTGCCCTCTTGTTTTAGGTTCCTGACCTCCATCAAGTGAGAATAGGGATCCTTTGGGTCAAATGAGTTCTTGAAATCCCTGCAGAGGCTAGCCCATATTTGCTTGGGTTTTCTCATGACTCCAAATCACATAAAGAATCTATACCCTACAGCCAGTAGGCCTCAAATTGGAGAAGTGGAACACTATAACAGCAGGAATATTTGATCATTCCTGGTTCACAGGAAGAGTGTCCAGGCCATCATGATTTTAGGCAAATGAGGGGCAAGTGAGCTTATTCGGACACTACCTTGGGCTCATAGAAACCTCCAGCTAGAGGTTATGATGAGTGTCTACATGGAAGAAGATGATGGCCCTGTGGTAGTGTTTTGATTTTAATTGTGGTCATTTTTTGGCGGATGGAAGGGATGATGGGGCCACCTGGGCTTGAACTCTGGTGTGATTCCCCTTAGAGACTGAGTTCTGAAACTGACCTCAGAGAAGTATTGCCATGAATTGTGTTGGGATTTTAGGAGGCCACGCATGAGACTCACTCTTGGAAACTGAGATCTAGGCCCAGGGTGGTTTCCACAGAGGCCTGAGAATCTCAGCCAGGATATCACATGATTTTATTCTGAAAGACTTAGCAGCCATATTTGAGAGTCAAAAAACACATGGACCTCACATTGTAGATGTCAATTGGCCTGGCTTTAGGAGACCTTTTGGCAACTGTTTGAGAAGCATTGACTGTGAGAGTTCTCCAGAGCTTTCATTGAAATGAACTTTCTCAACTCTTAATGGTTCCTGAATGAATTGAAACCCACAGTGCCTCTAACTTCACCCTTGAAAAATTGCTAGATAAATACCATGAAATTTTTGAAATTCCCATGACCAGGTGGCACTGCAGAAACTTTTGATGTCCTGTTGCTGATCATGTGTATACCAGACAGTGCTTTGTTTTTGACTGGGTTTCATTAAAATGGTTTAGAACAAGAGAAGCCAGTAATTTGGAGCCTGCTGAGTAGGGGGGCTAGAGCAGTGGTGGGCAGGTGTGTGATAAAACATCATGTTGGGGCCATGTGAATCTGCCATTGGCTTCCAAATTTTTTGTGACTGATATAGTGCAGACATCAGACCCTTATATGTAAAGGCATCTTGTTAAATGGAGAGTTTTCAGGGCAATATTCAGAATCAGGTTGCTATGGTTATTGGTGCAAGCTATGTGGGATAGAAGCCTGGTTGGTGCATTCTCCTGCAGACCCTGACCCACCACATGTGACAGAACTCCCTCCAGCACTGTATCCCAGATGAACTTTTTATGTTTTGTGAAGCAAATACCAAATTCCCAGTGCAGAAGCAAGAAATACCACGAAAAGTGGAGGATGACCAAATGTCTTCACAGTCCCCACCGGGAGACACTTAGCTTCCAATGGACACAGTTTAGCTACAAAGAGAGAATTGAGCACTGCTGCCTCATGTTCATTGGAATATAAGAAACCATGTCTTTCGGTCACATAGATGCAGACCCAGCTTTGATGGTCTCACTACAAAGGAAGCTAAAGCTCATGACAACAACATATATTTCAAGTGCCCAACCTCAGAAGCCGTTTCCCAAGAATTCTTAGGCCAGCAGAGTTCCTTGTTTGTGGAGTGTTTACCCTGTCCTTTACTTTTGGAAACTCCTCTACCACCTCCAAGGTTGTGAACTCCCGAGCATATTCCATTCCATATTTGTATTCATAGATTTTCACACTTTTCTACTCTAATTGTGTTTTACTTGGGGCGTAGGTAATGTCAAGGCATTGTTCTGGATGTGAGTGGGAAGATTTTTGTGTAGCACAT
The DNA here is from genome assembly GCF_048772815.1 of Callospermophilus lateralis. NCBI lineage: Eukaryota > Metazoa > Chordata > Mammalia > Rodentia > Sciuridae > Callospermophilus > Callospermophilus lateralis. The sequence goes on from NW_027511677.1 coordinate 3,718,982, forward strand.
ATTTACATACACATTGGATTCATTTTTCAATTTCCATTTGAAATACTGAATCCCTGACACTATAACCCATACCCTACTAGTCTCTGACTAATAATCCTAATATGATGGTGAAAAATAAGCCAAAAAGAGAAGAAACACAAGCAGTTCAAAGGACGCATGGTGTATAGTTGGAATTGCCTTTTGCATTATATAATGTAGGAGTTATAAGTCTAGTCAATTTTTTGTTGAAATAGTTCTACATGTGTTTTTAAAATTAGCAAATATGTGAATCCCTATCTCCCTTTCTCTGTAGCCTATTCAGCACATGTATGTTTATATGCACATATAGAATTCTACCTGATATCACTCGTATACACTTGTGAGGTGGCTGAATTGGTAGATGCAAAGTGAGAGAAGAGATCACTCCTCCTAAACGCTGTTGGAACTGAAAATTCAACCTATGGGTGAGCTTCCTAGTTGAAAAACATTATACATGAATCCATGTTCAGTAAAATGAATATTTTTCGATCTGTGGATTATATACATTTCATGATGAATTTCTATTGGCATAAATATTGCTACTTTTTTTTTCTTTTATTGGTTGCTCAAAACATTACAAAGCTCTTGACATATCATATTTCATACATTAGATTCAAGTGGGTTATGAACTCCCATTTTTACTCCAAATACAGATTGCAGAATCACATTAGTTACACATCCATATTTTTACATAATGCCCTATTAGTTACTGTTGTATTCTGCTACCTTTCCTATACTCTACTATCCCCACTCCCCTATCTTCCCATCTTCTCTCTCTACCATACCTACTCTAAATCATTTCTCTCCTTGTTTATTTTCCCACAACCTCTTATATGTAATTTTGTGTAACAATAAGTGTCTCTCTCCATTACCATGCAATTTCCCTCTTCTCTCCCTTTCCATCCCACCTCATGTTTCTGCTTAATGTTAATCTTTTCTTCATGCTCTTCCTCCCTGCTCTGTTCTTAGGTGCTCTCATTATATCAAACAAGACATTTGGCATTTGTTTTTTAGGGATTGGCTAGCTTCACTAACCATAATCTGCTCAGTGCCATGCATTTCCCTGCAAATTCCAAGATTTGGTCATTTTTTAGTGCTGCGTAATTCTCCATAGTATATAAAAGTCACATTTTTTTATCCATTCATCTATTGAAGGGCATCTGGGTTGGTTCCACAGTGTAGCAATTGTGAATTGTGCTGCTATGAAAATCGATGTGGCAGTATCCATGTAGTACGCTCTTTTAAGGTCTTCAGGGAATAGTCCGAGAAGGGCAATAGCTGGATCAAATGGTGCTTCCATTCCCAGATTTCCCAGGAATCTCCATACTGCTTTCCAAATTGGCCGCACCAGTTTTCAGTCCCACCAGCAATGTACAAGAGTACCCTTTTCCCCACATCCTCGCCAGCACTTGTTGTTGTTTGACTTTATTATGGCTGCCAATCTCACTGGATTGAGATGGTATTTTAGGGTGGTTTTTATTTGCATTTCTCTTACTGCTAGAAATGGAGAGCATTTTTTCATGTACTTGTTAATTGATTCTATGTCCTCCTCTGAGAAGTTTCTGTTCAGGTCCTTGGCCCATTGGGTTATTGGTTATCTTATTGTCTAATTTTCTGAGTTCTTTGTATACTTTGTATACTCTGGATATTAGGGCTCCATGTGAAGGGTGAGGACTAAAAATTTGTTCCCATGATGTAGGCTCCATATTTACCTCTCTTATTGTTTCTCTCTTTAAGAAAAAAAATCAGTTTAAGTAAGTCCCATTTGTTGATTCTTATTATTAACTCTTATTCTATGGGTGTCCTATTAAGGAATTTGGAGCCTGACCACACAATATGTAGATAGGAGCCAACTTTTTATTGTATCAGACGCAGAGACTCTGATTTGAATCTAGCTCCTTGATCCACATTGAGTTAACTTTTGTGCATGGCGAGAGGAGGGGATTCAGTTTCATTTTGTTGCATATGGATTTCCAGTTTACCCAACTCTATTTGATGAAGATGCTATCCTTCCTCCATTGCAGGCCATTAGCTCCTTTATCAAATATAAGACAGTTGTAGATTTTTTGATTAGTCTCTGTGTCCTCCATTCTGTACCATTGATCCACCCGCCTGTTTTGGTACCAGTACCATGCTGTTTTTGTTATGAATGCTCTGTAATATAGTTTGAAATCTGGTATCACTATACTGCCTGATTCACACTTCCTGCTTAGAATTGCTTTTGCTATTCTGGGTCTTTTATTTTTCCATTTGAATTTCATGATTGCTTTATCTATTTCTACAAAAAAAAATCCTTTGGGATTTTGATTGGCATTGTATTAAACCTATAGAGAACTTTTGGTAATATAGCAATTTTGATGATGTTAGTTCTGCCTATCCATGAACAGGGTATATTTTTCCATCTTCTAAGATCTTATTCTATTTCTCTTTTTAGGGTTCTGTAGTTTGCATTATATAAATCTTTCACCTCTTTTGTTAGGTTGATTCCCAAGTATTTAATTATTTTGAGGAAATTGGGAATGCAGTGTTTTGACTCATTTTTGTTTCAGAAGTTTTGTCGCTGATATACAGAAATGCCTTTGATTTATGCATGTTGATTTTATATCCTGCCACATTGCTGCATTCATTTATTAGTTCTAGTAGTTTTTTCTGTAGACCCTTTTGGGTCTTCTATGTATAGAATCATGTCATCTACAAATAGTGATAATTTAAGTTCTTCTTTTCCTATTTTTATGCTTTTAATGTCTTTCATCTCTCTAATTGCTCTGGCCAGTTTTTCGAGAACTATATTGAATAGAAGTGGTGATAGAGGATATCTCTGCCTTGTTCCAGATTTTAAAGTGAATGCCTTCAATTTTTCTCCATTCAGAATGATGCTAGCCTGAGGCTTAACATAGTTATCTTTTACAATGTCGAGGTAAGTTCCTGTTATCCCTAGTTTTTAAAATGTTTTGAACATAAAGGAATGCTCTACTTTGTTGAATGGTTTTTCTGCATCTATCAAGATGATCATATGGTTCTTATCTTTAAGTCTATTGATGTTGTGAATAACATTTATTGATTTCCATATATTGAAGCCTCCTTGCATCCCAGGGATGAATTCAAGTTGATCATGGTGCACAATTTTTTTGATGTGCCTTTGTATTCAATTCGCCAGAATTTTAATGAGGATTTTTGCATCTAGGTTCATCAGAGATATTGGTCTGTAGTTTTCTTTCTTTGAGGTGTCTTTGTCTGGTTTCAGAATCTGGGTGATGTTGGCCTCATAGAATGAATTTGGCAGAGCTTCCAGTTTTTCTATTTCCTGAATAACTTGAAAAGTATTGGTATTAATTCTTCTTTAAAGGTTTTGTAAAACTCTGCTGTATACCCATCCGTTCCTGGGCTTTTCTTGGTTGGTAGTCTTTTGATTGCTTCTTCTACTTCATCCATTGATATTGGTCAGTTTAAATTGTGTGTTTCCTCCTGACTCAGTCTGGTCAAATCATATGACTTAAGAAATTTATCGATGTCTTCACTATTTTCTATTTTATTGGAATACAGTTTTTCAAAATAATTTCTAATTTTCTTCTGTATTTATGTAGCATCTGTTGTGATATTGCCTTTTTCATCCCGTATGTTAGTAATTTGAGTTCTCTCTCTTCTTCTCTTCGTTAGCATGGCTAAGAGTCTGTCGATCTTATTTATCTTTTTGAAGAAGCACCTTTTAGTTTTGTTAATTTTTTCAATAGTTTCTTTTGTTTCAATTTCGCTATGATTTTAATTATTTCTTTCCTTCTGCTACATTTTCTGTTGTTTTGCTCTTCTTCTTCTAGGGCTTTGAGATGAAGTGTGAGCTCATTTGTTTGTTTGTTTGTTTTTCTATTTTGAGGAATGACCTCCAGGCGATGAATTTACCTCTTAAAACTTCTTTTCATTGTGTCCTATAGAATCTGATATGTTGTGTCTGTATTTTCATTTATCTCTAAGAATTTTTTGATTTCCTCCTTTATGTCTTCTGTAACCCATTGATCATTCAGTAACATATTCTTCATTTTGCATGTGATGTATGATTTTTCTTCCTTCTTTATCATTGGTTTCCAGCTTCATTCCATTATGATCACAAAAAATTCATGGTATTATCTCCACCCCTTTATATTTACTGAGGGTTGCCCTATGGCATAACATATGGTCTATTTTTGAGAAGGATCCATGTGCTGGTGAGAAAAAAGTATATCCACTTGATGATGGTTGATATATTCTATATATGTCAGTTAAGTATAGGGTATTGATTGTGATATTGAGTTCTATAGTTTCTTTATTCAACTTTTGTTTGGAGGATCTGTCCAATGGTGAGAGAGGTGAGTTGAAGTCACCCATAATTATTGTATTGTGGTCTATTTGATTCTTGAACTTGAGGATAAATTGTTTTATGAACGTCGCAGCACCATTATTTGCTGCGTGAATATTGATAATTGTTATGTCTTTTCGGTGAATGGTTTCTTTTAACAATATATAAAGTCCTTCCTTATCCCTTTGATTAAATTAGTCTTGAGGTCGATTTTATTCGATAGGAGGATGGCCACCCCTGCTTGCTTTCGAGGACCGTGTGCATGGTATAAATTTTCCCAATCTTTCACCTTCAGCCTGTGTATGTCTTTTCCATTCAGATGTGTCCCTTGGAGGCAACATATTGTTGGATTTTTTTTTTTATTTCAAGTTACAAGCCAATGTCACTTTATTCGAGAGTTTAAGCCATTATCATTTAGAGTTACTATTGATATATGGTTTGTACTGCCACCCATGTTTTTATATATATATTTTTTAATTAGTTTGATTCTCCATGATTTGCTTTTCCCCTTCCCTCTGTCATTACTGAGGCACTTCTCACTGATGGTTTTCGTTGTTGATTTTCATTTCTTCCTCGTGTAGTGTTTTGCTCAAGATGCTTTGCAATGCTGGTTATCTGGCTGAAATTCTTTTAGCTTTTGTTTATCATGAAATATTTTTATCTCATTGTCTTATCTTAAGCTTAATTTTGCTGGATACATAATTCTTGGTTGGCATCCATTGTCTTTCAGTGTTTGAAGTACGTTGTTCCAGGATCTTCTCACTTCCAGCGTCTATGATGAAAAATCCATTGTTAAACTTTTTGGTTTACCCCTGATTGTAATGATTGTAATCTGCCTCCTTTCTCTGGTAGCTTTTAATATTTTCTCTTTGTTCTGTATATTGGATATCTTTATAACAATGTGTCTTGGCATTGGTCTACTGTGATTTTGTGTGCTCGGTGTCCTGTAAGCATCTACAATTTGTTTATCCGTTTCCATTTTTATTTCTGGAAAGTTTTCTGTAATTATTTCATTCACCAGGTTTCTCATTCCCTTGGTTTTAATCTCTGTACCTTCCTCTATCCATATGACTCATTAGTTTGTTTTTTTTATGTTATCCCATATCTCTTGAATGTTTTCTCATAATTTTTTACAGCATTTCTTTGTTGGCTAGACTTTTTTCAAGATGATATATTTTGTCTTCATTATCTGACATTCTGTCTTCTACTTGCTCTACTCTGTTAGTGATACTCTCAATTGAGTTTTTAATTTGGTTTATCATTTCCTTGATTTCTAGAATTATTGTTTGATTTTTCTAATAATCTCTATCTCCTGATAAAGATGCTTAATTTCTCATTTTATCTGTTTATGTAATTCATTTTCAATGCGTTTTATCACTGTTTGTTTTTGCTGTCTCGTATCCTCTTTAAGGTTCCATTCCATCTGTCTAAGGTATTACTTGAGTTCTTTATATGACCATTTTTCTGATGACTCTAGGTGCTCTTGAATATTTAGGCTGTCCTTCATTGTTCGTAATCCTTTTCTTCTTTGTTTTTATATGCTGCTCATGTTACTTCTTCTTCTGTTTGACTACTGAGTTACTGCTTACTCTTATAAATTCATTTGATGCTTGGGAGGAAAGATATTAGAAGGGAAGGGAGAAGTCACTAAAGAGAATGAGAGTAGGCAGGTAGAATTCAAGGAAGGGGGAATAAGAAAAATGAAAAGAAATGAAAAGACAAAAGAAAAAAATAGAAAATAAAGAAAGAAAGTTTTAAGTAATGATGATGATTAAAAAATTGAAAATTAAAATTTAAAATAATAATAATAATAATAAAATAAAAAAATTAAAAAATAAAAACATTTAAAAAAGTTAAAGAACAACAATAACAAAAATGAAAATGAAAGAAAAAAAAACAAATAAAAAAATAATAATAATACATGCAGTCCTAGAGTTCAAATAACTTCTCTTCCAGTAGGTGGAGCTGTGCGCACTGGGCCAAGCTTCTCCTCTCAAAAAGTGAGAACCAATCACTGTGCAGCAGCTCTTCCTCCCAGACTGGGCGGGTCTCCAATTCTGAGTGCCTAGGGCTTTCTCTTGTGCTTCCTCAAGCCAGGCCCCACTCACCTGTGATGCTCACCACAATACTGGTTACAAACCAGGCCTCTGCTCCTGGTAGCCCTGTTTCCATGAACGCCTGGGCACACTCTCCTTGTTTGCCTTCCTCAGACAATAAGTTTGTAGAGCTTGGGGCTGAGAACCTCCAGCGAATTTGCTTGCCCTTCAGGAGCCATGGCCCCGGTAGGTGGTGTAAGAGACCTCAATTGTCAGCACTGGTGGGAGCGGTAGCAGGGAATTCCACGCCGCGAGTCCCGAGCCAATCTTGATTCCCTAGGTCTGGGTATCGCACTCCTTGGAGAGCTGGGAGGGGCCATTACAGCAGAGGTGGGAAGGGCCCTTGAGGTTTCCCTGCGTTGTTGAGAGATATGGCAATGGGATTACACACTTGTCGCGCTGGTTTCAATGAAGTTATCTCCTCCGCCTGTGACGTCAGTTCTCTGCCATGGTGGTATCCCATTCAAATGGTGACCGTTCGTTCCCTTTGCTGGGTGACCAATGCAACAGGTTGGTCCTGACTATCTCTCCCAAGCCCCATTTCAATCCTGTGGCCACTGCCTATGAAGGCTCAGTTGGCTTTTAACTCTCAATTCAGAAAGCCCGACCAGTTATTTCAGCGGGAATGTTAGTGCTGAGTCACAAAAACCAGACGAATCTAAGCTTGAATGCAGCCAATGCGGGCTTTGTGTGTGTTCTGAGGGGCCCAGACTGTTCACCCCAGATTCACAACAGGTCAATATTGCCTAGTGATTCTGAGCAAACGGCATTTAGACAGTTTACGACTCCCTATGCCCGCGCAGCTGAAGAGATCAGAGACTTGATTTCTCCATGCCTGCCTTCATAATGGATCTCCTGTATTGCTACTTTTTAATATCTGTGCTTTTGCGTGTGTGTGTATATATATATGTATATGTATATATATATATATATATATATATATATATATATACTCTTTAGATTTTTCAAAATATGAAATATATGTGTCTTATTATGCACTCCCTAAATTCATTCATATTCATATCTGTGGATTTATAATCAACTTTCCACAAGATTATTTTCAGAAATAATCATCCACCTGAAATACATATTGTTTCCTAGTACTGAAAACTAAATTCAGTGAATGGTGCATACAAACCCTAATATTTCTACAGTTACTTAGCCAGTTTAAAATCAATGCAAGTTGATTTCTAGGGGACATGATGTGTATTTTGACTTTCATTTTTATTCAACACTTGTACGTTACTATGTCTTCAGTTTATGCAAATCATGGGATATATATTTCTGTCACAAATTAGAAAATTTATAGGCATTTGTTTCACGATCAATCACTTCCTGATTCAGAACACATGTATCCCTCCATGTTTCTTGACTGGTCTTTTCATGAGACTTCTTTCCAAACACATTATTTTTGTTTAACATCATCACGTATAAAGCAAAACTCAAACACCATTCTTCATAAACCATAATCCTAATATTACCATTAGATATATAACTGGTTGGAATGAATGATTGTATATCAATATAAGATTTCTTATATATTTTCACATATCAATTCAATCCATTATTTAAAGTGGAATCAGTTTCGTTATTTATTCATAGTATGGTCTATTCATGCATTATCTCTATATTAATAGACACAGGGTACACCTCTTTGTACCCCTAATACTAATGTATACGTCTTCAAAATATTGCCCCCAAAAATGGTGAAAGAAATACTCATGTCACCTGATCTACATATACATTTTATCACAGTAATATTCTGAACAAAAAAAAAAACATAAAAATGTAACACTTATGATTGTACAAAAGCCTAAAAGGAAAGTGAACGTGGATAACTAATAACATCCATGTCCAGGTTGCCTAATGCTCTCAAATGTCATTCCCATTCGTGACGACATATTTGTTTTTTCCTATGATTATGTATTCAAACTCAACCCTGTTGAAAATGTCTAATCCTATCACTCACTTTATACTTTGCCTGATTTCGTAATGTCTCTATTGACACCTGCTTTCCTACACATTTTCCCCAGTTCATCATTGTGACTAACTCTTCACATGTGCTGACATTTACATTCACTCTCCCAATGAAACCCTATTGCTAAAGAAGCTTTTTATTCCAAATCATATACTCACTCTTCTTCCTAAACCTACTGACTATCTTCCTAATCCTACTGACTATTCCTTTTTGACTGGATGTTCTCTTCTACATTCAATCATCCAAGGTACAAGGTCCTATGCCACTGTATTTCGATTTAACTGAGACAATTGTACAGAACATAATTCAACACTAAGTATCCAAATCAAGGGCTCAATGCCCTTCTGGGCTTCAAATCCTTCTTAGATTCCCGTTTTCATACATATATTTCACCTATGTATTCTTATAAATATTGCAGGTTCCCAATCTCATTATTCATCCTGCAGAATGATTCCTAACCCAAATCGAACATATTATTAACCCTAACCATACACTAACTTTGCAGGAGAGCAGGAACAGTGTGTGTATTAAACTACAGGAATCTAGGGGATGTTCACCTGCTGAGAAACTCAAATGTTCATGCAGAAGTGATCCCTGGTGAAGATGAAGGCAGCTATGAATTACCTCAGAAAGCAAAAGTCATCTTCCATGGCAATCATCCTGGTCAGGATGAAGGGTTGTGTCTGAATCAATCTCTCTCTTCTTAATGTATAGAACATGGACCAAACCAGTCCTGTGTGGAAGCTGTTCCCGGGTGCTTACGGTTGATATAACATTCTAACTAGAGAAAGTGTCCCATGAAAATCAGGGCAGCCTCCACCTCATAGTATTTTGGAGGCAACTGTTAGGACAAAGTGGTTGCCAAGGCAGTGACATAATTCAGATCCTGAAGGAAGTGATCTCACCTCACTTCCTTGGTGATGGAACTCTCTGAACTTGAAATCCAGGAATCCAGGCACCCAGAGACAGTCTCTGTCCTAGTCCCAGTGGTCTGACATGTTTGGATTTACCAAGGACAGAGTCAGTCTTTCTTGGTACCTACAGATGTGAGGAAGGCCAAATGCCAGGAAACCTCTGAAGAGGGGCTTTTCCTGAGAAGGCAGGTAGTGCCTCACCGCTGGCTCTTGAGAACTTCACAGAGTTGGCCAAGCAGACATGATCTGAGACAGGAGAGGTCATTTTGGAGGAACATAGTATGGCTCACTAGTCAGAGGATACTCCGGGGAGTCACAGACCTACTAGGGGGAAGGAGGTGCCTTTGTGGGTGTGGGTGTGAGTTTGTGGTTTTGTCTCATGTTCTGAGGATAGGTAGGAAAGGCGGTTTGTTTGGTATGGAGTGGAATATTTGTATTAAGTCCTTTGACAAGGCGAGTGTTCCTATGTGTGTGTGTATCCCACTGAGTCCATTGTTGTAGACATTAGAAAAGACAATGCATCAATGGATGTGTTCTGTCTAGTAGAAAGCTTCCCAGAATTCATCCTGCCCAATTCATGAGTGGACTCTGGCTTGCCTTATGGATGGGCAACACCTACAAGCTTCCTAATTTCCTGTTTTCTCTCTCAATTCTGGCGACTCTCCAGAATAGTATCATGGTTTTGTGTCCAAGATTTGTACCGCCTCCAAGATCTGTGACATTGTTATGTACTGGAAGCTGAAGGAAATGGCTAGCATCTCAGAAATCTCAGATATCTGTTGACCAGGAAAGTCTCAGTGGAGAAACCCTGCTTTGGTCCTTCTGCTTACCTATTGTTCTGTTGAATGTCAGGAAGTTTTTTGCCTCAAGCCACCACTTTGTGAAGCCTGAAGAAAAGAGTTTTCAAATGGAAATGAAAGGGCATCACCTGTGGCTCTTTGCTTAATTGCTTAGGATTGGGATATGTCTGAATCAGCCTGTTGGCCCTGTGTGAGGCTGTGGCTTAGATTCTCAGCACCTGATGGATCTAAAGATAGATCCCATGCGTGCATCCAAAACCAAAATGGCAAAAAGATCAGATATTGTTGAAGAACTCTCTTGCCTTTCTCTGGTAGGTTCCTGATATTCATCAAGTGAGAATAGGGATCCTTTGGGTCAAATGAGTTCTTCAAAGCCCTGCAGAGGCTAGGCCATAGGTGCTTGATTTTTATGACTCCAATTCACTTAAAGAATCTAAACCCCAATGCTAGAAGGCCTCAAGTTGGAGAAGCCAAGCAATATTAAAGGCAGGCCTATTTGATCACTACTGGTTCACAGGAAGAGAGTCCAGGCCACCCTGACTTTAGGCAAATGAGGGGCAGGGAGCTTATTTTAGACACTGTCGTGGGCTGCGTCCCTTATGGAAACCTCCAGCCAGAGGATATGATGAGTGTCTATATGGAAGAAGATGAGGGCCATGTGAGAGTGTTTGGTTTTAATTGTGGACATATGTCTGGCGGTTGGAAGAGATCACTGGGTCCACCTAGGCTTGCACTCTGGTGTGATTCCCCTTAGAGACTGAGTTCTTTTACTGATCTCAGAGAATTATTGCCAGGAATTGTGTTGGAATTTTAGATGGCCATGCATGAGAGTTGTCCTTGGAAAGTGACATCTAGGCCCAAGGTGACTTTCCACAGAGCTCAGGGAATCTCAGCCAGGATATCACATGATATTATTCTTAAAGACTTGGCAGCCATATTTGAGAGTCAAAACACACATGGAACATACATTGTAGACCTCAATGGGCCTGGCTTAATCTGACTTTTGGGCACATTTGGAAGCCTTGCCTGTAAGAATTCTCCAGAGTTTTCATTGAAATGAGCTTCCTCACCATTTAATGGTTTCTGAGTGAATTGAAATCCACAGTGCCTCCAACTTCATCCTTGAAAATTGGCTAGATCAATACCATGAAATTTTTGAAATTCCCATCACCGGGTAGCTCTGGAGAACATTTGAATGTCCTGTTGCTGATCATGAGTATACAAGACAGTGCCTTGATTGACTGGGTTTTATGAAAATGGTGTTTAACAGAGATGCCAGTAAGTTGGATCCTGCTGAGTAGTTGTACTAGAGTAGTGGATGGCAGGTGTGTAATAAAACATCTGTGGTGGGGGCATGTGAATCTGCCATTGGCTTCCAAATGGATTGTGACTGACATTTTGCAGCCAGTAGACCCTTATATGTATAAGCATATTGTTATATGGAGAGGTTTTAGGGCAATGTTCAGAATCAGGTTGCTATGGAAAATGGGGCAAGCTATGTGGGATAGAAGCCTGGTTGGTGCATTCTCCTGACGAACCTGACCCACCACACTTGACAGAACTCACTTCAGCACTGTGTCCCAGTTGAACTCCTTGTATTTCATGAAGCAAATACCAAACTCCCAGTTCAGCAGCAAGAAATACCACGAATAGTGGAGGATGACCAAATGGAATTACAGTCCACAAGGGGAGACATTTAGACCCCAGTGGCCACAGGTTACCTACAAATAGAAAATTCAGCACTGCTGCCTCATGTTCATTGGAAAATAAGAATCCATGTCATCCAGATCACATAGATGATGACTCAGCTATGATGGTCTCACAACAAATGAAAATAATGCTCCTGACAACAGCATATATTTCATTGCCCAACCTCAGAGGCAGTTTCTCCAGATGTTAGGCTGGCAGAACTTCATGTTTGTGGAGTTTTTACCCTGTCCCTTACTTTTGGAAACTCCTCTACCACCTGCAAATTTGTGAACTCCTGAGCATTTTTCATTCCACATATGTATTCACAGATTTTCTAACTCTTCTCCTCTAATTGTGTCTTATGTGGGGCGAAGGTAATGTCAAGGCATTGTGCTGAATGAGAGTGGGAATTTTTTGTGTAGCACATATTTGCATACACATTGGATACATTTTCCAATTTTCCATTCAAAATACTGAATCCCTGACACTAACACATACCCTACTAGACTTTGACTTCTAATTCTAATATGGTGGAGAAAAATAACCCAAACAGAATAGAAATACAAGAGGTTCACAGGAGGCATGGTGTATAGTTGGACTTGCCTTTCGTATGATAAATGGTAGGTGTTATAAATCTAGCGAATTTTAATTGAAATAGTTCTCCATGTGTTTTAAAAGTTAACAAATATGTGAATAACTGTCTCCCTTTCTCTGTAGCCTATTCATCACATGTATTTTCATATGCACATTTAGAATTCTACCTGGTATCACTCGTACATTTTGTGAGGTGGCTGGCTTGGCAGCTGCAAATTGTGAGAAGAGATCACTCCTACTAAACGCTGTTGGAACTGAAAATACAACATATGAGTGAGCTTCTTAGTTGAACAACATAAATCCATGTTCATTAAAATGAATATTTTTGGATCTGTGGATGATATATTATTTCATGTGAATTTCGATTGGCATACATAATGCTACTTTTTAATGTCTGTGAGTGTATATATATATATATATATATATATATATATATATATATATTCACTCTCCAGATTTTTCAAAATATGAAGTATATTTTTCTTATTATACACTCCCTAAATTCATTCATATTCATGTATGTGCATTTATAATCATGTTTTCACAAGAATATTCTCAGAAATATTCATCCACCTGAAATACATATTTGTTTCTTAGTACTGAAAACTAACTTCGGGGGATCATATGATGGTGGTGAAGGGAGTGCATCACCCCCATGTACCGCGTCACTGTGCGGGAGAATGACGAGTTATAACGGCTAAAATATATCTTGTTAGAAATTTCCAGCAAAATTGGGGTGCTCCAAAACCTAGTGGACATATTTCCATCTCATGAGGATCAGCTACGCGAGCTCAAACACGAGTGATTTGTCCGCATGGAGCGTCATGCTGCTTATTCAGGAAATCGGTCTGTGGCTAGAGTCTGCGGCGCGCACTGGGAAACGAAGAGATAGCAATGCAAATATACAGCGGTGTGGATTCTGTGGGCTCCTGCCAGGTATGCAATCACTGTGCTAAGTGCTGAATTCTTTGTTTGAGATGGGTAAGGATGCGGTCCAATTCGGTTCTCCACACCGGTCAGACCACAGAGGAAGCCAGCGGCCACTATCTTGGAGAGCTGATGTCACCATCCCTGTTTTTGACTGATCGAAGCTCATTCAGCTATAGAACAGGTAATTTCAGGATGCCATTCACCTTTGTGTTGCAGACAAATTACTCAGGCTATTTCAGAAAATTGAAAAAGAGGGAGATCTTCCAAATTCATTCTACGAGGCCAATATCACCCTGATTCCTACACCAGATAGACACTTCAAAGAAAGAAGACTAAAGACCGATATCTCTAATGAACCTAAATGCAAAAATCTTAAATTAAATTCTGGCAAATCAGATAAAAAAACATATCAAAAAAATGTGCACCATGATCAAGTAGGGTTCATCCCTGGGATGCAAGGAGGGTTCAATATACGAAAATCAATAAGTGTTATTCACCACATCAATAGACTTAAAAATAAAAACCATATTATCATCTAGATAGATGCAGAAAAAGCATTCGACAAAGTACAGCATCCCTTTATGTTCAAAACTCTCGAAAAACTAGGAATAACAGGAACATTCCTCAATATTGTAAAAACAATCTATGCTAAACCGCAGGCTAGCGTCATTCTGAATGGAGAAAAATTGAAGACATTCCCTCTAAAATCTGGAACAAGACAGGGATGCCTGCTCTCACCACTTTTGTTCAATATAGTTATCAAAAGACTGGCCAGAGCAATTAGACAGATGAAAGAAATTAAAGGCATATAAATAGGAAAAGAATAACTTAAATTATCACTATTGCAGATGACATGATTCTATACCTAGCAGACCCAAAAGGTTCTACAAAGAAACTAATAGAGCTAATAAATGAATTCAGCAAAGTGGCAGGATATAAAATCAACACGCATAAATCAAAGGCATTCCTGTATATCAGTGACAAATCCTCTGAAATGGAAATGAGGACAACCACTCCATTCACAATATCCTAAAAAAAAAAAATGGGAATCAACCTAACAAAAGAGGTGAAAGTCTTATACAATGAAAACTACAGAACCCTAAAGAGAGAAATAGAAGATCTTAGAAGATGTAAAAATATACCCTGTTCATGTATAGGCAGAACTAACATCATCAAAATGGCGATATTACCAAAAGTTCTCTATAGGTTTAATCCAATGCCAATCAAAATCCCAAAGGCATTTCTTGTAGAAATAGAGAAAGCAATCATGAAATTCATATGAAAAAATAAAAGACCCAGAATTGCAAAACAATGCTAAGCAGGAAGTGTGAATCAGGCGGTATAGCGATACCAGACTTCAAACTATACTACAGAGCAATAGTAACAAAAATAGCATGGTACTGGTACCAAAACAGGCAGGTGGACCAATGGTACAGAATAGAGGACACAGAAACCAATCAACAAAACTACAACTATCTTATATTTGATAAAGGAGCTAAAAGCATGCAATGGAGGAAGGATAGCATCTTCAACAAATGGTGTTGGTAAAACTGAAAATCCATATATAACAAAATGAAACTGAATCCCTTTTTCTCACCATGCACAAAAGTTAACTCAAAATGAATCAAGGACCTTGATATCAAATCAGAGACACACTGTCTGATAGAAGAAAAATTTGGTTACGATGTACATACTGTGGGGTTGGGCTCCAAATTCCTCAATAGGACACCTATAGTACAAGAGTTAATAACTAGAATCAACAAATGGGACTTACTCAACTAAAAAAGTTTTTTCTCAGCAAAAGAAACAATAAGAGGTAAATAGGGAGCCTACATACTGGAAAGAAATCTTTACTACTCACACTTCAGATAGAGTCCTAATATCCAGAGTATACAAAGAACTCAAAAAATTAGACAATAAGATAACAAATAACCCAATCAACAAATGGGCCAAGGACCTCAACAGACACTTCTCAGATGAGGACATACAATCAATCAACAAGTACATGAAAAAATGCTCACCATCTCCAGCAGTCAGAGAAATGCAAATCAAAACCACCCTAAGATACCATCTCACTCCAGTAAGATTAGCAGCCATTATGAAGTCAAACAACAAGAAGTGCTGGCAAGGATGTGGGAAAAGAGGTACACTTGTACATTGCTGGTGGGACTGCAAATTGGTGCAGCCAATTTGGAAAGCAGTATGGAGATTTCTTGGAAAGCTTGGAATGGAACCACCATTTGACCCAGCTATTGCCCTTCTTGGTCTATTCACTAAAGACCTAAAAAGAGCATGCTACAGGGACACTGCTACATCGATGTTCATAGCAGCACAATTCACAACAGCAAGACTGTGGAACCAACTTAGATGCCCTTCAATAGAAAAATGGATAAAAGAAATGTGGCATTTATACACAATGGATTATTACTTTGCATTGAAAAATAAAAAATCATAGAATTTGCAGGGAAATGGATTGCATTAGACTAGATTATGCTAAGTGAAGCTACACAATTCCTATAAAACAAATGCCAAATGTCATCTTTGATATAAGGAGAGTAACTAAGAACAGATAGGGATGAAGAGCATGACAAGATGATTAACATTAAACAGGGATGAGAGGAGGAAGGGAGGGAGAAGGGAAATTGCATGGAATTGGAAGGAGACCCTCTGGGTTATACAAAATTACATACAAGAGGAATTGAGGGGAAAGGGAAAAATAATACAAGGGGGAGAAATTTATTACAGTAGAGGGAGTAGAGAGAGAAGTGGGGAGGGGCGGGGAGGCCAGGGGGAATAGTAGAGGATACGAAAGGCAGCAGAATACAACAGACACTAGTATGGCAATATGTGAATCAATGGATGTGTAACTGATGTGATTCTGCAATCTGTATACAGGGTAAAAATGGGAGTTCATAACCCACTTGAATCAAAGTGTAAAATATGATATATCAAGAACTATGTAATGTTTTGAACAACCATAAATAAAAATAAAAAAAAACTCTCTTTGGTGAATAATGCATGCAATTCTAATATTTCTACAGTAACTGACCCAGTTTAACATCAATGCAAGTAGATTCCTATTGGACATGATGTGTATTTTGACGTTCACTTTTATTCAACACTGGTACATTACTATTTCATCAGTTTATGCACATAACAGGATATATATTTCATTCACAATTTAGAAAATTTATAGGCACTTGTTTCACTTTCAATCACTTCCTGCTTCAGAACACATGAATTCCTCCATATTTCTTGATTGGTCTTTTTATGAGACTTTTTTCCAAACATATTATTTTCGATTTCCATAATCACTTTTGAAACAAAACTCACACACACTTCATGATAAACAATAACCCTAAGATTACCATTAGATATATAACTGGTTGGAGTGAATGATTGTATGTCAATATATGATTTCCTATATATTTTCAGATATCAATTCAATCCATTATTTAAAGTGGAACCAGTTATAATATTTATTCACAGTATGGTCTATTCATGCATTATCTCTATATTCAAAGACACAGGGTACACCACTTTGTACCCCCAATACTAATTTATATGTCTTCAAATATTGCTCCCAGTAATGGTGGAAGAAATACTCATGTCATATGATCTACATACATATTTGATCACAATATTTTTCTGGGCACAAAATGCAAAGATCACACTTATGATTGTACCAAATCCTAAATGGAAAGTGAACATGGATTACTAAAACGATAAATGTCCAGGTTGCCTAATGCTTTCAAATGTCATTCCTATTGGTGATGACATATTTGTTTCTTCCTAAGATTATGTATTCAATCTCAACCCTATTGAAAATGTCTAATCCTATCACTCACTGTATAATTGCCTCATTTCATAATGTCTGTATTGATATTTTCCTTTTTACATATTTTCCCCAGTTCATCATGTGACTGACTCTTCACATGTGCTGAAATTTACATTCACTCTATAACAAAAACCCTATTGCTACAGAACTTTTGCCCCAAATCCTATACTCACTCTATTTCCTAAAGATACTGACTACCTTCCTAATCTCACCGACTATCTCAATTTGAGTGGATGTTCTCTTCTAAAATCAATCATCCAAGGTGTAAGGTCCTATGCCATTTGATTATCGATTTATCTGAGACATCTGTGCAGAACGTAATTATAAGCTAAGTATCCCAATCAAGGGCCTAATGCCCTTCTGGGCTTCAAATCTTACCTAGATTTCTGTTTCCATACTTATATTTCACCTCTATAATCTTATAAATATAGCAGGTTCCCAATACTATTAATCATCCTTCGCAATGATTCATAACCCAAATCGAACATGTTATTAACCCTAACCATACACTCTTACCTTAATCTAACTTTGCAGAAGAGCAGGGACAGAGTTCGTCTTACAATACAGGAATGTAGGGTATCTTCCTCCTGCTGAGAACCTCAAATGTCCATGCAGACTTGATCCCTGGAGAAGATGTAGGCAGCTATGAAGGACCTGAGAGAGCAAATGTCATCTTCCATCGCAAACAACCTTCCCAGGATGAAGGGTTGTGTCTGAATAAGCCTCTCTCTTGTTAATGTAGAGAAGATAGACCAAACCAGGCATGTGTGGAGAGCTATTCCGGGGTCCCTATGGTTGATATACCATTCTAACTTGTAAAAGTGTCACAGGAAGAAAGGGCAGCCTCCATCTCATAGGAGTATTGTAAGCAACAGTTAGGACAAAGTGGTTGCCAAGGCAATGACCTCAAAGAATTCCTGAAGGAAGTAATCTCACCTCACTTCCTTGGTGATGGAACTCTCTGAACTTGGAATCCGGGAAGCCAGGCACCCAGAGCCAGTCTCAGTCCCAGTCCCAGTGGTCGTATTTTTTGGATTTACCAAGGACAGAGTCAGTCTTTCTTGGTACCTACTGAGGTGAGGATGAACAAATGTCAGGAAAGCTCTAAAGAGGGGCCTTTCCTGAGAAAGCAGGTAGTGGCTCACCGCTGGCTAGTGACAACTTCACAGATTTGGCCAAGGAGACCATATGTGACACAGGACAGGCGATTTCATCAGAACATAGTTTGGCCCACCAGTCAGAGGACACTCCCAATAGTCACAGACCTACTTGGGGGAAGGAGCTTCCTTTGTGTGTGTGGGTGTGGGTTTGAGATTTTGTCTCATGTTCTGAGAATAGGTAGGAAAGGCGGTTTGTTTGGTTTGGAGTGAACTGTTTCTGGTAAGTCGTTTGACAAGGCCAGTGTTTCTTTGTCTGTGTATCCCACTGTGTCCGTGGTTTTAGATATTAGAAAAGAGAATGAATCATTGGATGTGTCCTGTCTAGACTCAACTTGCCCAATTTATGAATGGACTGCGGCTTGACTTATGGGTGGACAACTCCAACAATCTTCCTAAGTTCCAGTTTTCTTCCTGAATTCTGGCCACTCTCCAGAATAGGCTCATGGTTTTGTGTCCAAAATATGTACCACCTCCAAGCTCTGTGACATGGCCATGTACTGGATAGCTGAAAGAAATGGGAGCATCTCAGAAAACTCAGATATCAGTTTGACCAGGATATTCTAAGTGAAGAAACCCTGCTTTGGGCCTTTTGCTCATCAATTGTTCTGTTGCCCTGAATGTCAGGAAGGCCTTTGGCTCAGGCCACACCATTGTAGAGCCTAAAGAAACAGTTTTCAAATGGAAATGAAAGGGCATCACCTGTGGCTCTTTGCTTAATTGCTTTGGAAAGGGATGTGTCTGAATCAGTCTTTTGGCCCTGTGTGAGACTGTGGCTTAGATTCTCAGCACCTGATGGATCTAAAGAAGGATCCCATGTGTGCATCCAAAACGAAAATGGACAAAAGAGCAGTCAGTGTGGATGAAGTCTCTCGCCTTCCTCTGTAAGTGTCCTGTTCTCCATCATGTGAGAACAGTGATCATTTGGTTCAAATGTGTTCCTCAAAACCCTGCAGAGGCTAGCCCATAAGTGCTTGGTTTTTCTCGAGACTCCAATTCACATAAAGAATCTAAAACACACAGTAAGTAGGCCTCAAATTGGAGAAGCAGTGCCATATTAATGGCAGGCCTATTTGATCACTCTTGGTTCACTGGAAGGATGTCCTGGCCACCCTGATTTTAGGCAAAAGAGGGACAAGGGAGGTTACATTGGACACTGTCTTGGGCTGCACCCCTCATGGAAACCTCCAGCCAGAGGTTATGATGATTGTGTAAATGGAAGAAGATGTGTGCCATGTGGAAGTGTTTTGGATTTAATTGTGGATATTTGTGTGACAGTTGGAAGACATAACAAGGTCTACCTGGGCTTGAACTCTGGTGTGATTCCCCTTATAGACTGAGTTCAGGAACTGATCTCAGAGAAGTATTGCCATGTATTGTGTTGTGATTTAAGAGGCCATGTATGAGAGTCACCCTTGGAAACTGAGATCTAGCCCCAGAGTGGCTTTCCACAGAGCTCTGGGAATTTCAGCCAAGATATCACATGATTTCATTCGAAAGACTTGGCAGCCATAGTTGAGAGTGAAAACACACATGGACCTCATATTGTAGACCTCAATGGGCCTGGCTTAATGTGACCTTTTGGCCATTCTTTGGGAAGCCTTGCCTGTGAGGGTTCTCCAGAGCTTTCATTGAAATAATCTTGCTCACCATTTACTGGTTCCTGAATGAATTGAAACCCACAGTGCCTCCAACTTCATCCTTGAAAAATGTCTAAATAAATACCATGAAATTTTTGAAATTCCCATGACCAGGTGGCACTGGAGAACCTTTGGATGTCCTGTTGCTGATCATGGATGTACCAGACAGTGCCTTGCTTGACTGGGTTTCATGAAAATGGTGTAGAACAGAGGTGCCAGAAAGTTGCAGCCTGCTGAGAAGTGGGCCTAGAGCTTTGGTGGGCAGGAGTGTGATAAAACATCTCTGTTGGAGCAATGTGGATCTTCCATTGGCTTCCAAATGGCTTGTGGATTACATGAAGCAGCCAGCAGACCCTTGTAATTAAAGGCATCTTGTTATATGAAGAGGATTCAGGGCAATGTTCAGAATCAGGTTGCTATGGACAAGGATGCAATGTGGCAAGCTTTGAGGGATAGAAGCGTGGTTGGTGCGTTCTTCTGCAGACTCTTAACCACCGCACATGGCAGAACTCCCTCCAGCACTGTGTCTCAGTTGAACTCCTTGAATTTCATGAAGCAAATAAAAAACTCCCAGTTCAGCAGCAAAAACCCCACAAAAAGTGGAGGAGGACCAAATGGCTTCACAGTCCAACGGGGAGACACTTAGTCCCCAGAGGCCACAGTTTACCTAAAAAGAAGAAAATCAACACTGCTACCTCATGTTCATTGGAAAATAAGATACCATGTCCTCCACGTCACATAGAGGCAGACCCAGCTTTGATGGTCTCACTACAAAGGAAGCCAATTCTCCTAACAACAACATAATTTTCACGTTCCCAAACTCAGAGGCAGTTGCTCTAAAAGTTTTTAGGCCAGCAGAGCTCCATGTTTGTGGAGTGTTTACCCTGTCCCTTACTTTTGGAAACTCCTCTACAACCTCCAAGGTTGTGAACTCCTGAGCATTTTCCATTCCAGATATGTATTCACTGATTTTCTATCTATTCTCCTCTAACTGTGTCTTACTTGGGGTGAAGGTAATTTCAAGGCATTGTTCTGGATGAGAGGGGAGGATATTTGTGCAGCATATATTTGCATACAAATTGGATTCAATTTCCAATTTTCCTTTTGAAATACTGAATCCCTGACACTAACCCATACCTACTAGACTCAGACAACTCATCCTAATATGATAGAGAAAAATAACACAAACCTATAGAAATACAAGCAGTTCATTGGAGGCATGTTGTATAGTTGGACTTGCATTTTGCATTATACAAGGTAGGAGTTATAAATCTGGTCAATGTTTAATAGAAAAAGATCTCCATGTGTTTTTAAAGTTAACAAATATGAGAATTCATGTTTCCCTTTCTCTTTAGCCTATTCACACTTATATATTTATATGCATATATAGAATCCTACCAGGTATCACATGTACATCTTTGTGAGGTGGCTGACTTGGCAGATACAAATTGTGAGAAGAGATCACTCCTCCTAAACGCTGTTGGAACTGAAAATTCAACCTATAGGGAGCGTCCTAGTAGAACAACATTATACATAAACTCATGTTCAGTAAAATAAACATTTTTGCATCTGTGGATGATATATATTTACTGATGAATTTCGATTAGCATTTATATTGCTACTTTTTAATGTCTGTGAGTGTTTTTTATTTGTGTGTGTGTGTGTGTGTGTATACACTCTCCAGATTTTTCAAAATATGAAATATATGTGTCTAATATACACTCTCTAAATTCATTCATGTTCATGTATGTAGATTTTTAATCAACATTTCACAAGATTATTCTCAGAAATATTCATCCACCTGAAATACATATTTGTTTCCTAGTACTGAAAACTAACTTCAGGGAATGATGCATACAAATCCTAATTATTCTACAGTAACTGACACAGTCTAACATCAATGCAAGTAGATTCCTATGGGACATGATATGTAATTCTTTATTCATTTGTATTCGACACTGGTACATTATTATTTCTTCAGTTTTTGCACATCATAGGATATACATTTCATCCACAAGTTCACAAATTAATATGCATTTGTTTCAACTTTCACCACTTCTTGCTTCAGAACACATGTATTGTCAGGGTTTCTTGACTGGTCTTTTCATGAGACTTCTTTCCAAACACATTATTTTGAATTTCCATAATCATTTTGAAGCAAAACTCACACACTCTTCATGATAAACCAAAACACAAATATTTCCATTACATATATACCTGGTTGGAATGAATGATTGTATATCAATATACGATTTCCTTTAATTTTTCAGATATTAGATCAATTCATTTTTTAAAGTTGAAAAAAGTTATATTATTTATTCACATTAGGGTCTATTCATGCTTTATCTCTATATTCATAGACACAGGGTACACCTCTTTGTACCCCCGATTCTAATTTTACATCTTCAATATATTGCTCGCAGAAATGGTGGAAGACATACTCATGTCACCTGATGTACATATACATTTAATCAAAGTAATATTCTGGACAAAAAAATGTAAAGGTCACATTTATGATTGTACCAAAGCCTAAATGTAAAGTGTACATGGATTACTAAAAACATCCATGTCCAGGTTGCCTAATGCTGTCAATTGTCAATCCTATTGGTGACTACATATTTGTTTCTTCCTAATTTATATATTCAAACTCAACCCTGTTGAAAATGTCTAATCCTATCACTCACTTTATACTTTGCCTGATTTCATAATGTTTCTATTGATATCTGCTTTTTTACATATTTTCCCAAGTTGATCCTAGTGACTGACCCTTCATATGTGCTGACATTTACATTCACTCTATAATCGAAACCCTATTGCTAAAGAACTTTTGGTCCAAATCCTTTAATCACTCTTCTTTCTAAACCTACCGACTATCTTCCTAATCCTACCGACTATCCCTTTTTGATTGGATGTTCTCTTCTACATTCAATCATCCAATGTAAAAGGTCCTATGCCATTGTATATCGAATTATCTGAGACAACTTTGCAGAGCATAATTCAAAGCTAAGTATCCCAATCAAGGGAAAAACCCTTCTGGGCTTCAAATCATGCCTAGATTTCTGTTTTCATACTTATATTTCACCAGATCTTAGAAAAGACGGACCATTTCAGGGGAACATAGTATGGCCCACCTGTCAGAGGACAATCTGGATAGTCACAGACCTAATTGGGGGAAGGAGGTGCCTTTGTGGGAGTGGGTATGGGTTTATTGTTTTGTCTCATGTTCTGAGAATAGATGGGAAAGGCGGTTAGTTCGGTTTGGAGTGGACAGTTTCTAGTAAGTCATTTGACAAGGCAAGTGTTTCTATGTCTGTGTATCCCACTGTGTCCGTTGTTGTAGATATTGGAAAAGAGAATGCATTAATGGATGTGTACTGTCTAGTGTAAATCTTCCCATAATTCAACCTGCCCAATATATGAATGGAGTGCAGCTTGTCTTTTTGATGTGCAACACCTGCTATCTTTCTAAGTTGCTGTTTTCTTCCTGAATTCTGGCCACTATCCAGAATAGGCTCATGGATTTGTGTCCAAAATATGTACCACCTCCAAACTCTGTGGCATGGCCATGTACTGGATAGCTGAAGAGAATGGCGAGCATCTCAGAAAATGCAGATATCAGTGTGACCAGGAAAGTCTCAGTGGAGAAACCCTGCTTTGGGCCTTTTGCTTACTTATTGTTGTTTTGCACTGAATGTCAGGAAGTTCTTTGTCTCAATCCACCACTTTGTGAAGCCTGAAGTAAACAGTTTTCAAATGGAAATGAATGCCATCACCTGTGGCTCTTTGCTTAATTGCTTTGGGAAGGTATGTGTCTGAATTAGTCTCTTGGCCATGTTTGTGTCTATGACTTAGATTCTCAGCACCTGATGGATCTAAAGAATGGTCCCATGTGTGCGTCCAAAGCCATAATGGCAAAAAAAAAATCATTCATTATGGATGAAGTCTCTTGCCTTCCTCTGTTAATTTCCTGAACTCCATCAAGTGAGAATAGGGATTCTTTGGGTCAAATGAGTTCTTCAATTCTCTGCAGAGGTGCTTGGGTTTTCGCATAACTCCAAATCACATAAAGAATTGATACCTGAAATCAGTAGGCGTCAAATTGGAGAAACACAGAAGTATTAACGGCAGGCTTATTTGATCACTCCTCGTTCACAGAAACGGTGTCCAGGCCACCCTGACTTTAGGCAAATGAGGGGCAAGCGAGCTGATTTTGGACACTGTCTTGGCTTTTCTCATGACTCCAATTCACATAAAGAATCTAGACCCCACAGTCAGAGAGCCTCAAATTGGATAAGTGGAGCAGTATTAAGGGCAGGCCTATTTGATCACTCCTGATTCACAGGAAGGGTGCCCAGGCCACCCTGAAGTTAGGCAAAAGAGGTGCAAGAAGCTTATTTTGGACATTCTCTTGGGCTGCACAACTCATGGAAAACTCCAGGAAGAGGTTATGATTAGTGTCTATATGGAAGAAGAATAGGGCCATGAGGGAGTATTTTGGTTTTAATTGTTTTCATTTGAGTCGCGGTTGGAAGAGTTGTCTGGGTCCACCTGGACTTGAACTCTGGTGTGATTCTCCTTATAGACTGAGTTCTGGAACTGACCTGAGAGAAGTATTGCCATGAATTGTGTTGGGATTTTAGGAGGCCAGGCATGAAGTTGCCATTGGAACCTGAGATCTAGGCACAGGTTGGCTTTCCACAGAACACTGCGAATCTCAGCCAGGATATTACATGATTTTATTCTGAAAGACTTGGCATGCATTATTGAGATTCAAAACACACATGGACCTCGCTTTATAGACCTCAATTGGCCTCGCTTCATGTGACTTTTTGGCCACTCTTTGGGTAGCCTTGCCTGTGAGAGTGCTCCAGAGCTTTCCCTGAAATTAGCTTTCTAACCCTTTAATGGTTCCTGAATGAATTGCAAACCACAGTGCCTCCAACTTCATCCGTGAAAAATTGCTAGATAATTACCATGAAATTTTTAAAATTCCCATGACCAGATGTCACTGGAGGACCTTTGATGTCCTGTTGATGATCATGAATATACCAGACAGGGCCTTGATTGACTGGGTTTCAGGAAAATGGTGTAGAACAGAGATGCTGGTAAGTAGAAGCCTAGTGAGTAGTGGGCCTAGAGAAGTGTTATGCAAGTGAGTGATAAAACATCTGTGGTGGGGCCATGTGGATCTTCCACTGGCTTCCAAATGGCTTGAGACTGACATGGTGCAGCCATCAGACCCATATACGTAAAGGCATATTTTTATATGGAGAGGTTTTAGGGCAATGTTCAGAATCATGTTGCTATTGTCAAGGGGGCAAGCTACGTGGGATAGAACCCTGGTTGGTGCATTCTCCTGGAGACCCTGCACACCACAGCTGACAGAACTCCCTTCAGCACTGTTTCCCATTTGAACTCGTTGTATTTAATGAAGCAAATTCCAAACTCCCAGTGCAGCAGCAAGAAACACCACGATAATTGGAGGATGACCAAGTTGTTTCACAGTCCACACAGGGAGACACTTAGCCCTCAGTGGCCACAGTTTACCTACAAAGAGAGAATTCAGCACTGCTGCCTCATTTTTATTGAAAAATAAATAACCATGTCCTCCAGGTCACATAGATGCAGATCGAGCTTTGATTGTCTCACTACAAATAAAGCTAAAGCTCCTGAAAACAACATATATTTTAAGTGCCCAACCTTAAAGGCAGATTCTCAAAAAGTCTTTAGGCCAGCAGAGCTCCATATTTGTGGAGTGTTTACCCTGTCCCTTACTTTTGGAAACTCCTCTACCGCCTCCAAAGATGTGAAATCTGGAGCATTTTCCATTCCTGATAGGTATTCACAGATTTTCTAACTCTTCTCTTCTAATTGTGTCTTACTTGGGGCGAAGGTAATGTCAAGGCATTGTTCTGGAGGAGAGTGGGAAGAATTTTCTGTAGCATATATTTGCATAAACATTGGATTCAGTTTTCTATTTTCCATTCAAAATACTGAATCCCTGACTCTAACCCATACCCGACCAGACTCTGACTACTAATTCTAATATGATGGAGAAAAATAACCCAAACAGAATCGAAATACAAGCAGTTCAGAGTAGGCCTGGTGTATTGTTGTACTTTTCTTTTGCATGATACAGAGTTGGAGTTATGAATCTAGTCAATTTATTGTTGAAATAGTTGTCCATGTATTTTTAAGGTTAACAAATATGTGAATTCCTGTCTCCCTTTCTCTGTATTCTTATATGCACATATAGATTTCTCCCTGGTACCACACGTACATTCTTGTGAGGTGGCTGACTTGGCAGATACAAATTGTTAGAAGAGATCACTCCTACTAAACTTGTTGGAATTGGATATTCAACCTATGGTTGAGCTTGCTAGTTGAACAGCATTATACATAAATCCATGTTCAGTAAAATTAATATTTTTAGATCTGTGGATGATATATATTTTATAATGAATTTTGATTGACATATATTTTGCTACTTTTTTGTCTGTGTGTGTTTTGTATATATATATATATATATATATATATATATATATATATATATATACACTCTCCAGATTTTTCAAAATATGAAATATATGTGTCTTATATACACTCCCTAAATTCATTCATGTTTATTATGTGGATTTATAATCAACTATTCACAAGATTATTCTGAGAAATATTCATCCACCTGAAATTTGCCTAATGCTCTCAAATGTCAATCCTAATTGTGACTACATATTTGTTTCTTCCTAAGATTATATATTTAAACTCAACCCTGTTCAAAATATCTAATCCTATCACTCACTTTATACTTTGCCTGATTTTGTAATGTCTCTATTGATATCTGCTTTCCTACATATTTTCCCCAGTTCATCATTGTGACTGACTCTTCACCTGTGCTGACATTTACATTCACTCTCTAATCGAAACCCTATTGCTAAAGAAATTTTTTTCCAATTCCTATACTCACCCTTCTTCATAAAAGTACTGACTATCTTCCTAATGCTACAGACTATCGTTTTTGACTGAATGTTCTCTTCTACATTCAATCATCCAAGTAAATTTGGGGCGAGCTTCAGAGGAGGAGACCACCAACAGACTATCTCTTGCAACATCAAAGGGTTTTTTGGGTGTCCAGCATGCTGGGGCTCAGAGATCACTTGAATAGAGCAGATAGCCCTGAGAATAGCTTAAATAGAGCTTATATACTTTCCCTGGAGAGGGCAGGGAGGGAATTTTATTGATGGGTCAGGGTGAGAGGGTGGTTTGCATTCACCTGGGTGAGGGAGTACATTCTGCAGTTGGGCAGTTGGGGACAGAACATTCTGGGAACAAGATTTGCAAGCATTTCTCAAGATTTCAATAGTGTTTTGTTAAGCATACAGAAAAACAAGAAGTGACAAGTACCTATTTTATTAAACTTTAATTCCCCACTTCTTCTTCTGGCTACTTTTAATCATAAAAATGATCATTGGAGGGTGTCACATTCTATGTCTGCTAGTGGGGTATTACCATAAGTTTAACTCGTCCAATTTGAGCCTGGAGAAAAGAAATTACACGGTTGAGCAAACAGGATTTTATAGTTAGCAATAATATGAGGATTATTATTGGACCGGCCAGGGTTGATAAAAACGTAGTTAACCAGGAGGAGTGTGTGAACCAAGACTCAAGCCACCCTTTTTGGGCCTCTCTCTCTTGTTGATGCTCTTCAAGGTGTCTTTTAAATTTACTCATAGATTTTATTACAACTCCAGTATGGTCAGCATAAAAACAACATCCTTCCCTCAATGCAGCACAAAGGCCCCCTTCTCTAATGAAGAGGAGGTCCAACCCTCAACTGTTCTTTAAAACAACTTCAGAGAGAGAGGTTAAAGATTCATGCAAAGCTCTCATGGAGGTTTCTAATATCTTAGTTTTGCTCTATTGCTTCTTCTAATTGGGTCATTTGTTGTGTCCCATGGACAATGGCAGTGGTTCCTGTGCCCACCCGTGCAGCAACTCCTATTCCTAATAGGATGGCTAAAGTGAGGGATACAAGTTCCCAGTGGAACCGGTTGTATGCCCCCCCTATTTGATCTTCAAACGAACCTGCGTCATGATAGAGCTTTCTGGGAAACATCTGCAACATTTCAAAATAATCACATCTGTTGACCATTTCATGAAAACATAAACAATGTTTAAGTATATAGAATTATGCTGTTGTAGGGACAGACAAGGCAAGGCACCTAAGATAGCACTGAAGACAGGGAAACAGTCCTATATTGTTGCAACTGGATTCAGAGGGCATTGCTTCTGTTGTAATCAATTAGTCCCCTGAAACTCAAGTTTAGGTAGTTTCAGAATTGTGTACCCAACATATAAGGGATGGGGCTCAGAAGTTTACAGTCTGCAGAAGTTCAAAAAAGCAGTATATGTTTCTGATTTTTCCTCTGTTCTGGGCAAGCTAAATTTTCAAGGACACCTGGGAGGAGGAGAGCTTTTTATTCCCTTTCTTATTTTCCCCCTGCCAGCTGTTACAACGGAGCCCAGTTGGTAATTTCTTTATCTTAGAAATGTGGCCATTTCTGTGAAGCCCCAGCTGAAGGCCAGAGGACTTGTTCACATATTTTGTGAAAAACTAGTTAGGGGTTGTCTAGCTTAGAAGTACTGAGTTTTTTAGCCAGTGGCCAAGTATAACAGGGCAATACAAAAAGAGAAAGTTTATCTACATTGAACTCTTTATAGAAACTCTATGCTGAAAGTTCTAAAGTCAGCCATGGTGAAGACTTCTGGAGAAGGACATTTAAGACTTTTCTGTGGGCCTGGTACAGAGGGGGAATACGGGGAAGGTGGGGCTGAGAGAAGCTCCGAGGATCTGAGAATGAGGAAAAAGAGAGATGTAAAAGAATAATTGGAAAGGTGTTTGGGAATTTCCTAGCAAAAAACTTGAGCAGTAGAACAGGTAGAGAAGAGCAGAAAACGGGAGTGAGTATCCCAAAATCCTGTGAGGGACTTTAAATTTTAGTAACCTGTTTTCAGTGATGACAAAGCAACTTTAATGGCCATTTATATTACATCTTGGATAAGGGTCTGAGAGCTCTCCTCAGCTCGTTTGAGCTTTGGGTTAGCTGGAAAGAGGACCTGGTGGGACCTGGTGTGGGCACTGACAGGAAGAGAGAGGAGTGAGTGGGTGGAGGGGTACCTCAGTACCTGCTACCTCACAAGCGGGCAATTGTCTGAGAACTGGTGGAGGTTTGGGATTCTGATCTAGTAATTGGAGGGGAGAAATCACGTTGCTGTGGTGGGAGTGACAGCAGAGAGTCTGGAGCAGAAGGCTGAGGATAAAAATCTATTGGAGAAGCATAGTTCAGGATGTGAGTTAAGGAGGGAAAGGGCTTCCACATAGGGGAATCTCCTTTCACCCTTTTGAGCACTTGCAGAAGTTAAAAAGGTCACGCAAAATTTGAGGATCTAGAGACCCCTCTGGGGGCCATCCTTTTTCTGTTGTCTACTTGGTAATATGGCCAATGCTGTGTACTGAATTTGATGAAGTATTGGGTTCCATCAGGCAGCCTCTGTATGCTCACATCTCCATGACATACTGAAGAAGTCGGTTTTTCCCCCACACAGCCGTTACTGTTTGTGGCTTTGATAGTTTCCCGGGCAAACAAGTAATCTAGGATAGCCAACCTGCATCTGGCTCGCGTGTCCCTACATCCATAAGGTTTGTTTCCATTATCTATGGTACACAAGGGATTTAATGGTATTTTAGTGGGATTTTCTTCATCAGGGATATCCCAATAGAAAAAACCTATGGCCAGCTGACAAATGTCTGGGTGGAGAGATGGCCACCAGGTCCCTAAGGGGGATGTATGTGAGATCGATTATACACTTTTCCAGTAGGATTTGTGATCAGCCATCGCTGCTTAAAAGGCTGATGAGGGTTAGGACTACTTGTGGCCAAGGGGAGAGTATATAACCTTATCCACATGGCGAATACACAATTTGAAACTGTTACCAGTCTTTTCCAGTTTCCAGAAAGATTCTGGACAAGGAGCAGGCTTGAGATGAGAGGCATGGATCCAAGAAGTGATTCTGTATACCTTTACCACTGTAGGTGTTATAAGTAGCACCTGGTATGGTCCTTTACAGCTGGGTTCCAGGGATGACACCTGATGTCATCTTACATACATGAAGTCTCTTATTTGATATGGATGTGGAATCCCCTGGTACACAGTTTGTTACGCAGTGGGCAGCTAATTTCACAGGTATCACTGAGTTCTTTCAAGAGCTTTAAGTCTGTCAAGCAAGAGGGTGTGGAAAGGATCCTTAGGTCTTACAGTTGGGCTTAGGACCCTTACTGGACGAGGGCCACCATAGAGAACTTCTCAGGGGGTAAGGTTACTCAAAGAAACAGAAGGATTTTTTCTTGCATGAAACATTGCATAAGTCAGGAGCACAGTCCAATCTTTTATGCTGGTCTCTAAGCTTAATTTCGTTAAGGTCTCTTCAATGGTTCTATTCATTCTTTCTACTTGTCCTGAACTCTGGGGTCTATAAGCACAATATAACTTCCAATTAATCCCCAGGTTCCTGGCTAACCCCTGACTTACCTGGGCCATGAACATCGGTCCGTTATCAGATCCTATTACCAGCTTAGCTTCCTCCAATGGTAGAGAGGCTTAGTCAGCAGCAGGGGAATCACTTAGAGTGTGTTGTGTGTTAGGGGACGAGGGCAGGGGATAAGGAGAGGAGGAAGAGTCCAGTAGAGTCAAATCTTGTGACTCAGGGAAAACAGAGGGTGGAGGAGGAGGAAGAGGTGAGGGTTTGAGAGATCATGTGGGAAGGAGTATGAGCAGAGGCATGGGCAAGGAAAGGCTTCACCCATGGAGGAGGAGATTTGCAGAGGTCCTGAAAAGTTAAGATATATGGCTGTTGATCAGGATGGCTATGTGGCCCTGGCTGAAAGACAATATCTCTGACTTTATAAATTAGTGGGAAGTAGAAAGATCTTTCTTGGGGCCATACGACTCCAAAGATGGGCCATTCTGAGGCACAGAGAGTCTGCCAGGTCCAGCGTTTTACTAAAAAAAGAAAGATTCTGAGCCCTTAAGCGGACTTTGGTTCAGTGATCAAGGGTCAGGGACAGAGGCATTGAAGTGCTCTGTCCCATAATGAAAGGTACACAAACAGTAAAAGCAAAGACACATGACACAGATAAGACAAGACCATAAAGACAGGCAATGGACATCCAACACTGAGACCAGGAATGCGTAGCCGGCAAAACCCGATAGGATGGCAATACCGAATCTAAAAGAAAATATCACTGAGTCGATGAAGCAATTGTTCCTTGATTCTCCGAGTCCTTTTTGGGGTCCCCCAGGGAGGTGCCCTATGTCTCTGTGACACGTCTCTCAGCCACCGTCGGAGAGACCCCAGGCTCTTCATCGCCAGCAATTTTGCCAAGCCCTAACATGACACCTGAAACCAGAAAGAGGCGCCTTACTTGCTCCGAGAGGAGCCCGTTGGGGTCTCTCATCCGCCACTGCCGGAACTCGGTGGAACCTCAATATGTAAAGGTCAGGTGAGTGTTGGAGGAAGAGACTACCAAGAGACTGTCTCATGCAACAGCAAAGGGTTATTTTGCGTCCAGCTTGCTGGGGCTCACAGCTAACTTAAATAGATCAGAGAGCTCTGAGAACAGCTTATGCAGAGCTTACATACATTCCTTGGAGATGGAAGGGAGGGAAGTTTACTGATGTGTAAGGGTGAGTGGGCGGTTCGTGTGACACCGAGTGAGGCAGTACATTCTGCAGTTTGGCAGTTGGGAACAGTACATTCTAGAACAAGATTAGCAAACATTTCTCAAGATTTCAACAGTGTTTTTTTAAGCATACAGAAAAACAGGAAATAGCAAGTACCTATTTTATTAACCTTTCACTACCGACTATCCTTTTTTGACTGGATGTTCCTTCTACATTAATTCATGCAAAGTACAAGGTCCTATGCCATTGTATATCGATTTATCTGAGACATCTCTGCAGAACGTAATTCAATGCTGCGTATCCCAATCAAGGGCCCAATGCCCTTCTGGCCTTCAAATCATACTTAGATTTCTTTTTTCATACATATATTACACCTATATATTCTTATACACATAGCAGGTTCCCAATACCATTATTCATCCAGCACAATGATTTCTAACCCAAATCAAACATGTTTTTAACCATAATCATACACTATTCCCTCAATCTAACTTTATAGAACAGCAGGGAAAGAGTTGATTTTACAATACAGAAATGTAGGGAAACTTCCACCTGCTGATAACCTCAAAGGCCCATGCAGAAATGATCCCTGGAGAAGATGTAGGCAGCTATGAAGGACCTGAGAGACCAAAAGTCATCTTCCATGGCAAACAACCCAGTCAGGATAAAAGGTTGTGTCTGAATCAGATTCTCTTCTTAATGTAGAGAA
The DNA here is from genome assembly GCF_048772815.1 of Callospermophilus lateralis. Classification (NCBI taxonomy): domain Eukaryota; kingdom Metazoa; phylum Chordata; class Mammalia; order Rodentia; family Sciuridae; genus Callospermophilus; species Callospermophilus lateralis. The sequence goes on from NW_027511677.1 coordinate 3,751,413, forward strand.
CATGGACCAAAACAGGCCTGTGTGGAGATCTATTCCTGGGTGCCTATGGTTGATATACCATTCTAACTTGTGAAAGTTTCACAGGAAGTAGGGGCAGCCTCAATCTCATGGGACCCTTGGAAGTAACAGTTAAGACAAAGTGGTTGCCAAGACAGGGACCTCATTCAGTTCAGGAAGGAAGTGACCTCACCTCACTTCCATGGTGATGGAACTCTCTGAACTTTGGATCCAGGAAGCCAGGCACCCATAGCCAGTCCAAGTCCCAGTCCCTATGGTCTCACTTGTTTGGATTTACTAAATGCAGTCAGTCTTTCTTGGTACCTTCAGACGTGAGAAGGCCAAATGCCAGGAAAGCTCGGAAGCGGGGCTTTTCTTGAGAAAGTCGTTAGTGGCTCACCGTTGGCTCCTGAGAAGTTCACAGAGTTTGCCAAGGAGACCAGATCTGAGACAGGACAGGCCATTTCGGGGGAACGTATTATGGCCTACAAGTCAGAGGACCCTCCGGATAGTCAAAGACCTACTTAGGGGAAGGAGGTGCCTTTGTGGGTGTGGTTGTGGGTTTGTGGTTTTGTCTCATTTTCTGAGAATAGGTAGGACAGTCGGTTTGTTTCATTTGAAGTGGACTGTTTCTAGTAAGTCTTTTCACAGGGCGAGTGTTTCTATGTCTGTGTATTCCACTGTTTCCGTGGTTGTAGACATTAGAAAAGAGAATTCATCAATGGATGTGTCGTGTCTAGTAGAAAGCTTCTCAGCATTCATATTGCCCCGTTTATGAATGGACTGTAGCTTGCCTTATCGATGAGCAACACCTGCTACCTTCCTAAGTTTCTATTTTCGTCCTGAATTCCGGCCAATTTCAAGAATAGGCCCATGGTTTTGTGTCCAAGATATGTACCACCTCCAAGCTCTGTGACATAGCCATGTACTGGATAGCTGTAGGTGATGGCGAGCATCTCAGAAAACTCAGATATCAGTGTGACGAGGACAGTCTCAGAGGAGAAACCCTGCTTTGGGCCTTTTGCTTACCTATTGTTCTGTTGCCCTGAATGTCAGGAAGTTCTTTGCATCTGGCCACCCCTTTGTGAAGCCTGAAGAAAACAGTTTTCAAATGGAAATGATTGGGCATACCTGTGGCTCTTTTCTTAAGTGCTTTGAAAAGGGATGTGACTGAATCAGCCCCCTGGCCCTGTGTGTGGCTGAGGCTTAGATTCTCAGCACCTGTGGATCTAAAGAAAGTTCCCATGTTTGCATCCAAAGGAAAAATGGCAGAAAGAGCAGCCATTGGGATGAAGTCTCTCGACTTCCTCTGTAAGGTTCCTGAACTCCATCAAGTGAAAATAGGGATCCTTTGGGTCAAATGAGTTCTTCAAAACCTGCAGAGGCTAGCCCATAGGTGCTTGGTTATTTCATGACTAAAATTCACATAAAGAATCTAAACCAAACAGTCAGTAGGCCTCAAATTGGAGAATTGGAGCGGTATTAATGGCAGGCCTATTTGATCACTCCTGGTTCACAGGATGGGTGTCCAGGCCACCTTTACTATAGGCAAATGAGAGTCAAAGGAGCTTATTTTGAACACTGTCTTGGTCTGCTCCCCTCATGGAAACCTCCAGCAAAATTATGATGAGTGTCAATATGAAAGAAGATGAGGGCCATATGGGAGTGTTCTTGTTTTAATTGTGGTAATTTGTGTGGTAGTTGGAAAAGATGACTCGGATCACCTGGGCTTGAACTCTGGTGTGATTCCCCTTAAAGAATGAGTTCTGGATCTGACCTCAGAGAAGTATTGTCGTGAGTTCTCTTGGGATTTTACTAGGCCACACGTGAGAATCGCCTTTGGAAATTGAGATCTAGGCCCAGGATGGCTTTCCACAGAGCTCGGGGATTCTGAGCCAGGATATCACATGATTTAATTCTTAAAGACTTGGCAGCCCTAGTTGAGAGTCCAAACACATATGGACCTCACATTGTACACCTCAATGTGTCTGGATTCATGTGACCTTTTGGCCAGTCTTTTGGAAGGCTTTTCTGTGAGTGTTCTCCAGAGCTTTCATTGAAATGAGCTTCCTCACCATTTAATGGTTCCTGAATTAATTGAAACCCACAGTGCCTCTAACTTCATTTTTGAAAAATGACTAGATTCATACCATAAAAGTTTTGAAATTCCCATGACCAGGTGGCACTGGATAAACTTTGGATTTCCTGTTGCTGATCATGAGTGTACCAAAGAGTGCCTTGATTGACTGGTTTTCGTGAAAATGGTGTAGAACAGAGATGCCAGTAATTTGGAGCCTAATGAGTAGTGGGCCTAGAGAAGTGGACTGTAGGTGTGTAAATAAATATTTTTGGTAGGACCACCTGGATCTTCCATTGGCTTCGCAAGACTTGCGACTGACATGGTGCAGGCAGGAGACCTTTATATGTAAAGGTATCTTGTCATATGGAGAGGTTTCAGGGCAATGTTCAGAATCAGGTTGCTATAGTCAAGGTGAAAGCTATGTAGGATAGAAGCCTGGTTCGTACATTCTCTTTGCGTCCCTGACCAACCACACATGACAGAACTCCCTCCAGGATTTTGTCCCAGTTGAACTCCTTGTATTTCGTGAAGGAAATACCAAACTCCCAGTGCAGCAGTAAGAAACACCCTGGAAAGTGGAGGATCACCAAATGGCTTCACAGTCCACACGGAAAGACACTTAGCTCCCAGTGGCCACAGTTTACCTACAAAGAGAGAATTCAGAACTGCTCCCTCATGTTCATTAGAAAATAAGGACCATGTGCTCCAGGTCATAGAGATGCAGACCCAGATTTCATGGTGTCACTACAAACGAAGCAAAATCTCCTAACAATTACATATATTTCTTGTTCCCAACCTCAGAGGAAGTTTCTCAAGAAGTCTCAAGGCCAGCACAGCTCCATGTTTCTGGATTGTTTACCCTTTCCCTTACTTTTGGAAACTGTTCTACCACCTCCAGTGTTGTGAACTCCTGAGCATTTTCCATTCCACATATATATTCAGATTTTCTAACTCCTCTCCTCTAATTGTGTCTTACTTTTAGCGATGGTTATGTCAAGGCATTGTTCTGGATGAGAGAGGGAAGATTTTTGTGTATCACATTTTTGCATACACATTAGATTCATTTTCCTTTTTTCCATTTGAAATACTGAATCCCTGACTCTAACCCATACCCTACTAGACTCTGACTACTAATCCTAATATCATGGAGAGAAAGAAACCTAACCGAATAGAAATACAGGCCTTTCATAGGAAGCATGGTGTATACTTCTATTTGCCTTCTGCATTATCAAGAGTATGTTTTTTAAATCTAGTCAACTTTTCATTGTAATATTTCTCCATGATTTTTTAAAATTATCACATATATAAATTCCTGTCTCCCTTTCTCTGTATCCTATTCAGCACATGTATTTTTGTATACATATATATATAATATCCTACCTGGTATCACACGGACAATCTTGTGAGCTCCCTGATTTTGGAATATAAAATTGTGAGAACAGATGACTCTCCCTAAATAATGATGGGACTGAAAATTCAACTTATGGGTGAGCTTCCTAGTGAAAAACACTATACATAAATCCATGTTCAGTAAAATGAATATTTTTGGATATGTGGATGAATTATATTTCATGATGAATTTCGATTGGCATATATATTGCTAAATATTAATGTGTGTGTGTGTGTGTGTATGTATTTTTTTTAAATCTGGAAAAAAATATATATGTGTATATATATACATATATATATTATATATGTATATATATGTATATATATTATATATATATTATATATATATATGTATATATATTCTCCAGATTTTAAAAAAATATGAAAAATATGTGTCTTATTATACACTCCCTAAATTCATTTGTATTCATGTATGTGGGTTCAAAATCCACTTTTTACAAGATTATTTTCAGCAATATTTATACACCTGTAATACATATTGGTTTCCTACTACTGAATACTAAGTTCAGTAGGTGGTGCATACAAATCCTAATATTTCTACAGTACCTGACCCAGTTTAACATCAATGCAAGTAGATTGCTATGGGACATGATGTGTATTTTGAAGTTCATTTTTACTCAACACTGGTACATTACTATTTTTTCAGTATATGGACATCATAGGATATATTTTTTCACCCACAACTTCACAAAATTATAGGCATTTGGTTCACTCTCATTTACTTACTACTTCAGAACACATGTATTCCTCCATGTTTCTTTACTGGTCTTTTCACTAGACTTCTTTCTAAACACATTATTTTTGATTCCATAATCATTTTTGAAGCAATACTCACTCTTCACGATAAACCGTAACCCTAATATTACCATTACATATATAACTGGTTGGAATGATTGTATATATATCAATATAAGATTTCCAATACATTTTCAGATGCAAACTCAATCCATTATTTAAAGTTGGAACCAGTTATATACTTTATTCACAATCTGGTCTATTCATGCAACATCTCAATAATGATCAACACAAGGTACACCTATTTGTATCACCAGTACTAATTTATAAGTTTCCAGAATATTACTCCCCATAATGGTGGAAGAAATACTCATGTCACCTTATCAACATATAAATTTTATCACGGTAGTATTCTGGACACAAAATGCAAAGGTCACACATATGATTGTACCAAAGCCTAAATGGAAAGTGACCATGGATTACTAAAAACATCCATGTCCAGGGTGCCTAATGCTCTCAAATGTCAATCCTATTGATTACTACATATTTGTTTTTTCCTAAGATTATATATTCAACCTCAAGCCTGTTGAAAATGTCTAATCCTATCACTCACTTTATACTTTGCCTGATTTCCTAATCTTTCTATTGATATCTGCTTTCCTACATATTTTTCCCTGTTCATCATTGTGACTTTCTCTTCAGATGTGCTGACATTTACATTCACTCTCTAACTGAAACCCTATTGCTAAAGAACTTTTGGTCCAACTCCTAGTCTCACTCTTCTTCCTAAACATACTGACTATCTTCCTAATCCTACAGACTATCCCTTTTTGACTGGATGTTCTCTTCTACATTCAATCATCCGAGGTACACGGTCCTATGCCATTGTATATCGATTTATCTGAGACCTCGGTGCAGAACATAATTCAAGCTCAGTATACCAATCAAGGTTCTGTTGCCCTGAATGTCAGGAAGGTCTTTGCCTCAGGCCACCCCTTTGTGAAGCCTGAAGAAAAAAATTTCAAATGGAAATAAATGGGCATCACCTGTGGCTCTTTGCTTAATTGCTTTGGAAAGGGATTTGTCTGAATCTGCCTCTTGGCCCTGTGTGAGGCTGTGGCTTCGATTCTCTGCACCTGATGGATCTAAAGAAAGATCCCATGTGTGCATTCAAAACCAAAATGGCAAAAAGAGCAGTCATTGTGGATGAGGATTCTTGCCTTTCTCTGTTAGGTTCCTGACCCCCTTCAAGTGAGATTAGGGATCCTCTTTGTCAAATGAATTCTTGAATGCTCTCCAGATGTGCTTGGATTTTCTCATGACTCCAAATCACATAAAAAATCTATACCTGACATTCAGTAAGCCTCAAATTATAGAAACAAAGCGGAATTAATGGCAGGCCTTTTTGATCACTCCTGGTTCACAGGAAGGGTGTCCAGGCCACCCTGACTTTAGGGAAATTAGAGGCAAGGGAGCTTATTCTGAAAACTGTCTTTAGTTGCAACCCTCATGGAAACTTCCATCCAGAACTTTTGATGAGGGTCTTTATGGACGAAGATGAGGGCCATGTGGTAGTTTTTTTGTTTTAATTGTGGTCATTTGTGTGGGGGTTGGAAGACATGACTTGGTCCACCTGGGCTTGAACTCTGGTGTGATTCCCCTTAGAGCCTGAGTTCTGGAACGTACCTCATAGAAGTATTGATATGAATTGTGTTGGTTTTTAGGAGGCCACGCATGATTGTCACCCTTTCAAACTGAGATCTAGGCCCAAGGTGGCTTTCCACAGAGCAATGGGAATCTCAGCCAGGAAATCACATGATTTTATTCTGAAAGACTTCGCAGCCATTGTTGGCCCTCGGAAGCAAGAAGGAGTGGCCATACTCATATCGAATAAAATCAACTTAAAACCTAAGTTAATCAAAAGTGATAAAGAAGGACACTATATACTGTTAAGAGGCAACATTCACCAACAAGACATAACAATTATCAATTTGTATGCACCAAACAATGGTGGTGCCAAGTCATAAAACAAACTCTCCTCAAGTTCAAGAGTCATATAGGCTATAGCACAATAATTACGGGTGACTTCAGCACACAACCCTCGCCATTGGACAGATCCTCTAGAGAAAATCTGAATTAAGAAACTATAGAACTCAATAGCACAATCAATAACCTAGACTTAACCAACATATATAGAATATATTAAACATCATAAAGTGGATACATGTTCTTCTCAGCAGCACATTGGTCCTACTCAAATATAGACCATATATTATGCCATATGGAAACTCTTAGTAAATATAAAAGTATGGAGATAATACCATGCACCATATCTGATCATAATGGAATGAAACTTGAAATTAATGATTGAAGAAGGAAGGAAAAATTCTACATCACATGGAAAATGAACAATATGTTACTGAATAATCAATGGGTTACAGAAGACATAAAGGAGGAGATAAAAAAATCTCTTAGATACAAATGGAAATACAGACACAACATACCGGATTCTGTGGGAAACAATGAAAGCAGTTTTAAGAGGGAAATTCATTTCTTGGAATTCTTTCCTCAAAAAAAGAAAAAAACAACAAATAAATGATCTCACACTACATCTCAAAAACCTAGAAAAAAAAGAGCAAAACAACAAATGTAGTAGAAGACAAGAAATAATTAAAATTAGAGGAGAAATCAACAAAATTGAAACACAAAAATTGAACAAATAAAAGTTGGTTCTTTGAAAATAAATTAAATCGACAGGCCCTTAGCCATGCTAATGAAGAGAAGCAGAGAGAGAACTCAAATTACTAACATATGGGATAAAAAAGGCAATATCACAACAGACACTACAGAAATACAGAAGATAATTCGAAAGTATTTTGAAACCCTATATTCCAATAAAACAGAAGATAATGAAGATATCGATAAATTTCTTATGTCATATGATCTGCCCAGATTGAGTCCGGAAGACACACAAAATTTAAATAGACCAATAACAAAGGAAGAAATAGAAGAAACCTTCAAAAGACTACCTACCAAAAAAAACCCTGGACCAGATGGTTATACAGTAGAGTTCTACAAAACGTTCAAAGATGAATTAATACCAATACTTTTCAAGCTATTTCAAAAAATAGAAAAAGAAGGAGTTCTTCCAAATTCATTCTATGAGGCCAACATCACCCTGATCCCAAAACCAGACAAAGACACTTCAAAGAAAGAAAACTACAGACCAATATCTCTAATAAACTTGGATGCAAAAATTCTCAATAAAATCCTGGCAAATCAAATACAAAAGCACATAAAAAAATTGTGCATCATGATCAAGAGGGATTCATCCCAGGGATGCAAGGCTGGTTCAATATACGGAAATCAATAAATACTATTCACCACATCAATAGACTTAAAGAGAAGAACCATATGATCACCTCGATAGATGCAGAAAAAGCATTCTACAAAGTACAGCATCCCTTTATGTTTAAAACTCTATAAAAACTAGGAATAACAGGAACTTACCTCAACATTGTAAAAGCTATATATGCTAAAACTCAGGCTAGCATCATTGTAAATGGAGAAAAACTGAAGGCATTCCCTTTAAAATCTGGAACAAGACAGGGATGCCATCTATCACCACTTCTATTCGATTTAGTTCTTGAAATACTAGCCAGAGCAAATAGACAGACAAAAGAAATTAAAGACTTAAAAATAGGAAAAGAAGAACTTAAATTATCGCTATTTTTGGATGACATGATAATATATTTAACAGACCCAAAAGGGTCTGCTAGAGTTAGTAAATGAATTCAGCAAAGTGGCAGGATATAAAATCAACACGCATAAATCTAAGGCATTCCTGTATATCAGCAACAAAACTTCTGAAATTTAAATGAGGAAAACCACTCCTTTTACAGTATACTCAAAGAAAATAAAAAACTTGGGAATCAACCTAACCAAAGAGGTGAAAGATTTATGCAATGAAATCTACAGAACCCTAAAGAGAGAGATAGAAGAAGATGTTAGAGGATGGAAAAGTATGCCCTGTACATGGATAGGCAGAAATAACATCATCAAAATGGCGATATTACCCAAAGTTCTCTACAGGTTTAATGCGATGCCAATCAAAAACCCAATGGCATTTCTTGTAGAAATAAATAAAGTAATCATGAATTTCATATGGAAAAACAAAAGACCCAGAATAGCGAAAGCAATTCTAAGCAGGAAGTGTGAATCCAGAGTTCAAACTGTACTACAAAGCAATAGTAACAAAAACAGTGTGGTACTGGTATCAAAACAGGCAGATGGACCAATGGTACAGAATAGAGGACACAGAGACAAATCCACAAAATTACAACTTTCTTATATTTGAAAAAGGGCCTAAAAGCATGCAATGGAAGAAGGATAGCATATTCAACAAATGGTGCAGGGACAACTGGAAATTCATATGCAACAAAATGAAACTGAATCCCTTTCTCTCACAATGCACAAAAGTTAACTCAAAATGGATCAAGGAGCCAGATATAAAATCAGAGACACTGCGTCTGATAGAAGAAAAAGTTGGCTACAATGTACATACTGTGGGGTTGGGCTCCAAATTCCTTAATAGGAAACCCATAGCCCAAGAGTTAATAAAAAGAATAAACAAATGGGACTTACTTAATCTAAAGAGATCTTTCTCAGCAAGAGAAAAAATAAGAGAGGTAAATAGAGAGCCTACATCCTGGGAACAAATTTTTACCCCTTACACTTCAGATAGAGCCCTAATATCTAGAATAAAAAGAACTCAAAAAAATTAAACAATGAGATAACAAATAACCCAATCAACAAATGGGCCAAGGATCTTAACAGACACTTCACAGAGGAGGACATACAATCAATCAACAAGTACATGAAAAAATGCTCACCATCTCTAGCAGTCAGAGAAATGCAATCAAAACCACCCTAAGATACCATCTCACTCCAGTAAGATTGGCAGCCATTATGACGTCGAACAACAATAAGTGTTGGTGAGGATGCGGGGTAAAGGGTACACTTGTACACTGCTTGTGGGACTGCAAATTGGTGAGTACAATATGGAAAGCAGTATGGAGATTCATGGGAAAGCTGGGAATGGAACCACCATTTGACCGAGATATCGCCCTTCTCAGACTCTTCCCTGAGGATGTTAATAGAGAGCAGTATAAGGATACTTCCACATCGATGATCATAGCGGCACAATTCACAATAGCTAGACTTTGGAACCAACCTAGATGCCCTTCAATAGACGAATGGATAATAAAAATGTGGCATCTATACACAATTGAGTATTACACAGCACTGAAAAATGACAAAATCATAGAATTTGCAGGGAAATGAATGGCATTAGAATAGATTATGCTAAGCGAATCTATCCAATCCTTAAAAAACAAATGCCAAATGTTTCCTTTTATATAGAGAGAGCAAATAAGAAGAGAACAGGGAGGAAGAACATGAGAAAAATATTAAAACTAAACAGAGATGAGTGGGGGGAGAGAAAGGGAGAGAGAAGGAAAAGCATATGGAAATGGTAGGAGACTACTCAATGTTACACAAAATTACATATAAGAGGTTTTGAGGCTAAAGAGGGGAAAACAAGGGAGAGAATTAAACAACAGCAGATGAGGTAGAGAGGGAAGATGGGAGGGGAGGGGGAATAGTAGGGGATAGGAAAGGTAGCAGAATACAACAATAACTAGTATGCTATTATGTAAAAACGTGAGTGTGTAACTGATGTGATTCTGCGATTTGTATTTGGGGTAAAAATGGGAGTTCATAACCCAATTGAGTCAAATGTATGAAAGATGATATATCATGAGTTTTATAATGTTTTGAACAACCAAAAATAAAAAGAATTGAATTTCCAATATTTGAGTCATTTAACAACTTTATTTTTTTAATAAAATTGTCTTTTATTTGTTATCTTACTTGCTGGTATCTGCCTTTCAGTTTTAAAAAACTATGAGCTGTAGCCATTCATCCATGTAGTATGTAAAAGAAAATTTTGAGTGTCTCCATGTTACCAGATTGGCAAGGCATCAAGGTTTCCTTCACAAACAAGGTGAAGGCTTTGCCATTAGAAATTTAACATTCTGCAGAACAATTTTTTTAACTTTCCAATTAAATTTCCAAAAAAATTTAGAAAAAGAAGAATATAATCCCCACAGTAAGAAGGCCTCAAAGTGGAGAAGTGGAGCATTTACGGCAGGCCTATTTGATCACTCCTGGTTCACAGGAAGCATGTCCAATCCACCCTGACGTTAGGCAAATGAGGGGCAAGGGAGCTTATTTTGGGCACTGGTTTGGCTGTGCCCCTCATGGAAAACTCCATCCACAGGTTATGATGTGTGTCTATATGGAAGAAGATGAGAACCATGTGGGAGTGTTTTGGTTTTAATTGTGGTCATTTGTGTGGTAGTTGGAAGAGATGACTGGGTCCACCTGGGCTTGAACTCTGATGTGATTCCCCTTAGAGAATGAGATTTGGAACTAACTTCAGAGAAGTATTGCCATGAATGTTGTTGGGATTTCAGGAGGCCACACATGAGAGTCGCCCTTGGAAACTGAGGTCTAGGCCCAGGGAGGCTTTCCAGAGAGCACTGGGAATCTCAGCTAGGATATCACAGGTTTTATTCTGAAAGACTTGGCAGCCATCGTTGAGAGTCAAAACACACATGACCTCACATTGTAGACCTCAATGGGCCTGGCTTCATGTGACAATTTGGCCACTCTTTGGGAAGCCTTGCCTGTGAGAGATCTCCAGATCCTTCATTAAAATGAGCTTCCTCAACATTTAATGGATCCTGAATGAATTGAAACCCACAGTACCAACAATTTCATCTGTGAAAAATAGTTAGATAAATACCATAAAATTTTAGAAATTCTCATGACCAGGTGGCACTGGAGAACCATTGGATGTCCTGTTGCTGATCATGAGTATACCAGACAGTGCCTTGATTGACTAGGTATCATGAAAATCGTGTAGAACAGAGATGCCAGTAAGTTGGAGCCTGCTGAGTAGTGGGCCTAGAGCAGTGGTGTGCAGGTGTGTGATAAAACATCTCTGGTGGGGCCATGTGGATCTCCATTGACTTTCAAATGCCTTGAGACAGACACGGTGCAGCCAGCAGACCCTTCTATATAAAGGCATCTTGTTATATGGAGATTTTTCACGGCAATGTTTAGAATCAGGTTGCTATGGTCAAGGGGCAAGCTATGTGGGATAGAAGCCTAGTTGGTGCATTCTCATGCAGACACTGACCCACCACACGTGACAGAACTCCCTCCAGCACTGTGTCCCACTTGAACTCCTTGTATTTCGTGAAGCAAATACCAAACCCCCAGTGCAGCAGCAAGAAACAAAACGAAAAGTCGAGGATGACCAAATGGCTTCACAGTCCACATGGGGAGACACTTAGCCCCACTGGCCACAATTTAGCTACAAAGAGAGAATTTAGCACTGCTGCCTCATGGTCATTGGAAAATAAGAAACCATGTCCTCCTGGTCACATAGATGCAGACCTAGCTTTGATGGTCTCACTACATCGGAAGTTAAAGCTCCTGAAAACAACATATATTTCAAGTGCCCAAGCTCAGAGGCAATTTCTCAAGAAGTGATTAGGCCAGCAGATCTCCATGTTTGTGGAGTGTTTACCATGTCACTTACTTTTGGAAACTGCTCTATCAACTCCAAGGTTGTGAATTCCTGAGCATTTTCCATTCTAAATATATATTCACAGATTTTCTAACTCTTCTCCTCTAATTCTGACTTACTTGTGGCGAAGGGAATGTCAAGTCATTGTTCTGGATGAGAGAGAGAAGATTTTGTTTAGCACATATTTGCATAAACATTGGATTCATTTTACAATTTTCTGTTTGAAATACTGAATCCCTGACACTAACCCATACCCTACTAAACTCTGACTACTAATCCTAATATAATGGAGAAAAATAACCCAAACAGAATAGAAATACAAGCATTTCAGAGGAAGCATGGTGTATAGTTGGACTTACGTTTTGCATGATATAAGGTAGGAGTTATAAATCTAGTCAATTATTTGTTGAAATAATTCTCCATGTGTTTTTAAAGTTAAGAAATATGTGAATTCCTGTCTCCCTTTCTCTGTAGCCTATTAAGCAAATGTATTTTTATATGCACAAATAGAATCCTACCTGGTTTCACATGTACATTCTTGTGAGGTGGCTGAATTGGCAGATACAAATTGTGAGAAGAGATCACTCCTCCTAAACGCTGTTTTAACAGAAAATTCAACCCATGAGTGAGCTTCCTAGATGAACAACACTATACATATATTACTGTTCAGTAAAATGAATATTTTGGGATATGCGGATGAGTTATTTTTCATGATGAATTTCAGTTGGCATATATATTGCTACATTATAATGTGTGTGTGTTTATGTGTCTATATATATATATATATATATTCTCCAGATTTACCAAAATATGAAATATATGTGTCTTCTTATACACCGCCTGAATTCATTCATATTCATATATGTGGATTTATAATCAACTTTTAACAAGTTTATTCTCAGAAATATACATCCACTGAAATACATATTTGTTTCCTAGTACTGAAAACTAACTTCAGGGAAGGGTGCTTACAAATCGTAATATTTCTACAGTAACTGACCAAGTTTAACATCAATGCAAGTAGATTCCTATTGGATGTGATGTGTTTATTAAAGTTCATTTTTATTCAAACCTTGTACGTTATTATTTCTTCAGTTTATAGACATCATAAAATATATCCTTTCATTCACAAATTCACAAATTTATAAACATTTGGTTCACTTTCAATCACTTCCTCCTTCAGAACACTTATATTTCTCCATGTTTCTTGACTCGTCTTTTCACTAGACTTCTTTCTAAACACATTATTTTCGATTCCATAATCATTTTTGAAGCAAACTCATTCACTATTCATGATAAACGGTAACCCTAAGATAACCATTAGATATGTAAGTGGTTGGAATGAATGTATGTATATCAATAAATGATTTCTTCTATTTTTTCAGATATCAATACAATCCATTATTTAAATTTGGAACCAGTCATATAATTTATTCACATTATGGTCTATTAATGCATCATCTCTATATTCATGAACACAGGGTAAGCCTATTAGTATCCCCAGTACTAATTTATATCTTTTCAAAATATTTCCCCCAGAAATGGTGGAAGAAATACTCATGTCACCTGATCTTCATATACATATTATCACAGTAATATTTTGGACACAAAATGCGAAGGTCACCCTTATGATTGTACCAAAGCCTCAATGGAATGTGAACATGGATTACTAAATATATCCATGTCCAGGTTGCCTAATGCTCTCAAATGTCGATCTTATTGGTGACTACAAATTTGTTTCTTCTTAAGATTATGTATTCAACCTCAACCCTGTTGAAAATCTCTAATCCTATCATGTTATACTTTGCCAGATTTCCTAATGTCTCTATTGATGTCTGCTTTCCTACATATTTTCCCCAGTTCATCATTGTGCCTGACTCTTCACATATGGTGTGATTTATATTCACTCTCTAACCAAAACCGTATTGCTAAAGAACATTTGGTCCAAATCCTAGACTCACTCTTCCTCCTAAACCTACTGACTATCTTCCTAATCCTACACACAATCCCTTTTTGACTGGATGTTCTCTTCTACATTTAATCATCTGAGGTACAGGGTCTTATGCCATTGTATATCAATTTAACTGAGACCTCGGTGCAAAACATAACTCAAGCTAAGGATCCCAATCAAGGGTCCAAATCCTTCTGGGCTTCAAATATTACCTAGATTTCTGTTTTCATACTTATGTTTTCCCTCTATATTCTTATAAATATCGCTGGTTCTCAATACAATTATTCATCCAGCAGAATGATTTCCAACCCAAATCGAACATGCTATTAACCCTGACCATACAATATTCCCTCAATCTCACTTTACAGAAGAGCAGGGACAAAGTTGGTATTACAATACAGGAAGTTAGGAGATCTTCCACCTGCTGAGTACCTCAAAATCCATGCAGAAATTATCCCTGGAGAAGATGCAGGCAGCTATGAAGGACCTGAGAGAACAAAAGTAATATTCCATGGCAAACAACATGGTCAGGATGAAAGGATGTGTCTGAGTCAGCCTCTCTATTCTTAATGTAGGGAAGATGGACCAAACTAGGCCTGTGTGGAGAGCTGTTCCCAGGTGACTATGGTTTCTATACCATTCTAACATGTGAAAGTATCACAGGAAGTAGGGCAGCCTCCATGTCAGGAGACAATAGGAAGAAACTGTTAGGACAAAGTGGTGGCCAAGACAGTGACATCATTCATTTTCTGAAGGTAGTGACCTCACCTCACTTCCTTGGTGATGGAGGTCTCTGAATTTTGTGATCCAGGAAGCCAGGCACCCTGAGCCAGTCCCAGTTGCAGTCACAGTTTGCTCATTTCTTTGGATTTACCAAGGACAGAGTCAGTCTTTCTTGGTACCTACTGATGTAAGGGTTGCCAAATACCAAGAAAGCTCTGAAGAGGGGTCTTTCCTGAGAGCATAGGAATTGGCTCACCACTGCCTCCTTACAAATTCACAGATTTGACGAAGGAGACCAGATCTGAGACAGAAAGGCCATTTCTGGGTTACATCGTATGTCCTACCAGTCAGAGGACACTCCAGATAGTCACAGACCTACTTGGAAGAAGGAGGTGCATTTGTGGGTGTTGGTTTGTGTTTGTGGTTTTTTCTCATGATCTGAGAATAGGTAAAAAAGGAGGTTTGTTTGGTATGGAGTGGACTGTTTCTAGTAAGTCATTTGACAAGGAGACTGTTTCTGTGTCTGTGTATCCCACTGTGTTTTTCTTTGTAGATATTAGAAAAGAAAATAGCTCATTGGGTGTGTCCTGTCTAGTAGAAAACTTCCCAGTATGCATCCTTCCCAATTAATGAATGGAATGAGGCTTGCCTTATCCATGGGCAACACCTGCTATCTACCTATGTTCTCATTTTTTTCCTGAATTCTGGCCACTCTAAAGATTAGTATCATGTATTTTTGTACAAGATACGTACCACCTCCAAGCTCTGTGACATAGCCATGTACTGGATAGCTGAAGGGAATGGCGAGCATCTCAGAAAACTCACATATCAGAGTAACCAGGAAAGTCTCCTAGGAGAAACCCTGCTTGGGGGCTTTTGATTACCTATTGTTCTGTTGCTCTGAATGTCAGAAAGGTCTTTGCCTCAGGCCAAACCTTAGTGAAGCCTGAAGAAAAGAGTTTTCAAATGGAAATGAATGGGAATCACCTCTGGCTTTTTACTTCATTGCTTTGGAAAGGGATTTGTCTGAATCAGCCTCTTGGCCCTGTGTGAGCCTGTGGTTTAGATTTTCAGCACCTGATGTATCTAGAGAAAGATCCCATGTGGGCATCCAAAACCAAAATGGAAAAATAGATCAGTCATTGTACATGAAGCCTCTCGCCTTCCTCTGTAATATTAATGACCTCCATCAAGTGAGAATAGGGATCATTTGTGTCAAATGAGTTCTTCAAAGCCCTGCAGAGGCTGGACAATAGGTGCTTGCGTTTTCTCATGACTCCAATTCACACAAAGAATCTATACCCCACAGTCAGTAGGCCTCAAATTTGAGAAGTGGAGCAGTATTAACAGCAGTCCTATATGATCACTTCTGTTTCACAGGAATGTTGTCCAGGCCACCCTGACTTTAGGCAAATGAGGGGCAAGTGAGATTATTTTTGACACTGTCTTGGGCTGTGCCCCTCATGGAAACCTCCAGCTAGAGGTTATGATTAGTGTCTATATAAAAGAAGAAGAGGGCCCTGTGGGAGTGTTTTGGTTTTAATTGTCGTCATTTGTGTGGCAATTGGAAGAGATGCCTGGATCCACCTGGGCTTGAACTCTGTTGTGATTCCCCTTAGAGACTGAGTTGTGGAACTGAGCTCAGAGAAGTATTGCCATGAATTGTGTTGAGATTTTTGGAGGCCAAGCATGAGATTCGCCATTGGAAACTGAGATCTAGGCCCAGGGTGACTTTCCACAGAGCACTGGGAATCTCAGCCAGGATATCACAAGATTTTATTTTGAAAGATTGTCAGCCATAGTTGAGAGTCAAAACACACATGGAATTCACATTGTAGACCTCAATGGGCCTGGCTTCATGTGACCTTTTGCCCACTCTTTGGGAAGCCTTGCCTGTGAGAGTTCTCCAGACCTTTCATTGAAATGAGATTCCTCACCTTTTAATGGTTCCTGTATAAATTGAATCCCACAGTGCCTCCAACTTCATTATTGAAAAATATCTAGATAAATACCATGAATTTTTTGAAATTACCATGACCAGGTTGCACTGGAGAACCTCTGGATGTCCTGTTGCTGATCATGACTGTACCAGACAGTGCCTTGATTGACTGGGTTTCATGGAAAAAGTGTAGAACATAGATGCCAGAAAGTTGGAGCCTGCAGACTAGTGGGCCTAGAGCAGTGGAGTGTAGGTGTGTGAAAAAAACATTTCTGGTGGGGCCACGTGGATCTGCCATTGGCTTAGAAATCACTTGTGACTGACATGGTACAGCCAGCAGACTGTATGTAAAGGCATCTTATTATATGGAGAGGATTCCTGCCAATGTCCAGAATCAGGTTGCTATTGTCAAGTTGAAAAGCTATGTGGGATTGAAGCCCCACTGGTGCATTTTAGTAACCCACCACACGTGAGAGTACATCCTCCAGTACTGTGTCCCAGTAGAACTCCTTGTATATCGTGAAGCCAATACCAAACTCACAGTGCAGCAGTAAAAAACACCACGAAAGTGGATAATGACCAAATGGCTTTTCAGACAACACAGTTAGATACTTAGACCACAGTGGCCAAAGTTTACCTACAAAGAGAGAATTCAGCACTGCTGCCTCATGTTCACTAGAAAATAAAAAACCATGTCATCCAGGTCACATAGATGGAGACCCAGAATTGATGGTCTCACTACAAAGGAAGCTAAAGGTCCTGACAACAACATATATTTTAACTGCCCAAGCTCAGAGGCAGTTTCTCAAAAAGGCTAGCAGAGCTCCATGTTTGTGGAGTGTTTACCCTCTCTCTTTTTGTAACCCGTTCTACCTCCTACAAGTTTGTGAACTCCTGAGCATTTTTCTTTCCACATATGTATTCACAGATTTTCTAACTTTTCTCCACTAATTGTTTCTTATTTGGGGCGAAGGTAATGTCAAAGCATTGTTCTGGATGAGAGTGGGAAGATTTTTGTGTAGCACATATTTGCATACACATTAGATTCATTTTCCTATTTTCCATTTGAAATACTGAATCCCTGACCCTACCCCATACCCTACTAGACTCTGACTACTAATCAAAATATGATGGAGAAAAAGAAACTTAACAGAATAGAAATACAGGCCTTTCATAGGAGTCATGGTGTATACTTGGACTTGCCTTCGGCTTTATCAATGGTATGTGTTATAAATCTAGTCAACTTTTCATTGTAATACTTCTCCATGAGTTTTTAAAATTAACACTTATGTAAATTTCTGTCTCACTTTCTCTGTAGCCTATTCATTACATGTATTTTTTAATGCATCTTTAGAATTCTACCTGGTATCACATGTACATTCTTGTGAGCTTGCTTATTTTGGAAGATACAAATTGTGAGAAGAGATCGCTCCCTCTAAATACTGATGGAACTGGAAATTCTACCTATGGGTGAATTTCCTAGATGAACAGTATTATGCATAAATAAATGTTCAGTAAAATGAATATTTTTGGATACGTGGATGATATCTATTTTATTATGATTTTCGAATGGCATATATATTGCTACATTTTAATGTCTGTGTATGTGAGTATCTAATTATCTATCTATCTATCTATCTATCTATCTATATAGATATAGATATCTACTCTTTAGATTTTCCAAAATATGAAATATATGTGTCTTATTATACACTTTCTAAATTCACTCATGTGTGTGTATGTGGATTTATAATCAAATTTTTACAAAATAATTCTTAGAAATATTCATCCACCTTAAATACATATTTATTTCCTAGTACTGAAAACTAAATTCAGTGAATGGTGCATACAAATCGTAATATTTCCACAGTGACTTACCCAGTTTCACATCAATGCAAGTAGACACCTATGGGACCATGATGTGTATTTTGAAGTTCATTTTTATTCCACACTGATACATTACTATTTCTGCAGTTTATGGACATTATAGGATATATCCTTTCATCCACAATTTCACAAATTTATAGGCATTTGGTTCACTTTCAATCACTTCCTACTTCAGAACACATGTATTCCTCCATGTTTCTTGACTGTTCTTTTCATAAGATTCTTTCCAAACACATTATTTTTGATTTCCATAATCATTTTTGAAGCAAAACTCAGACACTCTTCATGATAAACCATAATGCTAATATTACCATTAGATGTATAACTGGTTAGAATGAATTTATGTATATCAATATAAAATTTCCTATATATTTTCAGATATCAATTCAATCCATTATTTAAAGTTTGAACCAGTTATATTATTTATTCACAGTATGGTCTATTAAGGCATCATCTCTATATTCATAGACCGATGGTATACCTATTTGTATCCCAAATACTAATTTATAAGTCTTTACAATATTGCTTTAAGAATTGGTGGAAGAAATACTCTAGTCACCTGATATACATACACATTTTATCACAGTAATATTCCTGACACAAAATGCAACGGACACACTTATGATTGTACCAAAGCCTATATTGAAAGTGAGCATGTATTACTAACAACATCCAAGTCCTGATTAACTAATGATCTCAAATATCATTCCTATTGGTAACTACATATTTGTTTTTTCCTAAGATTAAATATTGAATCTGAACCCTGTTAAAAATGTCTTATCCTATCACTCACTTTGTACTTTGCCTGATTTCCTAATGTCTCTATTGATATCTGATTTCCTACACATTTTCCCCAGTTCATCACTGTGACTGACTCTTCAAATATGCTGACATTTACTTTCACTCTTTAACAAAAACCCTATATCTAAAGAACATTTGGTCCAATTCCTCGACTCACTGAAATGGGTTCTTCAAAGCCCTGCAGAGGGTAGCCCATAGGTGCTTGATTTTCTCATGACCCCAATTCACATAAAGAATCTATGCCCCACAGAGAGTAGGCCTCAAATTGGAGAAGTAGAGCAGTATTAATGGCAGGCCTATTTTATCACATCTGGTTCACAGAAAGGGTTTCCAGGCCACACTGAGTTTAGGCAAATAAGGGGCAAGTGAGCTTATTTTGGACACTTCCTTAGGCTGCGCCCCTCATGGAAACCTCCAGCAAGAGGTTATGATGAGAGTTTATATTGAAGAAGATGAGGGCCATGTGGGAGTGTTTTGGTTTAATTGTGGTCATTTGTGTGGTGGTTGGAAGAGATGACTGGGTCCGCATGGACTTCAACTCTGGAGTGATTCCCCTTAGAGACTGAAATGAACTCAGAGAAGTATTGACATGAATTGTGTTGGGATTTTAGGAGGCCACACATGAGAGTTGCCCTTGGAGACTGAGATCTAGGCTCAGGATAGCTTTCCAAAGAGCACTGGGAATCTCAGGCAGGATATCACATGACTTTATTCAGAAAGACGTGGCAGCCATTGTTGAGAGTCAAAACACACATGGACCTCAATTGTAGACCTCAATGGGCCTGGCTTAATGTGACCTTTTGGCCACTCTTTGGGAAACCTTGCCTCTGAGAGTTCTCCCGAGCTTTAATTGAAATAAGCTTCCTCACCATTTCATGGTTCCTGAATAAATTGAAAGCCACAGTGCCTCCAACTTCATCCTTGAAAATTGGCTATATAAATACCATGAATTTTTTAAATTTCCATGAACAGATGGCACTGGAGAACCTTTGGATATCTGTTGCTGATCATGAGTGTACCAGACATTGCATTGATTGACTGGGTTTCATGAAAATGGTGAGAACAGAGGTGCCAGAAAGTTGGAGCCTGCTGATTAGTGGGCCCAGAGCAGTGGTGGGCAGGTGTATGATAAAACATCTGTCGTGGGGACACGTGGTTCTGCCATTGGTTTCCGAATGACTTGTGACTGACATGTTGCAGCCAGCAGAACCTTACAAGTAAAGGGACCTTGTTATATGGAGAGGTTTCAGGGCAATGTTCAGAATCAGGTTGCTATGGACATGGGTGCAAGCTTTTTGGGATAGAAGCCTGGTTGGTGCATTCTCCTGCAGACCCTCAACCACTACACGTGAGAGTACTCCCTCTAGCACTGTGTCCCAGTTTTTCTCCTTGTATTACGTGAAGCCAATACCAAACTCCCAGTGCAGCAGTAAGAAACACCACGAAAAGTGGAGTATGACCAAATGGCTTCACAGATCACATGGTTAGACACTTAGACCCCAGTGTCCTCAGTTTACTAACAAAGGGAAAATTCAGAACTTCTTCCTCATGTTCAATAGCATATAAGGAACCATGTCATCCAGGTCACATAGATGCCAACCCAGGTTTGATGGTCTCAATACAAAGGAAGCTAAAGCTCCTGACAACAACAAATTTTTCAAGGGCCCAAACTCAGAGGCAGTTTCTCAAAAACTCATTAGGCCACCAGAGTTCCATGTTTGTGGAGTGTTTACCCTGTACCTTACTTTTGGAAATTCCTCTACCACCTCCAAGGTTGTGAACCCCTGAGCATTTTCTTTTCCAGATATATATTCACAGATTTTCAAACTCTTCTCCACTAATTGTGTATTACTTGTGGCGAAGGAAATATCAAGGCATTGTTTTGGAGGACAGTGGGAAGATTTTTGTCTAGCAAATATTTGCATACACATTAGATTCATTTTCCTATTTTCCATTAGAAATACTGAATCCCTGTCACTAACCCATACCCTACTAGACTCTGACTACTAATCTTAATATGATGTAGAAAAAGAAACCTAACAGAATAGAAATACAGGCCGTACATAGGAGGCATGGTGTATACTAGGACTTGCCTTCTGCTTTATCAAGTGTATGTGTTATAAATCTAGTCAACTTTTTATTGTAATACTTCTCCATGAGTTTTTAAAGTTAACACATATGTACATTTCTGTCTCCCTTTCTCTGTAGCCTATTCATCTCATGAAATTTATTATGCATATTTAGTGTCCTACCTGGTATCACACGTACATTCTTGTGAGCTTGCTGTTTTAGGATGATACAGATTGTGAGAAGAGATCACTCCCCCTAAATACTGATGGAACTGAAAATTCAACGTATTGGTGAATTTCCTAGATAAACAGCATTATACATAAATCCATGCTCAGTAAAAAGAATATTTTTGGATATGAGGATGATATATATTTCATAATGAATTTTGATTGGCATACATATTACTACATTTTAATGTCTGTGTTTGTATCTATATATATATATATTTTTTTTTTTTCTCCAGATTATTCAAAATATGAAATATATGTGTCTTATTATACACTCATTAATTTAACTCATGTTCCTATATGTGGATTTATAATCAAATTTTCACAAGATTATTCTCAGAAATATTCATCCACATGAAATACATATTTATTTCCCAGTACTGAAAACTAACTTTGGTGAATGGTGCTTACAAATACTAATATTTGTACAGTAACTGACCCAGTTTAACATCAATGCAAGTAAAATCCTATGGGACATGATGTGTATTTTGAAGTTCATTTTTATTCAACACTGGTACATTACAATTTCTTCAGTTTATGGACATCATAGGATAATACTTTTCATCCACAAGTTCACAAATCTGTACGCATTTGGTTCACTTGCAATTACTTGCTGCTTCAGAACATATGTATTCCTCCATGTTTCTTGAGTGTTCTTTGCATGAGATTATTTCCAAACATATTATTTTCGATTTCCATAATCATTTTTGAAGCAAAACTCCCACACTCTTCATCATAAACCATAATGCTAAAATTACCATTAGATGTATAACTGGTTAGAATGAACTTATGTATATCAATATAAGATTTCCTATATATTTTCAGATATCAATTCAATCAATTATTTAAAGTTTGAACCAGTTATATTATTTATTCACAGTATGGTCTATTAAGGCATCATCTCTATATTCATAGACCGATGGTATACCTATTTGTATCCCAAATACTAATTTATAAGTCTTTACAATATTGCTTTAAGAATTGGTGGAAGAAATACTCTAGTCACCTGATACACATACACATTTTATCACAGTAATATTCCTGACACAAAATGCAAAGGACACCCTTATGATTGTACCAAAGCCTAAATTTAATGTCAGCATGTATTACTAACAACATCCATGTCCTGATTAACTAATGATCTCAAATATCATTCCTATTGGTGACTACATATTTGTTTCTTCCTAAGATTATATATTCAAACTCAACCATGTTAAAAACATCTTATCCTATCACTCACTTTGTACTTTCCCTGATTTCCTAATGTCTCTATTGATATCTGCTTTCCTACACATTTTCCCCAGTTCATCACTGTGACTGACTCTTCACATATGCTGACATTTACATTCACTCTCTAACCAAAACCCTATATCTAAATAACTTTTCGAACTATCTCTTTTTGTCTGGACGATCTCTTCCTCATTCAGTCATCCAAGGTACAAGGTCCTATACCATTGTATATCGATTTATCTGAGACAACTTTGCGGAAATAATTCAAAGCTAAGTATCCCAATCAAGGGCCCAATGTTCATCTGGGTTTGAAATCTTTCCTAGATTTCTGTTTTCATACTTATATTACACCTATATATGCTTGTAATATCGGAGGTTCCCAATACCATTATTCATCTCACAGAATGATTCCTAACCCAAATCGAACATGCTATTAACCCTAACCATGCACTGTTCCCTCAATTTAACTTTACGAAGAGCAGGGACAGAGTTGGTGTTATAATACAGGTAGATAGGGGATCTTCCACCTGTTGAGAACCTCAAGTTCCATGCAGAAATAAACCCTGGAGAAGATGTAGGCAGCTATGAAGAACCTGAGAGAGCAACAGATATCTTCCTTGGTAAAATACCTGGTCAGGATGAAGCGATGTGTCTGAATAAGCCTCTCTCTTCTTAATGTAGAGAAGATGGACCAAACCAGGTCTGTGTGGAGAGCTGTTAACATGTGCCTATGGTTGATATACCATTCTATCTTGTGAATGTGACACAGGAAGTAGGGGCAGCCTCTCTCTCATGGGACCCTTGGAAGCAAATTTAGGATAAAGTGGTTGCCAAGATAGTGACCTCATTCGGTTCCTGAAGGAAGTGACCTACCTCACTTCCTTGGTGATGGAACTCTCTGAACTTGGGATCCAGGAAGCCAGGCACTCAGAGCCAGTCCCAGTCCCAGTCCCAGTGGGTTCACTTGTTTGGATTTACCAAGGACAAAGTCGGTCTTTCTTGGTACATACTGATGTGTGGATGGCTAAATGCCAGGAAAGCTCTGAAGAGGGGCCTTTCCTGAGAAAGCAGGTAGTGACTCACTGATTGATGCTGACAACTTTACAGAGTTGGTAAAGGAGACCTGATCTGAGACAGGAAAGTCCATTTCGAGGGAGCAGAGTAAGGCCCACCAGTCTGAGGACACTCTGGATAGTCACAGACCTACTTGGGTAATGGAGGTGCCTTTGTGGGTGTGGGTGTGAATTTGTAGTTTTGTATCATGTTCTGAGAATAGGTAGGAAAGGCAGTATGTTTGGTTTGGAGTGGACTGTTTTTGGTAAGTCATTTGACATGGCGAGTGTTTCTATGTTTGTGTTTCCCACTTTTTCCGTGGTTGTAGATATTAGAAAAGTAAATGCATCAATGGATGTGTCCTGTCTAGTAGAAAGCATCTCAGCACACATCCTGCCCAATTTATGAATGGACTGTGGCTTGCCTTATATGGGCAACACCTACTTCTTTCCTTAGTTCCTGTTTTCTTCCTGAATTCTGGCCACTCTCCAGAATAGGCTCATGTTTTTTTGTCCAAGATATGGACCTCTGTCGAGTTCTGTGACATGGCCATGTACTGGATAGATAAAGGGAATTGGGAGCATCTCAGAAAACTCGGATATCAGTGTGACCAGTAAAGTCTCAGTAGAGAAACCCTGCTTTGTGCCTTTTGCTAACCTACTGTTCTGTTGACCTGAATGTCAGGAAGGTCTTTTCCTCAGGCCACCATTTTGTGAAGCCTGAAAAAAACTGCTTTCAATTGGAAATGAATGAGCATCACCTGTGGCTCTTTGCTTAATTGCTTTGGAAAGGGATGTGTCTGAATCATCCTTTCGGCTCTGAGAGAGGCTGTGGCTTTGATTTTCAGCACCTGATGGATCTAAAGAAAGATCCCATGTGTGCATCCAAAACCAAAATGGCAAAAAGATCAGTCATTGTGGATGAAGTCTCTTGCTTCCTCTGTTAGGTTCCTGACCTCCATCAAGTAAGTAGAGGGATCCTTTGAGACAAATGAGTTCTTCAAAGCCCTGCAGCAGTGCTTGGGTTCTCACATGACTCCAAATCACATAAAGAATCTATACCTCACAGTCAGTAGGCTTCAAAATGAAGAAACAGAGCAGTATTACTGGCAGGCCTATTTGATCAATCCTGGTTTACAGGAAGGGTGTCCAGGAAACCCTGACTTTAGGAAAATGAGGGGAAAGGGAACTTATTTTGGATACTGTCTTGGGCTGCGCCCCTTATGGAAACCTCCAGCCAGATGTTATGATGAATGTCTACATGGAAGAAAATGAGGGCCATGTGGGAGTATTTTGGTTTTAATTGAACATATTATTAACCCTAACCATACACTGTTCCCTCAATCTAAGTGTTCAGAAAAGCAGGGAAAGGTTTGGTCTTACAATACAGGAATGCAGGGGATCTTCCACCTGCTGAAAACTTCAAAGTTCCATGCAGAAATGATCCCTGGAGAAGATGTAGGCAGCTATGAAGGACATGATAGAGCAAAAGGCATCTTCCATGGCAAACAACCTGGTCAGGATGAAGGGTTGTGTCTGAATCAGATTCTCTCTTCTTAAGGTAGAGGAGATGAACCAAACTAGGCCTTTGTGGAGAGCTGTTCCCAGGTGACTATGGTTTCTATACTATTCTAACTTGTGAAAGTGTCACAGGTAGTAGGGACATCCTCCATGTTATGAGACCTTAGGAAGCAAATGTTAGGACAAATTGGTTGCCAAGGCAGTGACCTCATTCAGTTACTAAAGGAAGTGACCTCACCTCACATCCTTGTTGATGGAACTCTCCAAATTTGGGTTCCAGGAAGCCAGGCACCAAGACCCAGTCCCAGCACCAGTTCCAGTGTTCTCACTTGTTTGGATTTTCCGAGGACAGAGTCAGTCTTTTGTGGTACCTACTTATGTGAGAATGGCCAAATTCCAGAAAAATTCTGAAGAGCGGCCCTTCCGGAGAAAACAGGTAGAGGCTCACTGCTGGCTCCTGAAAACTTCACAGAGTTGACCAAGGAGCCCAGATCTGAGACAGGACAGACAATTTCTGGGGAACATAGTATGGCCCTCCGGTCAGAGGACACTCTGGATAGTTCCAGACCTACTTGGGGGAAGGAGGTGCCTTTGTGGTTGTGGGTATGGGTTTGTGGTTTTTTCTTTTGTTCTGAGAATAGTTAGGAAAGGGGGTGTGTTTGGTTTGGAGTGGAGTGTTTCTAGTTAGTCCTTTGACAAGGTGAGTGTTTTTAGGTCTGTGTATCCCACTGTGTCCGTGGTTGTAGACATTAGAAAAGAGAATGCCTCAATGGGTGTATCCTCTCAAGGAGAAAACTTCCCAGCATTCATCCGGCACAATTTATAAATGGAGTGTGGCTTGCCTTATCAATGGGCAACACCAACTATCTTCCTACGTTCCTGTTTTCTTCCTGAATTCTGGCCACTCTCCAGAATAGGCTCATGATTTTGTGTCCAATATATGAACCACTTCCAAGATCTGTGACATGGCCATATACTGGATAGCTGAAGGGAATGGCAAGCATCTCAGAAAACTCAGATATCAGTGTAGCCAGTAAAGTCTCAGTGGAGAAACCCTGCTTTGGGCCTTTTGATTACCTATTGTTATGTTGCCCTGAATATCAGGAAAGTCTTTGTCTCAGGACACCCCTTTGTGAAGCCTGAAGAAAACAGTTTTCACATGGAAATGAATGGGTATTACCTTTGTGTTTACAATAAAACCTTCACAGATTTGGCTCTCATTAAGTTAAAAATACTTTTAAATTGCATCTCAGTGTAAAAAGTAACATGGAACTGTACATATCTTATTGATAACAAGTCCAATTATAGAACACAAATGATATACATAAATCTCCAACATGTTTTTCTTTTAAGCCTAGAATTACCATACAACCTTAGAACACCAGCTTGATACAATGGTCTTTGGAAGCTTCTACCTTACAGACTTGTATACCTGGAAGATATGAACACATTAACACCACAATTACATTGATGTTTTTGTATTAAACAAGTTTAGATTTTAAAGAAATAACATGGCACAATTTTATAAAAACAGTACTTGTTTTACCAGCTGTTTATTTTTTTAAGATTACTTGCTCAAAACTTACACATATAACCAAGTTACACAAACCTTTTTTTATTATTTACTTAAACCCCTTTAATTACTTAATCATATAGACTCTCTTATCCAGAAACACATTTTTCCTCTATTAGATCTATATCTGGAACCTTTTAGTTTCTCTTTTTCATCTACTAACCTCTTTCTGTTCACATTTCAATACAATACTTGTAAATTTCTGAATTTAGGCAGATTATTTTATAGACATCTACATTTTATTAGGGCCTTTTTGAAAACCTAGAAAACTTATTGGCCTAATTTTAAAGACATCTTTATTTTTATCTGTTTACCCAATTTGAATTAAAACATATGAATCACGTGAATCAAAGACATTTGGATACATTCTTAAATTTTTCATGAGTGCTCCTCATCTGTCAATTGTCATATCACTGCATGATATATGGACATACACACATACAGACATACCAACATACAACACGTAACACAAATGTAACACATAACACAATAATAAAAGCCTTGTAGCTTTTTCAGGTGAAATCTCCATTGAAATGCTAAAAACTCCAGAGTCGATCAAAAATAGAACTGATCAGAAAACATTAACCCATCAGCAGAATCAAGATCATGAGTTCAAAAAAAAAATACAGAATCTAAGAAAAGCAAGAGTCCTAAAAAAGATGACTGGCCAGTAATTAGTAAATACCGTATAATATAATTTTTTGCTTAGGTCTAGTTTGAGTTCAGGTAAAAAGACACATTTACTCTTTTTTATCTGTCTCCTGCTGAGTGCTGCAGGCTTCTTTTATTTGCATATCAACTTAAGTCCTTGCTGAGGTCTGGAAAACTGAAAAGACTGGAATTCGTAGCAGAAACCTCAGGCCTAAGGCATTTTAGCTATAAGTCATAATTTCCAGGTTTGGATGTTGAAAATTTTGATGCAAGTTTAAGATGTAATTCTCAAAATTTTATATCTTTAGATTTTTCTACACTAGAAAAACTTGCTCACACAAAACTGAAAATAGGATCATTTTTTTGATAATATTAAAGCCACCATCAGAAGAAGTTTCTATAGGATCGTTAAGCCCCTTTCTTTGTTATGAAGTTTCTAATAGTATTAAGTTACATTAAATTGGCTGAAAATTTTTTAAAAAGAACCACACACTACCATGTGTATCCGAAATTAAGCTTTAAAAATTTCCAAGACTGTTGCTAATTAATGTCATTTCAATAAGCCAGACCAACGTTTTAATTTAGTACCATTTTTTAAAATCTTACACACTGATGGGAATAGATACCATATCATAATTTATTATCTCTTCCCAAGTTAATGCACTGGTATATCTAGTGAAATTTTTTCAGGCTGCCTAGTTCAAAATTAAAACTCTTTAATTATTTTTTATCCTAAGTATTTAAGTTTCCTAGCATGAACTACCTGAAATCAAACTAAACAATTGTTTAAACCCAACTTTTAACTGTAACATAGTGCAATGCTTTAGAAACCCATTTAGATACGAGATGGTTAAAATAAAAAAAAAATCATTTTTAGATACACATTCACCCTAGATCATCCCCAAGAAAAAATCTATAATATCAACATATTAATGCATTCATTGTCCCTTTTGTTAAGTAAACAGAGGTGGAGAAATCCTTAAAGTGCACGTAAGGAATAAGGGAGTTCCCCACAGCAAAATGGCTCTGTCAGCTGCTGGGAGTCCCTTAGCCTCACCATTTACTTACAGGATTAGTTCCTCTGGTTTGCTTTGACCCCAGGCACCAGGCATATTCTATGTCTCCCAACTTTTCAGTAGTCAGCTCCCAAAAATTTCATCCTCTGCTTGCAGTTGTTTTGAGTGCTAGGCTTCCCCAAGAGGGCAGAGTGGGGTTTATTTAAAGTCCCCTCTGGGGTGTCAAAATTTATGACTAAAGGCTTGGTTCCCATCCCAAAGCCAATTAATGCCAATTTAATAATGAGGACAGGGTTTTGAGAAAAGTTTAAGCGAGATATCAAAGTTCTTTGACCCCAGACATTTCCCTCTGCAGTGGGCATGCTCAAGCCAACTACGGGAAGAAAAAAATCACTGCTTCCGTAATCTTGCTTAACAAAGGGGAGTAAAGTTTATCAAAGTTCTTTAAAACACAGCTAAGAGAGGTGCAAAAGGTGAGAACAGAAAAACTGGCGGTTCTATTGACTTTTGGTCCCTCACAGGAGAAGCATTAGTTTAAAATTTAGCTAAAGTAACTTCCACATATGTAAGGCAGGTTGGAACTCGGGACTCTGCATCGGTCCAAACAATGCCATCACATTTAACAGAAACTCAGATAAAAAGACACACAAAGACCATCATGCAGCTCCCGTTTGTTCACAACCCCAAGATCTACAATCTTGTGACTCAGGGAGAATGGAGGGAAGAGGGGAAGGAGTAGAAGGTTTGAGTGATAGGATCCTGGGTGACGGTGTCGGATTGGAGGCAGGGACCAGGAAAGGCTTCAAGGACAGAGGCATGGAATGGCTTTGTCCCATAATGAGAGTTTCTCAAACAGAGACAAGGACAATACAAACGTGACACAAACATGTACACACAGGTAACATTTAACACGAGTTCAGAAGTAAAGATTAGAACCTAGTAACTGGCAAAACCTGATGGGTTAGACCACAAAGACAGACAGTGAATTCAACCTGAGATAAAAAAGTAGCCAGCAAGATATGATGGGTTGGCAGCAGAGTCACCTAATGTGGGCTCATCCGTCCCTCCTCACCCAATGAGGGCACATCCATCACTCCCTGAGTCCTCCAAGGCATCCCTTGCGAGGACGTGGTCTGTGGCTTTAGGACACGTTTGTCCACCACTGACAGGGGGAACTTACGTTCTCCGCTGGCAGCCACTCTGCCAACCCAAACCAAAAACGGAAAAACGGAACCTGAACAAAAAGCTCTGAGCGATCGCAAGGAAAAATGGAAAGAAGCGCCTTACTTACCCCCAGAGGGGTCTGTTGGGGTGTCCTTGTCCTATGCTGCGTGATTCCCGGCCAACGCACCAAATGTAAGGATCCGGTGAACGTCAGAGGAAGAGACCACCAAGAGACCACAGCTCATGCAACAGAAAAAGGCGTTCATTGAGGATCCAATCCAGCATGCTGGGGCTACGTGCTCACTCAAGAAGGGAGAGCAGCCCAGAGCCCCGAGCAGGGGTTGAGCAGTGCTTAAGTACACTTTTTGGGGAGGGCGGGACTTTACATATATCACAGTCTCCTTTAAGAAATCAACATACACCGCAGAAAAATCAAACAACAATTCCTAAACATGATTAGTTCACTCATTGGCAGGAACAGGTGAGGCAGGAGTGATAGGTCAGTTCTAAAGTGAGGTACACATTCAAACAGATTGCTTTAGTCCTTGCAATGCCTATGTGCCAGGCCACACAGGGTCCTAGGTTATTAAATAACCAGGCGGTCAGGAGGAATATTTACTGGGCAGTCGGGAATTGTACTACAAGCTACAGGAATTTCAGGTTTTGCATGTAGCATAGGAACTTAACAATACCTGGTCCTTTACATTTTAACTCAGGCCTTGCAGCTTAGAAACTTTACAAAACCCAGTCTTTTACACTTCAACTTTTACACTTTAATTTCAATTTATTTTACCCTTTCAGATCACTCCTGGTGGACAAGAAGGGTGTCCAAGCCACCCTGAATTTAGGCAAATGAGTGGCAAGGGAGCTTATTTGGGACACTGTCTTGGGCTGTGCCCCTCATGGAAACCTCCAGCCAGATGTTATGATGAGTGCCTTTATAGAAGAAGAGGAGGGCCATGTGAGAGTGTTTTGGTATTAATTGTGGTCATTTGTGTGACGGTTGGAAGAGATGAGTGGGTCCACCTGGGCTTGAATTCTTGTGTGATTCCCCTTAGAGACTGACTTCTGGAACTGAACTCAGAGAAGTATTGCCATGAATTGTGGTGATATTTTAGGAGGCCAAGCATGAGAGTCGCCCTTGGAAACTAAGATCAAGGACGAGGGTGGATTTCCACAGAGCACTGAGAATTTCAGCCAAGATATCCCATGATTTTATTCTTAAAGACTTGGTAGCCATAGTTGAGAGTCAAAACACACATGGACCTCACATTGTAGACCTCAATGGGCCTGGCTATATCTAACCTTTTGGTCACTCTTTGGGAAGCCTTGCCTATGAGAGTTCTCCAGAGTTTCATTCAAATGAGCTTCCTCAACATTTAATGGTTCTTGAAACCCACAGTGCATACAAACACAATAGAAATACAAGCAGTTCAGAAGAGGCATGGTGTATAGTTGGACTTTCCTTTTGCATTATGTAGGGTAGGTGTTATAAATCTAGTTAATTTTTAATTGAAATAGTTCTCCTTGTGTTTTTTAAGTTAATAAATATGTGAATTCCTCTATCCCTTTCTCTGTAGCCTATTCATCACATGTATTTTTATATAAACATATAGAATCCTACCTGGTATCACATATACATTCTTGTGCGGTGGTTGACATGGCAGATACAAATTATGACAAGAGATCACTCCTCCTAAATGCTATTGGATCTTAAAATTCAACCTAAGGGTAACCTTTCTAGTTTAACAACATTATTCATAAATCCATGTTCAGTAAAATTAATATTTTTGGATCTGTGGACGATATATATTTCATCATGAATTTCAATTGGCATATATATTGCCACTTTATAATGTCTGTGTGTGTTTTGCTCTTTGCTTAATTGCTTTGGAAAGGGATGTGTCTGAATCACCCTCTTGGCCCTGTGTGAGGCTGTGGCTTAGATTTTCAGCACCTGATGGATCTAAAGAAAGATCCCATGGGTGCATCCAAAACCAAAATGGCCAAAAGAGCAGTTATTGTGGATGAAGACTCTCACCTTCTTCTCTAAGATTCCTGACATCCATCAAGTGAAAATAGGGATCCTTTGGGTCAAATGAGTTCTTTAAAGCCCTGCAGAGTTTAGCCCATAGGTGCTTGGGTTTTCTCATGAATCCAGTTTACATAAAGATTCTAAACCCCACAGTCAGTAGGCATCAAATTGGAGAAGCCAAGGAGTATTAACGGCAGGCGTATTTGATCACTCCTGGTTCACAGTCAGGATTTCCAGTCCACACTGACTTTAGGCAAATGAGGGGCAAGAAAGGTTATTTTGGACACTGTCTTGTGCTGTGCCCCTCATGGAAACCTCCATCCAGATGTTATGATGAGTGTCTACATGAAATAAGATAAGGGGCATGTGGGAGCATTTTGTTTTGAATTGTGGTAATTTGTTTGGTGCTTGGAACAGATGACTGGGTCCACCTGGGCTTGAACTCTGGTATGATTCCCCTGAGAGACTGAATTCTGGAAGTGACATAAGAGAAGTATTGTCATGAATTGTGTTTGGATTTTACTAGGCCATGCAACCAACATCTCAGGTATTAATTGTGGTGCAGGGAGATCTAGGTGCAGGGTGGCTTTGCCCACAGCACTGGGAATCTCAGCCTGGATATCACATGATTTTATTCTGAAATTCTTTAAAGCCACACTTGAGAGTCAAAACACATATGGACCTCACATTGTATACCTCAATGGGCCTGACTTCATGTTACCTTTTGGCCACTCTTTGGGAAGCCTTGCCTGTGAGTGTTCTCAAGATCTTTCATTGATATGAGCTTCTTCAACATTTAATGGTTCCTGAATGAATTGAAACCCACAGAGCCTCCAACTTTATCCTCGAAAAATGGCTTGATAAATACCATGAAATTTTTGAAATTCCCATCACCAGGTGGCACTGGAAAACTTTTGGATGTCCTGTTGCTGATCATGAGTGTATCAGACAGTGCCTTGACTGACTGGGTTTCATGAAAATTGTGTAGAACAGTAATGCCAGTAAGTTGGAGCCTGTTCATTAGTGGGCCTAGAGCAGTGGTGTGAAGGTGTGTGAAAAAACATGTGTGTTGGGGCATGTGGATCTGCCATTGGCTTCCAATTGCCTTGTGATTGACAGGGTACAGCCAGCAGACCCTTATATGTAAAGGCATCTTGTTATATGGATAGGTTTCTGGGAAATGTTCAGAATCAGGTTGCTATGAACAAAGGGGCAACCTATGTGGGACAGAATCCTGGTTGGTGCATTCTCATGCAGACCGTGTCCCTCCACACGTGACAGAACTCCCTCCAGCACTGTGTCCCAGTTGAACTCCTTGTATTTCATGAAGCAAATACCAAACTCCCAGTGCACCAAGGAGTAACACCACGAAAATTGGAGCATGACCAAATGGCTTCACAGTCAACCCGGGGAGACACTTACACCCCAGTGGCCATAGTTTAACTACAAAAAGAGTATTTAGCACTGCTGCCTCATTTTCATTGGAAAATTAGAAACAATGTCCTTCAGGTCACATATTTGCACACCCAGATTTGATGGTCACACAACAAAGGAAGCTAAAGCTCCTGACAACAACATGTATTTTAAGAGCCCAACCTCAGAGAATTTCTCAAGAAGTCTTTACACAAGCAGAGCTCAATGTTTGTGGAGTGTTTACCCTGTCCCTTACTTTTGGAAACTCCTCTACCACCTACAAGTTTGTGAACTCCTGAGCATTTTTTATTCCTGATATGTATTTACAGATTTTCTAACTTTTCTCCTTTATTGTATCTTACTTGGAACTAAGGTAATGCCAAGGCAATCTTCTGGATGAGAGTGTGAACATTTTTGTG
The DNA here is from genome assembly GCF_048772815.1 of Callospermophilus lateralis. Classification (NCBI taxonomy): domain Eukaryota; kingdom Metazoa; phylum Chordata; class Mammalia; order Rodentia; family Sciuridae; genus Callospermophilus; species Callospermophilus lateralis. Next base: position 3,784,964 of record NW_027511677.1, read on the forward strand.
TAGCACATATTTGCATACCCTTTAGAGTCATTTTCCAATTTTCCATTCGAAATACTGAATCCCTGACACTAACGCATACCCTAATAAACTCTGACTACTACTCCTAATATGATGGAGAAAAATAACACAAACAGAATAGGAATACTAGCAGTTCAGAGGAATCATGGTGTATAGTTGGACTTGTTTTTTGCATGATTAATTGTAGGTGTTATAAATCTAGTCAATTTTTAATTGAAATAGTTCTCCATGTGTTTTTAATGTTAACAAATATGTGAATTCCTCTCTCCCTTTCTCTGTAGCCTATTCAGCACATGTATTTTTAAATGCACATATAGAACACTACCTGGTATCACACCTACATTCTTGTGAGGAGGCTAATTTGGCAAATACAATTTGTGAGAAATGATCACTCCTGTTAAACTCTGTTGGAACTGAAAATTTAACCTAGGGGTGTGTTTCCTAGAAGAACAACATTATACATAAATCCATGTTCTAAAAGAAATAATTTTGCATCTGTGGAAGATATATATTTCATGATAAATTTCGATTGCTAATTTATTGTCTGTGTGTGTTTTTTTTGTATATATATATATACACTCTCCAGATTTTTCAAAATATGAAATATATCTGTCTTATATACACTCACTAAATTCATTCATGTTCATGTATATGGATTTATAATCAACTTTTCACAAGATCATTCTCAGAAATATTCATCCACCTGAAATACATATTGTTTGCAGTACTAAAAACTAACTTCAGTTAATGTTGCATACAAATACTAATACTTCTACAGTAACTGACCCAGTTTAACATCAATGCAAGTACATTCCTATGTGACATGATGTGTATTTTGAAATTTATTTTAATTCAACACTGGTACATTACTATTTCTTCAATTTATGCACATCATAGGATACATATTTCATCCACAAGTTAGCAAACTTATAGGCATTTGTTTCACTTTCAATCACTTCCTGCTTCAGAACACATGGATTCTTCCAGGTTTCTTGACTGGTCTTATCATGAGACTTCTTTCCAAATACATTATTTTTGATTTCCTTTATCACTTTTGAAGCAAAACTGACACTCACTTCATGATAAACCATAACTATAATATCACCATTAGATGTATAACTGGTTGGAAGGAATGATTTCATATCAATATAGTATTTCTTATATATATTCTGATATCAGTTTAATCCATTATTTTAAGTGGAACCAGTTATATTATTTATTCACTATATGGTCTATTCATGCATTATCTCTATATTCATAGACACAGGGTACACCTCTTAGTATGCCCAATACTAATTTATTCTTCTTCTAAATATTGCTCCCAGAAATGGTGGAAGAAATACTCATGTCACCTGATCTACATATGCATGTTACCACAGTAATATTCTGGACACAAAATGCAAAAGTCACACGTATGATTGTACCAAAGCCTAAATGGAAACTGAAGATGGATTACTAAAAACATCCATATCCAGGTTGCCTAATGCTCTCAAATGTCAATCCTATTGGTGACCACATTTTTGTTTCTTCCTAAGATTATATATTCAACCTCAAAACTGTTGGAAATGTCTAGTTTTTTCACTCACTTTATACTTTGCCTGATTTCCTAATGTCTCTATTGATATCTACTTTCCTACATATTTTTCCCAGTTCAACATTGTGACTGACCCTTCACATGTGATGACATTGACATTCACTCTCTAACCAAAACCCTATTGCTTATGAACTTTGGTCCAAATCCTATACTCTATCTTCTTCCGAAACATACTGACTATCTTCCTGATCCTATCGACTATCCCTTTTTGAGTGGATGTACTCTACTACATTCAATCATCCGAGGTACAAGGTCCTATGCCATTGTATATCGATTTTTCTGAAATATGTATGCAGAACGTAATTCAAAGCTACGTGTCCCAATCTATTGCCCAATGCACTTCTGAGCTTCAAATCTTACCTAGATTTCTGTTTCCATACTTATATTTAACCACTATATTTCTATATATTGCAGGTTCCCAATACCATTATTCATCCTGCAGAATGATTCCTAACCCAAATCGAACCTGTTATTAACCCTAACCATACACTGTTGCCTCAATCTAACATTACAAAAGAGCAGGGACAGGGCTATTCTTTCAATAAGGGATGTAGGTGATCTTCCAACTGCTGAGAACCTCAAAGTTCGATGTAGAAATTATCCCTGGAGAAGATGTAGGCAGCTATGAAGGACCTGAATGAGCAAAAGCCATCTTCCATGGCAAACAACCTGCACAGGACGAAGGGATGTGTATGCATCAGACTCTCTCTTCTTAATGTAGAGAAGATGGACCTAACCAGGCCTTCGTGGAGAGCTGTTCCATGGTGTCTATTTTGATATACCATTCTAACTAGTCAAATTGTCACAGGAAGTAGGGGCACCCTCCAACTCATGGGACCATTGTAAGCAAGTGTTAGGACAAAGTTGTTGCCAAGGCAGTGGCCTCATTCAGTTCCAAAGAAAGTGACATACCTCATTTTCTTGGTGATGGAACTCTCTGAAATTGGGATGCAAGAAGCCAGGCACCAAGAGCCAGTCCCAGTCCCAGTCCCAGTGGGCTCACTTGTTTGGATTTACCAAGTACAGAGTCAGACCTTCTTGGTACCTACTGATGTGAGGATGGCCAAATGCCAGTAGAGCTCTGAAGAGGGGCCTTTCTTGAGACAGCAGGTTGTGGCTAACCACTGGCTCCTCCCAGAATAACAGAGTTGGCCAAGGAGACAAGATCTGAGACCAGACAGGCCATTTCGAGTGGAACATAGTATGGCCCACCAGTCAGAGGACACTCCAGATAGTTAAAGACCTATTTTTGGGAAGGAGGTGCCTTTTTGGTTGTGGGTGTGAGTTTGTGGTTTTGTTTCATGTTCTGAGAATAGGTAGGAAAGGTGGTTGGTTTGGTTTGGAGTCGACTTTTTCTAGTAAGTCTTTAGACAAGGCGAGTGTTTCTATGTCTGTGTAGCCACTGTGTCCGTGGTTTTAGACATTAGAAACGAGAATGCATCAAAGGAGGTGTCCTGTCTAGTAGAAAGATTCACAGCATTCATCCTGCACAATTGATTAATGGACTGTTGCTTGCCTTATGGATGGGAAACACCTACTAACTTCCTAAGTTGCTGTTTTCTTCCTGAATTCTGGCCACTCTCCAGAATAGTATCATGGTTTATTGTTCAAGATATGTACCACCTCCAAACTCTGTGACATGGCCATGTCCTTGATAGCTGAAGGGAATGGGAACATCTCAGAAAACTCAGATACCAGTGTGACCAGTAAAGTCTCAGTGGAGAAACCCTGCTTGGCTCCATTTGCTTATCTATGTTTCTGTTGCCTTGAATGTCAGGAAGGTCTTTGCCTCAGGCCACCCCTTTGTGAAGCCTGAAGAAATAGTTTTCAAATGGAAATGAATGGGCATCACCTGTGGCTCTTTGCTTAATTGCTCTGGAAAGGGATGTGTCTTAATCAGACACTAGGCCCTGTTTGAGGCTGTGGCTAAAATTCTCAGCTCCTGATAGATCTAAAGAAGATCCCATGTGTGCATCCAAACCAAAATGGCAAAAAATCTGTCATTGTGGATGAAGTCTCTTGCCTTCTTCTGTTTGGTTCCTGACCTCCATCAAGTGAGAATAGGGATCCTTTGGATCAAATGAGTTCTTCAAATTCCTGCAGAACTGCTTGGGTTGTCTCATGATGCCAAATCACATAAAGAATCTATACCTGACAGTCAGTAGGCCTCAAATTGGAGAAGCAGAGCAGTATTTATGGCAGGCCTATTTGATCACTCCTGGTTCATAAGAAGGGTGAACAGGCCACCCTTACTTTGGACATATCAGGGGCAAGGGTGCATTATTTGGACACTGTCTTGGGCTGCGCCACTCTTGGAAACCTGCAGCCAGAGTTAATGATGAGTGTTTATATGGTTAAAGATAAGGGCAATGTGGGAATGTTTTGGTTTTAAAAGTGGTCATTTTTGTGGCGTTTGGAATAGATGACTGGGTCCACATGGGCTTGAACTCTGGTGTGATTCCCCTTAGAAACTGAGTTCTGAAACTGACCTCAGAGAAGTATTGCCATGAGTTGTGTTGGGATTGTAGGAGGCCATGCATAAGAGTCGCCCTTGAAACCTGAGATCTAGGCCCAGGAAAGCTTTCAACAGAGCACTGAGAATCTCAGCAAGGATATCACATGATTTTATTCTGAAAAACTTGGCAGCCACAGTTAAGAGTCAAAACACACAAGGACCTCACATTATAGACCTTAAAGGGCCTGGCTTCATGTGACCTTTTGGGCACACTCTGAGAAGCCTTGCCTGTGAGAGTTCCTCAGAGCTTTCATTGAAATGAGCTTCCTCACCATTTAATGGTTCTGGGATGAATGGAAACCCCAAAGTGCCTTCAACTTCATTCTTGAAAAATGGATAGATAAATATCATAAAATTTTTGAAATTCCCAATGACCAGGTGGCACTGGATAACCATTGGATGTCCCATTGCTGATCATGAGTGTACCAGACAGTGCCTTGATTTACTGGGTTTCTTGAAAATGGTGTAGAACAGAGATGCCAGTAAGTTAGAGCGTGCTGAGTAGTGGGCCTAGAGCAGTGTTGTGAAGGTGTGTGATAATACATCTGTGGTGTGGCCATGTGGATATTACATTGGCTTCCAAATTGCTTGTGACTGACTTCGTGCAGCCATCAGACCATTATATGAAATGGCATCTTGTAATATGGAGAGGTTTCAGGGCAATGTTCAGAATCAGGTTGGTATGGTCAAGGGGGCAAGCAATGTGGGATAGAAGCCAAGTTGGGGCATTCTCCTGCAGACCCTGACCCACCACATGTTACAGGACTCCCTCCAGCACTGTTTCCCAGTTGAATTCCTTGTATGTCGTGAAGCAAATACAAAACACCCAGTGCAGCAGCAAGAAACACCAGGAAAAGTGGAGGATGACCAAATGGCTTCAAAGTCCACATGGGGAGACACTTAGCCCCCAGTGACCACAGTTTAGCTACAAAGAGTGAATTCAGCACTGCAGCCTCATGTTCATTGGAAAATAAGAAACCATGTCCTCCAGGTCACATAGATGCAGACCAAACTTTGATGGTCTCACTACAATGGAAGTTAAGCTCCTGACAACAACATATATTTCAACTACCCAAACTCAGAGGCAGTTTCTCAAGAAGTCTTTAGGCCAGCATAGCTCCATGTTTGTGGAGGGTTTACACTGTCCTTTACTTTTGGAAACTGTTCTACCACCTCCATAGTTGTGTAATGCTGAGCATTTTCCAGTCCAGATATGTATTCACATATTTTCTAACTCTTCTCCTCTAATTGTGTCATACTATGGGCGATGATAATTTCAAGGCATTCTTCTGGATGAGAGTGGGAATATTTTTTGTAGCACATATTTTCATGCTTATTAGATTCATTTTCCTATTTTCTACTTGAAATACTGAATCCCTGACACTAACCCATAACCTACTATACTCTGACTACTAATCCTAATATGATGGAGAAAAATAACTCAAACAGAATAGAAATACAAGCATATCAGAGGAGGCATAGTGTATAGTTGGACACGGCTTTTGCGTGACAAAGTGTTGGTGTTATAAATCTAGTCAATTTGTAATTGATATAGTTCTCCATGTGTTTTTAAAGTTAACAAATATGTGAATTCCTCTCTCCCATTCTATGTAGCCTATTCAGCACATCTATTTTTACATGCATATATAGAATCCTACCTGGTATCACACGTACATTCTTGTCAGGTGTCTGACTTGGCAGATACAAATTGTGAGAAGTGATCACTCCTCCTAAACACTGTGGGATCTGAAAATTCATCCTCTGTGTGAGCTTCCTAGTTGAACAATATTATACATAATTCCATGTTCAGGAAAATGAATATTTTTCGATCTGTGGATGATATATATTTCATGATGAATTTCGATTGGCATATATACTACTACTTTTTAATGTGTGTGTGTGTGTGTGTGTGTGTGTGTGTATACACACTCCAGATGTTTTAAAATATTAAATATATGTGTCTTATTATACACTCCTTAATTTCATTCTAGTTCATGTATGAGGATTTATAGTCAACATTTCACAAGATTATTCTCGGAAATATTCAACCACCTGAAATACTATTTGTTTCCTATTACTGAAAATTAACTTCAGTGAATCATGAATACAAATCCTAATATTTCTACAATAATTGACCCAGTTTCTCATTAATGCAAGTAGATTCCTATGGGACATGATGTGTATTTTTATGTTCATTCTTATTCACCACTGGTATTTTACTATTTCTTCAGTTTATGCACATTATAAGATATATATTTCATCCACAAGTTACAAAATTATAGGCATTTGTTTCACTTTCAATCATTTTCTGCTTCGAAACACATGTATTCCTCCATGTTTCTTGACTGGTCTTCTCATGAGACTTCTTTCCAAATACATTATTTCGATTTCCATAATCACTTTTGAAGCAAAACTCACACACCCTTCATGATAATCCATAACCCCAATATTACCATTAGATGTATAACTGGTTGGAATGAATGATTTTGTATCAATATAATATTTCTTATATATTTTCAGATATCAATTCAATCCATGATTTAAAGTGAAACCAGTTATATTATTTATTCACTGTACAGTCTATTCATGCTTTTTCTTTATATTCATAGACACAGGGTACACCTCTTTGTAAACCCAATACTAATTTATACGTCTTCAAATTATTGGTCTCAGAAATGATGGAAGAAATACTCATGTCACCTTATCTACATATACATTTTATCACAGTAATATTTGGACACAAAAAGAAAAGGTCACACTTATGTTTGTACCAAAGCCTAAATGTAAAGTGAATATGGATTACTAAAAACATCCATGTCCAAGTTGCCTAATGCTCTCAAAAATCAATCCTATTTGTGACAATATATTTGTTTCTTCCTAAGATTATATATTCAAATTCAACCCTGTTGAAAACATCTAATCCTTTCTCTCACTTTATACTTTTCCTGATTTCATAATGTCTCTATTGATTGCTTTCCTACATATTTTCCCCAGTTCATCATTGTGACTGACTCTTCACATGTGCTGACATTTCCATTCACACTCTAATCGAAACCCTATTGCTAAGAAACTTTTGTTCCAAATCCTATAATCACTCTTCCTCCTAAACCTACTGACTATTTTCCTAATCCTACCTATTAATGCTTTCTGACTGGATGTTCTCTTCTACATTCAATAATCCAAGGTACAGGGTCTTATGCCATTGTATATCGATCTCTCTGAGACATCTCTGCAGAACATAATTCAATGCTAAGTATCACAATCCCTTGATCGCAATGCTAAGTATCACAATCCCTTGAAGCCCAATCCCCTTCTGGGCTTCAAATTTTACTTAGATTTCTGTTTTCCTACATACATTTCACCTCATTATTCTTGTACAATTATTCATCCAGCAGAATAATTTCTAACCCAAATCGAACATGTTATTAACCCTAACCATACACTGTTCCCTCAATCTAACTTTACAGAGGAGCAGGGACAAAGTTGGTCTTACAATATAGGAATGTAGGGGATCTTCCACCTGCTGAGAACCACAAAATTCCATGCAGAAATGATCACTGGAGAAGATGTAGGCAGCTATGAAGGACCTGAGAGAGCAAAAGTCATCTTCCCTGGCAAACAACATGGTCAGAATGAAGGGTTGTTTCTGAATCAGCCTTTCTCTTTTTAATGTAGAGAAGATGGACCAAACCAGGCCTGTGTGGAGAGCTGCTCCCGGGTGCCTATGGTTGATATAGCATTCTAACTTGTGAAAGTGTCACAGGAAGTAGGGGCAGCCTCTTTCTCATGGTAGCCTTGGAAGCAACTGTTAGGACAAAGAGGTTGCCAAGGCAGTGATCTGATTCAGTTCCTGAAGGAAGTGACCTCACATCACTTCTTTGGTGTTGGAACTCTCTGAACTTGGGATCCAGGAAGACAGGAACCCATAGCCAGTCCAGTCCCAGTCCCAGTGGTCTCCTTGTTTGGATTTACCAAGGACACAGACATTCATTTTTGGTACCTACTGATGTGAGGATGTCCAAAACGCAGGAAAGCTCTGAATAGGGTTTTTCCTGAGAAAGCAGGTAGTGGCACACTGCTGGCTCCTGACAAATTCACAGAGTTGCACAAGGAAAGCAGGTCTGAGACAGGAAGGCCATTTATTTGGAACATACTATGGCCCACGAGTCAGTGGAAACTCCAGATAGTCACATACCTACTTGGGGGAAGGAGGTGTCTTTGTGGGTGTGGGTGGGGATTTGTGAATTTGTCTCATGTTCTGAGAATAGGTAGGAATGGCGGTTTGTTTGTTTTGGCGGGACCTGTTTGTAGTAAGTCGTTTGACAAGGCATGTGTTTGGATATCAGTGTATCCCACTGTGCCCCTGGTTGTAGACATTAGAAAAGAAAATGCATCAATGGATGAGTCCTGTCTAGTTGAAATCTTCTCAGCATTCATCCTGCCCGATTTATGAATGGACTGTGGCTTGTCTTATAGATGGGCAACACCTACTATCTTCCTAAGTTCCTGTTTTCTTCCTGAATTGTGGGCACTCTCCAGAATAGACTGATGGTTTTGTGTCCAAAATATGTACCACCTCCAAGCTCTGTGACATGGCCATGTACTACATAGCTGAAGGGAATGGTCAGCATCTCAGAAAACTCAGATATCAGTGTGACCAGGAAAGTCTCAGTGGAGAAACCCTGCTTTGGGAATTTTGCTTACCTATTGTTCTGTTGCACTGAATGTCAGGAACATCTTTGCCTCAGGCCACCCCTTTGTGAAGCATGAAGAAAACAGTTTTCAAATGGAAATAAATGGGCATCACCTGTGGCTCTTTGCTTAATTGCTTTGGAATGGGATGTGTCTGATTTAGGCTCTTGGCCCCCTGTGAGGCTGTGGCCTAGATTCTCAGAACCTGAGGGATCTAAAGAAAGATCTCTTGTGTATCCAAAACCAAAATGGCCAAAAGAGCAGTCATTGTGGATGAAGTCTCTCGAATTCTTCTAAGGATCCTGACCTCCATCAAGTGAGAATCAAGATCTTTTTGGTCAAATGAGTTTTTCAAAGCCCTGAAGAGGCTAGCCCAGAGGTGCTTGGTTTTTCTCATGACTCCATTTAACATTAAGAATCTAAACCGAAGAGTCAGTAGGCCTAAAATTGGAAAATGGAAGCAGTATTAACAGCAAGCCTTTTTGATCAATCATGGTTCACCGGAAGGGTGTCCAGGCCACCATGACTTTAGGCAAATGAGGGGCAAGGGAGCTTATTTTGGATACTGTCTTAGGCTGCGCAACTCATGAAAACCACCAGCCAGTGGTTATGATGTGTGTCTATATGGAAGAAGATGAGGGCCATGTGGGAGTGTTTTGGTTTTAATTGTGGTCATTTGTGTGGCGTTTGGAAGAGATGACTGGGTCCACCTGGGATTGAACTCAGGTGTGATTTACCTTAGAGACTGAGTTCTGGAACTGACCTCAGAGAAGTATTGCCATGAATTGTGTTGGGATTTTAGCAGGCCATGCATGAGAGTCACCCTTGGAAACTGAGATCTAAGCCCAGGGTTCCTTTCCACAGAGCACTGAGAATCTCAGCAAGGATATCACATGATTTTATTTTGAAAGACTTGACAGCCATAGTTGAGAGTCAAAACACACATGGACCTCACATTGTAGACCTCAATGGGCCTGGCTTCATGTGACCTTGGGCCACTCTTTGGGAAGCCTTTCCTGTGAGAGTTCTCCAGAGCTTTCATCGAAATGAGCTTACTCAATATTTAATGGCTCCTGAATGAATTTAAACCCACAGTGCCTCCAACTTCATCCTTCAAAAATGGCTAGATAACTACCACCAAATTTTGAAATTCCCATGACCAGGTGGCACTGGAGAACCTTTGGATGTCCTGTTGCTGATCATGAGTGTACCAGAAAATGCCTTCATTGACTGTGTTTCATGAAAATGGTGTAGAACAGAGATGCCAGTAAGTTGGAGCCTGCTGAGTAGTGGGCCTAGAGCAGTTGTGTGCAGGTGTCTGACAATACATCTATGCTGGGGTCATGTGGATCTTACATTGGCTTTCAAATGGCTTGTGACTGACATGGTGCAGCTAGCAGAACTTTGTATGTAAAGGCATCATGTTACATGGAGAGTTTTCAGGGCAATATTCAGAATCAAGTTCCTATGGTAAAGGGGGCAAGCAATGGGGGATAGAAGCCTGGTTGGTGCATTCTCCTGCTGACCTTGACACACCATACGTTACAGGACTCCCTCCAGCATTGTGTCCCAGTTTAACTCTTTGTATGTCATGAACCAAATACAAAACACCCACTGCAGCAGCAAGAAACACCACGAAAAGTGGAGCATGACCAAATGATTTCAAATTCCAGACGGGGAGACACTTATCCCCCAGTGGCCACAGTTTAGCTACAAAGAGTGAATTCAGCACTGCTGCCTCATGTTCATTGGACAATAAGAATTCATGTCCTCCAGGTCACAAAAATGCAGACCCAAGTTTGATGGTCTCACTACAAAGGAAGCTAAAGGTTCTGACAACAACATATATTTCAAGTACCCAACCTCATTGTCAGTATCTCCAGAAGTGTTTAGGCCAGCAGAGTTCCATGTTTGTGGAGTTTTACCCTGTCCCTAAGGTTTGGAAACGTCTTTTCCACCTCAAAGGTTGTGAACTACTGAGCATTTTCCATTCTACGTATGTATTCACAGATTTTCTAACTCTTCTCCTCTAATTGTTTCTTACATGGGGCGTGGTTATTTCAGGCCATTGTTCTGAATGAGAGTGGGAATTTTTTGTGTGTAGCACATATTTGCATACACATTGGATTCATTTTCCAAATTTCCATTCGAAATACTGAATCCCTGACACGAACCCATACCCTACTAGACTCTGACTACTAATTCTAATATGATGCAGAAAAGTAACACAAACAGAATTGAAATACAAGCAGTTCAGACGAGGCATGGTGTATAGTTGATCTTGCCTTTTTCATGATAAATGTTAGGTGTTATAAATCCAGTCTATTTTTAATTGAAATAGATCTCCATGTGTTTTTAAAGTTAACAAATATGTGAATTCCTGTCTCCCTTTGTCTGTAGCCTATTCAGCAATGTATTTTTATATGCACATATCAAATCCTACCTGGTGTCACACCTACATTCTTGTGAGGTGACTGACTTGGGAGATACAATTTGTGAGAAGACATCACTCCTCCTAAACGCTGTTGGAACTGAAAATTCAAATAATGGGTGAGCTTCCTAGTAGAACAACATTATACATAAATCCCTGTTAAGAAAATTGAATATTTTTGGATCTGTGATTGATGTATATTTCATGGTGAATTTCGATTTGCATATATGTTGCTACATTTTAATATCTGTGTGTGTGTGTGTGTGTGTGTACACACACACACCCACACACTCTCCAGATTTTTCAAAATATGAAATATATGTATCTTATTTACACTCCCTAAATTCATTTATGTTCAAGTATGTGGATTTAAAATCAACTTTTCACAAGATTTTTCGCAGAAATATTTATCCACCTGAAATACATATTTGTTTCCTAGTACTGAAAACTAACTTCAGTGAATGGTACATACAAATCCTGTTGATAGCCACAGCCAAGGTTCTCCAGTAAGGACCATATGTAGTTTTGAACAACCAAAGGCAGGCATGGTCCCTAAGCCACATGCTTGTTGTTTAAACAGAGAGGGGGAGATGTTGAGAGCCACAGCCAAAGGGGCCCCAGGAAACCTCCAACTGCCAGCAAACTTCCAGCTGCCGGCTGATGATTGGCTCACAGCGGCCCCAGCAACATCTAGCTCATTGGCTCCTCTGTGGTGATGCTCACTGCAGATGCTCATTGAGCTGTTTCCCCGCCCATTCAAACTGCCAGTGGATGATTGGCTCACAGAGGCCCCAGCAACATCTAGCTGATTGGCTCCTCTGTGGTGATGCTCAATGGGATGTTTCCTTGCCCTTTCAGACAACGGAGCTGCTCATTGGTGGACTTTTTTGGCTCCGCCCATGTGACCCAGCCAATCGGCCTCAAAAGGAGGAGGCTTGTGGTTGAGGGAGAGGCTTGTGGGAAGACTGTGGTGGCAGTTGGGCTCTGAGGGTTTTTCCTGAGAAGCTGTTTTGTTTGGTTTGTGTGGTTCTAAAAATAAAGTTCGTTTCTTTTGACAGTTGGCTCCTGAATTGTGCCCAGCCAGACTGATGATAATCATGTAAAATGTTGATTTTAAATCCACATACATGAACTTGAATGAATTTAGGGAGTGTATAATAAGACACATTTATTTCATGTTTTGGAAAATCTGGAAAATCTCGTGAATATATATATATATATATATATATATATATATATATATATATATATATATATAAATATATATATATACATACATATATATAAATATATATATATATATACATATATATACATATACACACACACACAACAATAAAATGTAGCAATATATATGCCAATCAAAATTTATCATGAAATATATATCATCCACATATCTAAAAATATTCATTTTACTGAACATGGATTTATGTATGATGTTGTTCACTAGGAAGCTCACCCATAGGTTGAATTTTCAGTTCCATCAGTATTTAGGGGAAGTTATCTATTCTCATAATTTGTATATTCCAAAGTCAGTGAGCTCACAAGAATGTACGTGTGTTACCAGGTAGGAGTCTATATGCATAAAAATATACATGTTCTAAAGAGGCTACAGAGAAAAGGAGACAGGAATTTACATATGTGTTAACTTTGAAAACTCATGGAGAAATTTTACAATGAAAAGTTGACTAGATTCATAACACATATCCTTGATAAAGGAGAAGGAAAATCCAAGTATACACCATGCCTCCTACAAAAGGCCTGTATTTCTATTCTGTTAGGTTTCTTTTTCTCCATCATTTTAGGATAAGTAGTCAGAGTCTAGTAGGGTATGGGTTAGTGTCGGGAATTCAGTATTTCAAATGGAAAATAGGATAATGTATCCAATGTGTATGCAAATATGTGCTACGCAATAATCTTCCCACTCTCACCTAGAACAATGCCTTGACATTACCTTTGCCCCAAGTGAGACACAATTAGAGGAGAAGAGTAAGAAAATCTGTGAATACATATCTGGAATGGAAAATTCTCAGGAGTTCTCAACCTGGGAGCAGGTAGAGGAGTTTCCAGAAGTAAGGAACTGGGTAAACACTCCACAACCATGGAGGTCTGCTGGAAAAAAGACTTCTGGAGAAACTGCCTCTGAGGTGTGGCACTTGAAATATATGTTGTTGTCAGTAGCTTTGTCTTCATTTGTAGTGAAACCATCAAAGCTGGGTCTGAATCTATGTGACCTGGAGAACATGGTTTCTTATTTTCCAATGAACCTGAGGCAGCAGTGCTGATTTTTCTCTTTGTAGGTAAACAGAGGCCACTGGGCCAAAGTGTCTAACTGTGTGGACGATGAAGCCATTTAGTCATCCTTCAATTTTCATGGTGTTTCTTGGTGCTGAACTGGGAGTTTGGTATTTGCTTCAAGAAATACAAGGAGTTCAACTGGGACATAGTGTTGGAGGGAGTTCTGTGACATGTGGTGGGTCAGAGTCTCCAGGAGAACGCACCAATCCGGCTTCTATCCCACATAGCTTGCCCCCTTGACCATAGCAACCTGATTCTGAAGATTGCCCTGAAACCTCTCCATATAACAAGATGCCTTTGCATATAAGGGTCTGCTGGGTGCACCATGTCAGCTAAAAGCCATTTGGAAATCAATGGCAGATCCACATGGCACCACCATAAATATTTTATCACACACCTGCACACCACAGTTCTGGGCCAAATGCTCCGCAGTCTCCATCTAACCGGCATCTCTGTTCTACACCACTTTCATTATACCCAATCAATCAAGGCACTGTCTGGTACACTAATGATGAGCAACAGAACATCAAAGGTTCTCCAGTGCCACCTCATCATGCGAATTTCAAAAATTTCATGGTATTTATCTAGCCATTTTACAAGGATGAAGTTGGAGGCATTATTTGTTTCAATTCTTTCAGGAATTATTCAATGTTGAGGAAGCTCATTTCAAGGAATGTTCTGGAGAACTCTCACAGGCAAGGCTTTCCAAAGAGTGGCCAAATAGTCACATGAAGCCAGGCCAATTGAGGTCTACAATGTGAGGTCCATGTGTGTTTTGACTCTCAACTATGTCTGGCAAGTATTTCAAAATAATATCATATGATATTCTGTCTGAGATTCCCAGTGCTCTGTGGAAAGCCACCCCGGGCCTAGATCTCAGTTTCAACGGGCGACTCTCATGGGTGGCCGCCTAAAATCCCAACACAAATCATGGCAATACTTCTCTGAGGTAAGTTCCAGAACTCAGTCTTTAAGGGGAATCACACCAGAGTTCAAGCCCTGGTGGACCCAGTCATCTCTTCCGACTGCCACATAAATGACCACAAGGAAAACCAAAAAACTCCCAAATGGCCCTCATCTTCTTCCATATAGACGCTCATCATAACCTCTGGCTTGACGTTTCCTTGAGGGGCACAGCCCAAGACAGTGTCCAAAATAATCTCCCTTTCCTCTCATTTGCCTAAAGTCAAGGTGGCCTGGAGACCCATTCTGTGAATCAGGAGTGATCAAATAACCCTGACTTTAGTACTGCTCTGCTTCTCTAATTTGAGGCCTACTGTCTGTGAAGTATAGATTCTTGATGTGAATTGGAGTAATGAAAAAACCCAATAACCCATTGGCTACCCTCTGCAGGGTTTTGAAGAACTCATTTGACCCAATAAATCCCTATTCTCATTTTATGGAGGTCAGGAACCTTACAGAGGAAGGTGAGAGACTTCATCCTCAATGAATGCTTTTTGGGCCATTTTGGTTTTTGATGTGCCTTCTGGAATGTTACATATGTTTTTTTTTTTTTTTGGTTTTAGTGCCTTCTGGAATGTTACATAATTTTTTTCTTTAGACATTATTGCCAGAGTTCCTATCTTCATCCCAGTGCGGGTGAAATCAAAGATAATTCCAATCTACAGCTTCTGCAATAGCCATCCCTGTACTGCTTGCAGAACTTGCCTGGACACATGTGAACTCACCTAAATGCATTGTGAACTATCTGTTGGTGCAGCGACTTGTCGTAGTGTTGGGGTATATTTGCTGATGATGTCATCGGTGGTACAATTTTTCCAAAAGGAGCCGTCAATTGGCTTGGTGTATCTTCCTCCCTTCTGCGTGTCATGATCGTCCAGCTAAAATTTGGGGGGGCCAACAGAGGTGAGGCAAAGAACCTCACCCACCCCCGCTGGTACAAAGACCTCTCCACAGGTGTGGCTCTATACTGGACGGGTAGTCAGTGACGGGTAAGATCCAATTGCAATGGTACCAACTTAACGGGTAAAGACCATATGTACTATTGGACAACCTAAGGCAGGCACGGTCCCTAAGCCACATGCGTGTTGTTTAAACAGAGAGGGGAAGATGTTGAGAGCCACAGCCGAAGGGGCCCCAGCAAAATTCCTGCTGCCAGCAAACTTCCAGCTGCCGGCTGATGATTGGCTCACAGCGGCCCCAGCAACAACTAGCTGATTGGCTCCTCTGCGGTGATGCTCAATGGGCTGTTTCCCTGCCCTTTCAGACCACAAAACTGCTCATTGGGGGACTTTTTTTGACTTTGCCCACATGACCCAGCCAATCGGCCTCAAGAGCAGGAGGATTGTGGGAGGCGGAGAGAGGCTCATGTGGGAGGGAGAGGTTTTGGGAAGCCAGTGGTGGCAGTTGGGGCTCTGAAGGTTTTTCCTGAGAGGCTGTTTTGTTTGGCGTGTGTGGTTCTAAAAATAAAGTTCGTTTCTTTTGGCAAGTGGCTCCTGATTGTGCCCAGCAAGACTGCGGCATTATCCTAATATTTCTACAATAACTGACCCAGTTTAACATCAATGCAAGTAGATTCCTGTGGGAGAGGACATGATGTGTATTTTGACGTTCATTTTTATGTAACAGTGGTACATTACTATTTCTTCAGTTTATGCACATCATAGGATATATATTTGATCCACAAGTTCACAAATATATAGGCATTTGTTTCACTTTTAATCACTTTCTGCTTCAAAACACATGTATTCCTCCAGGTTTCTTGACTGGTCTTTTCATGAGACTTCTTTCCAAACACATTATTTCCGATTTCCATAATCACTTTTGAAGCAAAACTCACACATTCTTCATGAAAAACCATAATGCTGATATAACCATTAGATATATTACTGGTTGGAATGAAGGATTGTATATCAATGTAAGATTTTCTGTATATTTTCAGATATCAATTCAATCCATTATTTAAAGTTAGAACCAGTTATAATATTTATTTACAGTATGGTCTATTCATGCATTATTTCTATAATTATAGACACAGTGTACACCATTTTTACCTCCAAAAATAATTTATACGTCTTCAAAATATTGCTCCCAGAAATGGTGGAAGAAATACTCATGTCACCTGATCTACATATACATTTTACCACAGTAGTATTCTGCACACAGAAAGAAGAGGTCAAACTTATGTTTGTACCAAAGCCTAAATGAAAAGTGAGCATGGATTACGGAAAACATCCATGTCCATGTTGCCTAATGCTCTCAAAAGTTCATCCTATTGGTGACTACATGTTTGTTTCTTCCTAAGATTATATATTCAAACTCAAGCCTGTTGAAAATGTATAATTCTATCACTCACTTTATACTTTGCCTGATATCCTAATGTCAATTGATATCTGCATTCCTACTTTTTTCCCCAGTTCATCCTTTTGACAGACTCTCCACATGTGCTGACAATTACATTCACTCTATCCGAAACCCTACAGCTAAAGATCTTTTTATCCAAATCCTATACTCACTCTTCTTTCAAAACCTACCAACTATCTTACTAATCCTACAAATTATCCCTTTTTGACTGGATGTTCTCTTCAACATTCAATAAACCAAGGTACAAGTAATTATGCCATTGTATATCGATTTATCTGAGACATCTGTGCAGAATATAATTCAAAGCTAAGAATCCCAGCTAAGGGTCCAATGCAATTCTGGGCTTCAAATATTACCTAGATGTCTGTTTTCATACTTATAATTCACTTATATTCTTATAAATATCGCACGTTCCCAATACCATAATTCATCCCGCAGAATGATTCCTAACCCAAATGGAACATGTTATTAACCCTGACCATACACTGTTCTCTCAATCTAACTTTACTGAAGAGCAGGGACAGAGTTGGTCTTTCAATACAGAAATTAGGGGATCTTCCACTTGCTGAGAACCTCCAAGGTCATTAAAGAAATGATCCCAGGATTAAATGTAGGCAGCTATGAATGACGTCAGAGAGCAAAAGTCATCTTCCATGACAAACAACCTGGTTAGCATGAAGGGATGTGTCTGAATCAACATTTCTTTTCTTAATGTATAGAAGATGGACCAAACCACGCCTATCTGGAGAGCTTTTTTTGGGTGCCTATGGTTGATATACCATGCAAAATTGTGAAAGTTTCACTGGAAGTAGGGGCAGCCTCCAACTCATTGGACTCTTGGAAGCAACTGTTAGGACAAATTGGTTGCCAAGGCAGTAACCTGATTCAGTTCCTGAAGGAAGTGACCTACGTCACTTCCTTGGTGAAGGAATTCTCTGAACTTGGGATCCATGAAGACAGGCACCCAGAGCCAGTCCCAGTCCCAGTCCCAGTGGGCTCACTTGTTCGGTTTTACCAAGGACAGGGTCAGTCTTTCTTGGTACCTACCTATGTGAGGATAGCCAAAGGCCAGGAGAGCTCTGAAGAGGGACCTTTTCTGAGAAAGCAGGTAGTGGCTCACCGCTGCCTCCTGACAACTTCACAGAGTTGGCCAAGGAGACCAGATCTGAGTCAGGACAGGACATTTCGGGAGAACATTGTATGGCCCACCAGTCAGAGGACACTCTGGATACTCACAGACCTACTTGGGGGAAGGAGGTGCCTTTGTGGGAGTGGTTGTGGTTTTGTGGTTTTGTCACATGTTCTGAGAATAGGTAGAAAATGCGGTTTGTTTGGTTTGGATTGCACTGTTTCTAGTAAGTCGTTTGACATGTGAGTGTTTCTATGTCTGTGTATCCCACTGTGTCTGTGGTTGTAGACATTAGAAAAGAGAATGAATTAATGGATGTGTCCTGTCTAGTAGAAAGCTTCCTGGCATTCATCCTGCCCAATTGATGAATGGACCACGGCTTGCCTTCTGGATGGGCAAAACCTACTATCTTCCTAAGATCCTGTTTTCTTCCTGAATTCTGGCCACTCTCCAGAATAGGCTCATGGTTTTGTGTCCAAGATATATACAACCTCCAAGCTCTGTGACATGACCATGTACTTGATAGCTAAAGTGAATGGGGAGCATCTCAGAAAACTCAGATATCAGTGTGACCAGGAAAGTCTCAGTGGAGAAACCCTGCTTTGGGTCTTTTGCTTACCTGTTTTTCTGTTGCCCTAAATGTCAGGAAGGTTTTTGCCTCTGGCCACCCCTTTGTGAAGCCTGAAGAAAACAGTTTTCAAATGAAAATGAATGGGCATCACCTGTTGCTCTTTGCTTAATTGCTTTGTAAAAGGATGTGTCTGAATCAGCCTCTTGGTTCTGTGTGAGGTTGTGGCTTAGATTCTCAGCACCTGATGCATCTAAAGATAGATTCCATGTGTGCACTTAAAACAGAAATGGCAAATGAGTCTCTTGCCTTCCTCTATTAGATTCCTGACCTTCATCAAGTAAGAATCAGGATCCTTTAGTTCAAATGAGTTCTTTGAACCCCTGCAGAAGTGCTTGGGTTTGCTGATGACTCCAAATCACATAAAGAATCTATACCTGACAGTCAGTAGGCCTCAAATTGGAAAAGCAGAACAGTATTAACTACATCCCTATTTGATCAGTTCTGGTTCACAGGAAGGGTGTGTAGGCCACCCTGACTTTCGGCAAATTAGGGGCAAGGGAGCTTATTTTGGACGGTGTCTTGGTCTGCGCCCCTCATGGAAACCTCCAGCGAGAGGTTATGATGAGTGTCTATATGGAAAAACATGAGGGCCATGTGGGAGTGTTTTGGTTTCAATTGTGGTCATTTGTGTGGCAGTTGGAAAAGATGACTGTGTCCACCTGGGTTTCAACTCTTGTGGGATTCCCCTTGGAGACTGAGTTCTGGAACTGACCTTAGAGAAGTATTGCCATGAATTGTGTTGGGATTTTCGGAGGCCACACATGAGAGTCACCCTTGGAAACTGACATCTAGGCCCAGGGTGGCTTTCCACAGAGCACTGGGAATCTCAGCGAGGATATCACTTGATTATATTCTGAAAAACTTGGAAGCAATAGTTGAGAGTCAAAACACACATGGACCTCACATTGTAGACCTCAATGTGGCTGGCTTTATGTGACATTGGGCCACTCTTTCGGAGGACTTGCCTGTGAGAGTTCTCTAGAGCTTCCATTGAAATGAGCTTCCTCAACATTTAATGGTTCCTGAATGAATTGAAACCCACAGTACCTCCAACTTCATCCTTGAAAAATGGCTAGAAAATACCATGAAATTTTTGAAATTTCCATGACCAGCTGGCACTGGAAATCCATTTGATGTCCTGGTGCTTATCATGAGTATACAAGACAGTGTCTGGTTTGACTGAGTTTCATGATAATGGTGTAGAAAAGAGATGCCAGTAAGTTGGAGCCTGCTGAGTAGTGGGCCAAGAGCAGTAGAGTGTAGGTGTGTGAAAAAAACATCTGTGGTGCGGCCACGTGGATCTGCCATTGGCTTAGAAATGGTTTGTGACTGACATGTGCAGCTAGCAGACCTTTGGATGTAAAGGCATCTTGTTGAATGGAGAGGTTTCAGGGCAATTTTCAGAATCATATTGCTATGGTCAAGGGGGCAACTATGTGTGATAGAAGCCTGCTTGGTACATTCTCCTGCCGATCCTGACCACAACATGTGACAGAACTCCCTGCAGCACTGTATCGCAGTTAAACTCCTTTATTTCGTAAAGTAAATACCAAACTTTCAGTGCAGCATCAAATAACATGACGAAATGTGAAGGATGATCAAATGGCTTCACAGTCCACACGGGGAGACACATAGACCCCAGTAGCCCCAGTTTGCCTACAAAGAGAGAATTCAGCACTGCTGCCTCGTGTTTATAGGAAAATAAAAAACCATGTTCTTCAGGTCACATAGATGCAGACTCAGCTTTGATGGTCTCACTACAAAGGAAGCTAAAGCTCCTGACAACAACATATATTTCAAGTGCCCAACCTCAGAGGCATTTTCTCAAGAAGTCTTAAGGCCGACACAGCTCCATGTTTGTGGTATTTACCCTGTCCCTTACTTTTGGAAACTCCTCTACCACCTTCAAGGTTGTGAACTCCTGAGCATTTTCCATTCCAGATATTTATTATGAACTCAAACAACAACAAGTGCTGGTGAGGATGTGGAGAAAAGGGTAAACTTGTACATTGCTGGTGGGACTGCAAATTGGTGCAGCCAAATTGGAAAGCAGTATGGAGATTTCTTGTAGAACTGGGAATGGAACCACCATTTGACCAAGGTATTCCCCTTCTCAGTCTATTCCCTAAAGACCTAAAAAAAATGCTACAGGGACACTGATACATTGATGTTCATAGCAGCACAATTTACAATAGCAAGACTGTGGAACCAACCTAGATGCACTTCGATAGATGAATGGATAAAAAATGTGGCATTTATACACAATGGAATATTACTCTGCATTAAAAAATGACAAAATGATATAACTTGCAGAGAAATGGATGGCATTAAAGCAGATTATGCTAAGTGAAGCTAGCCAATCCGTAAAACCAAATGCCAAATGTCTTTATTGATATAAAGAGAGTAACTAAGAACAGAGTAGGGACGAATAGAATTAGAAGAAAATTAACATTAAACAGGGATGAGAGGAGGAAGGGAAAGGGAGAGAGAAGGGAAATTGCATGGAAATAAAAGGAGACCCTCAGGGTTATATAAATTACATACAAGAGGAGGTGAGGGAAAGGAAAAAATTATACAAGGGGGAGAAATGAATTACAGTAAAGAGGTAGAGAGAGAAGAGGGGAGGGGAGGTAAGGGGAGGGGGATAGTAGAGGTTAGGAAAGGCAGCAGAATACGACAGACACTAGTATGGCAATATGTAAATCAATGGATGTGTAACTGATGTGATTCTGCAATCTGTTTACGGGGTAAAAATGGGAGTTCACTACCTACTTGAAACACAGTGTGGAATATGATATATCAAGAACTATGTAATGTTTTGAACAAGCATAAATAAAAATTAAAAAAAAAAGAAAACTAACTTTGGTGAATGGTGCAAAGAAATCCTAATATTTCTACAGTAACTGACACAGTTTAACATCAATGCGAGTAGATTCCTGTGGGACATGATGTGTATTTTGATGTTCATTTTTATTCAACACTGGTACATTACTATTTCTTCAGTTTATTCACATCATATTATAATATTTCATCCACAAGTAAGCAAATTTATCGTCATTTTTTTCAATTTCAATCACTTCCTTCTTCAGAACTCATGAATTCCTCGGTGTTCCTTGACTGGCCTTTTCATGAGACTTCTTTCCAAACACATTATTTTCGATTTCCATAATCACTTTTGAAGCAAAACTCACACAAACTTCATGATAAACCGTAACCTAATATTAACATTAGGTGTATAACTGGTTGTCATGAATGATTGCATATCAATATAAGATTTCTTATATATTTTCAGATATCAATTCAATCCATTACTTAAAGTGGAACAAGTTATATTATTTATTGAAATTAAGGTCTATTCATGCATTATCTGTATATTCATAGAAACAGGGTACACCTCTTTTTACCCCCAATGCTAATTTATACGTCTTCAAAATACTGCTCCTAGAAATGGTGGAAGAAATAATCATGTCATCTGATCTACATACACATTTTATCACAGTAATATTCTGGAAACAAAATGCAAAGGTCCCACTTAGGATTGTACCAAAGTCTAAATGGAAAGTGAACATGGATTACTAACAACATCCATGTCCATGTTGCCTAATGCTCTCAAATGTCAATCCTATTGGTGACCTACATATTTGTTTCTTCCTAAGATTAGATATTCAATCTCAACCCTGTTGAAAATGTCTTATCCTATCACTCACTTTATACTTTGCCTGATTTCCTAATGTCTCTATTGATATCTGCTTTTCTACAAATTTTCCCCATTTCATCATTGTGTCTGATTTCTTCATATGTGCTGACATTTATATTCACTCACTGCCCGAAAAAAAATTGCTAAAAAACTTTTGTTACATATCCTATACTAACTCTACTTGCTAAACATAATGACTATCTTCTTAATCCTACTGACAATCCCTTTTGACTTGGATGTTCTCTTCAGCATTCAATCATCCAAGGTTCAAGTTCCTCTGCCATTGTATATCCATTTATTTGAGACATATGTGCACAATTCAAAGCTAAATATCCCAATCAACTGCCCAAAGCCCTTCTGGGATTCAAATCTTACTTTAATTTCTGTTTTCATACATATATTTAACCTCGATATTCTTATAAATATCACAGGTTCCCAATACCATTATTCATCCAGCAGAATGATTCCTAACCCAAATCGAACATGAAATTAACCCTAACCATACACTGTTCACTCAATCTAACTTTACAGAAGAGCAGAGACAGATTGTTCTTACAATACAGGAATGTAGGGGATGCTCCACCTGTTAAGAACCTCAAAGGTCCATGCAGAAATGATCCCTGGAGAAGATGTAGGCAGCAATGAAGGACCTGAGAGACAAAAAGTCATTTTCCATGGCAAACAACCTGGTCAGGATGAAGGGTTGTGTCTGAATCAGCCTCTCTCTTCTTAATGTAGAGAAGATGGACCAAACCAGGCTTGTGTGGAGAGCTGTTCCCGGGTGCCTAAGGTTGATATACCATTCTAAGTTGTGAAAGTGTCAAAGGAAGTAGGGGCAGCCTCCATCTCATGGGACCCTTGGAAGCAACTGTTAGACAAAGTGGTTGCCAAGGCAGTGACCTCATTCAGTTCTTGAAGGAAGTGACCTACCTCACTTCCTTGTTGATGGAACTTTCTGAACTTGGGACCAAGGAAACCAAGCACCAGAGCCAGTCCCAGTCCCAGTCCAAGTGGTCTCATTTGTTTGGAATCACCAAGGACAGAGTCAGTCTTCTTGGTACTGACTGATGTGAGGATGGCCAAATGCCAGGAAAGATCTGAACATGGGCCTTTCCTGACTAAGTATGTAGTGGCTCACCCCTGGCTCCTGACTGCTTCACAGAGTTGGACAAGGAGACCAGATCTGAGACAGGACAGACCATTAAAGGGGAACATAGTATGGCAAACCTGTCAGAGGACACTCCGGATAATCACAGCCCTACTTTGGGGAAGGAGGTGTCTTTTTGAGTGTGGGTGTGTGGTTTTGTCTCTGTTCTGAGAATAGGTAGAAAAGGAGGTTTCTTTGGTTTGGAGTGAACTGTTTCTAGTAAGTCGTTTTACATGGTGAGTGTTTCTATTTCTGTGTATCCCACTGTGTCCGTGGTTGTATACATTATAAAAGAGAATGCATCAATGCATGTGTCCTCTTTAGTAGAAAGCTTTCCAGTATTCATCCTGCCCATTTAATGAATGGAGCGTGGTTTCCATATCGATAGGAAACACCTACTACCTTTTTAAGTCCCTGTTTTCTTTCTGAATTCTGACAACTCTTAAGAATAGGCTCTTGGGTTTGTGTCCAAGATATGTACCACCTCCAATCTCTGTCACATGGCCATGTACTGGATATCTGAAGGGAATGGCCAACATCTCAGAAAACTCAGATATCAGTGTGACCAGAAAAGTCTCAGTGGAGAAACCCTGCTTTGGCTCTTTTGCTAACCTATTGTTCTGTTGCCCTGAATCTCAGGATGTCTTTGCCTCTGGCCACCCCTTTGGGAAGCCTGAGGAAAACATTTTTTCAAAAGGAAATGAAGGGCATCACCTGTGGCTCTTTGCTTAATTGCTTTGAAAAAAGATGTGTCTGAATCAGCCTCTTGGCCCTGTGTGAGGCTGTGGCTTAGATTCTCAGCACCTGATGGATCAAAAGAAAGGTCCCATGTGTGCATCCAAAACCAAAATGGCAAATATTCACTCATTGTGAATGAATTCTTTTACCTTCCTCTGTTAGGATCCTGAATTCCATCAAGGGAGAATAGGAATCCTTTGGGCCAAATGAGTTCTTCAAATCTCTGCAGAGGGGCTTGTGTTTTCTCATGACTCAAATTCACATAAAGAATCTAAACCACAGAGTCAGAAGGCCTCAAATTGAAAAAGCTGAGCAGTATTAATGTCAGGTCTATTTGATCACTCCTGGTTTACAGGAAGTGTGTCCAGGCCACCTTGATGTTAGACAAATGAGGGGAACAGGACCTTAATTTGGACACTGACTTGGGCTGTGGACCTCATTGAAAACTCCAGCCAGACGTTATAAGGAGTGTCTATATGGAAGAAGATGAGGACCATGTGGGAGTGTTTTGGTTTTAATTGTGGTCATTTGTGTGGCGGTTGGAAGAGATGACTGTTCCACTGGGCTTGAACTCTGGTGTGATTCCCCTTAGAGACTGAGTTCTTTAACTGACCTCAGAGAAGTATTGCCATGAATTGTGTTGGGATTTTAGGAGGCCACACATGAGAGTCGCCCTTGGAACCTGAGATCTAGGCCCAGGTTGGATTTCCACAGAACACTGGGAATTTCAGCCCGGATATTACATACAATTTTTCTTAAAGACTTGGCAGCCATATTTGAGTTTAAAACACACATGGACCTCACATTGTAGATCTCAATGGGCCTGGCTTCATGTGACATTTTGGCCACCCTTAGGGAAACCATGCCTGTGAGAGTGCTCCAGTGCTTTCATTGAAATTAGCTTCTTCACCATTTAATGGTTCCTGAATTAATTGAAGCCCTCAGAGCCGCAAACTTCATCCGTGAAAAATGGCTAGAAAATTACCATGAAATTTTTGATATTTTCATGTTCAGCTGGCACTGAAAAAACTTTGGATGTCCTGTTTCTGATCCTGAGTATACCAGACACTGCCTTGATTGACTTTGTTTCATGAAAATGGTGTAGAACAGATATGCCAGTAAGTTGGAGCCTGGTGAGTAGTTGGCCTAGAGCAGTGGTATGCAATTGTCTGATAAAACATCTGTGTTGCGTCCATGTGGATCAGCCATTGGCTTCCAAATGGCTTGTGACTGACATGGTGCAGCCAGCAGACCCATATATGTAAAGGCATCTTATTGCTATTCTCAAGGGGGCAATCTACGTGGGATAGAACCTGGGTTGGTGCATTCTCCTGAAGACCCTGACTCACCATACCTTAAAGAACTCCCTCCACCACTCTGTCCCATTTTAACTCCTTGTATTTCTTGAAGTAAGTACCAAACTCCCAGTGGAGCAGCGAGAAACACCACGAAAAGTGGAGGATGACCAATTGGCTTCACAGTCCACACTGAAAGACACTTAGACCCCAGTGTCCATAGTTTACCTACAAAGAGAGAATTCAGCACCGCTGCCTCATGTTCATTGGATAATAAGAAATCATGTCCTCCAAGTAACATAGATGCAGACCCAGCTTTGATGGTCTCTCTACAAAGGAACTAAATCTCCTCAGAACATCAAATATTTCAAGTGCCCACCCTTAGAGGCAGTTTCTCAAAAAGCATTTAGGCCAGCAGAGCTGCATGTTTGTGGAATGTTTACCCTGTCCCTTACTTTTAGAATCTTCTCTACCACCTCCAAAGTTGTAAACTCCTGAGAATACTCCATTCCAGATATATTCACAGATTTTCTAGCTCTTATCCTCTAATTGTGTCTTACTTGAGAAGAATGTAATGTCAAGGCATTGTTCTGGATGAAAGTGGGAAGATTTTTGTGTAGCACATATTTGCATACACATTGGATTCAATTTCCTATTTTCCATTAGAAATGCTGAATCCCTGAAACTAACATATACCCTATTAGACTCTGACTACTAATCCTAATATGATGGAGAAAAATAACACAAACAGAATAGAAATACAAGCAGTTTAGAGGAGGTATGTTTTATAGTTGGAGTTGCCTTTTGCATGGTATAGTGTAGCAGTTATAAATCTAGTCAATTATTTGTTGAAATAGTTCTCCATACGATTTTTAAGTTAACAAATAAGTGAATTCCTGTCCCCCTTTCTCTGTAGCCTATTCAGCACACGTATTTTTATATCCACATATAGAATCCTACCTGGTACCACACGTACATTCTTGTGAGGTGGCTGACGTGGCAGATACAAATTGGAAGAAGAGATCACTCCTCCTAAACGCTGCTTGAACTGATAATTCAAATGTGAGTGAGCTTCCTAGTTGAACAACATTATACATAAATCCATGTTCAGTAAAATGAATATATTTGGATCTGTGAATGATATACATTTCATGGTGAATTTCGTTTGGCATATATATTGCAATTTTTAATGTCTCTCTCTTTGTCTGTATATAATATATATATATATATATATATATATATATATATATATATATATATATATACATGCTCAAGATTTTTCAAAACATGAAATATGTGTCTTATTACACACTTCCTAAATTCATTCATATTTATGTTGTGGATTTATAATCAACTTTTCACAAGATTATTCTCAGAAATATTCATCCACCTGAAATACGTATTTGTTTCTTTGTACTGTTTCTATCCCAGATATGCATTCACGGATTTTCAAACTCTTCTACTCTAATTGTGTCTTACTTGGGGTGAAGGTAATGTAAAGGCATTTTTCTGGATGAGAGTGGGAAGATAATTGTGTAGCATATATTTTATACAAGTTGAATTCATTTTCCTATATTCCATTGAAAATACTGAATCCCTGACAATAACGCATACCCTACTATACTTTGTCTACTAATCCAAATATGATGGAGAAAAACAACCTAAACAGAATAGAAATACAAGCAGTTCAGAGGAGGCATGGGGTATAGTTGGACTTGCCATTTGCATGATAAATGGTAGGTGTTATAAATCTAGTCAATTTTTAATTGAAATAGTTTTCCATGTGTTGTTAAAGTTAACAAATATGTAAATTCCTCTCTGCCTTTCTCTGTAGCCTATTCAGCACATGAATTTTTATATGCTTATATAGAATACCTGGTATCACACGTTCATTTTTGTGAGGTGACTGACTTGGCAGATACAACTTGTGAGAATAGATCACTCCTCTAAACGCTGTTGGAACTGAAAATTCAAACTATGGGTGAGCTTTCTAGTAGAACAACATTATACATAAATCCTTGTTCAGTAAAATAAATATTTTTGCATCTGTGGATGCTATATATTTTATGATGAACTTCGATTGGCATATATATTCCTACATTTTAATGTCTGTGTGTGTGTTTTGTGTGTGTGTGTGTGTGAGTGTATATATATATATACATATATATAATTATATGTGTATATATATACACATATATATAATTATGAATATATATATATATATATATATATATACACTGACTTGATTTTTAAAATATGAAATATATGTATCTTAAATACACTCCCTAAGTTCATTCATGTTCAAAAATGTGGATTTATAATAAACTTTTCACAAAATTATTCTCAGAAATATTCATCCACCTGAAATACACATTTGTTTCATAGTTCTGAAAACTAACTTCAGTAAATGGTGCTTACAAATCCTAATATTTGTACATTAGCTGACCCAGATTAACATCAATCAAGTAGATTCGTTTGGGACATGATGTGTATTCTGACGTTTATTTTCATTCAACACTGGTACATTACTATTGCTTCAGTTTTTACAAATCATAGGAAATATATATTTCATCCACAAGTTCACAAATTTATACGCATTTGTTTCACAATCACTTCCTGCTTCATAAAACATGTATTCCTCCAGGTTTTTTGACTGGTCTTTTCATGAGACTTCTTTCCAAACACATTATTTTCGATTTCCATAATCACTTTTGAAGCAAAACTCACACACCCTTCATGATAAACCATAAACTTAATGTGGCCATTAGATATTTCACTGGTTGGAATGAATGTTTGTATGTCAATATAAGATTTCCTGTATTTTTTCAGATATAATTTCAATCCATTATTTAAAGTCAGAACCAGATATATTATTTATTCACAGTATGGTCTATTCATGCATTATCTCTATATGCACAGACATAGGGTACACCTCTTTTTACCCCCATTACTAATTTATACGTCTTGAATATGTTGCTGCCAGAAATGGTGGAAGAAATAGTCATGTCACCTGATCTAAATGTACGTTTTATCACAGTAATATTCTGAACAAAAAAAGCAAAGGTCACACTTAAGATTGTAGCAAAGACTAAATGAAAAGTGAGCATGGATTACTAAACATCCATGTCCAGGTTGCCTAATGCTGTCAAATGTCAATTCTATTGGTCACTACATATTTGTTTCTTTCTTAGATTATATATTCAAACTCAACCCTGTTGAAAATATCTAATCCTATCACTCATTTTATACTTTGCCTGATTTCGTAATGTCTCTATTGATATCAGCTTTCCTAACTATTTTCCCCAGTTCATCATTGTGACAGTCTCTTCACTTGTGCTGACATTAACATTCACTGTCTACCGGAAACCTTATTGCTAAACAACATTTGGTCCAAATCCTATACTCACTCTTCTTTCTAAACCTACTGAGAATCTTCCGAATCCTACCGACTATCCCTTTTGACTGGAAGTTCTCTTCTACATTTAATCATCCATGGTACAAGGACCTAAGCCATTGTATATCGATTTACCTGACACATCAGTGCAGAACATAATTCAAAGCTACGTATCCCAATCAAGGGCCCAATGCCCTTTTGGGCTTCATATCTTAGCTAGATTTCTGTTTTCATACTTATATTTCACCTATATATTCTTGTAAATATCGCAGTTTCCTAATACCATTATTCATCGCGCAGAAAGATTCCTAATCCAAATCGAACCTGTTAGTTAACCTAACCATACACTGTTCAGTCAATTTAACTTTACAGAAGAGCAGGGATAGAGTTGGTCTTACAATACAGGAATATAGGGGATCTTCCACATGCTGAGAAACTCAAAGGTCCATGCAGAAATGATTCCTGGAGAAGTTGTAAGCAGCTATGGAGGACCTAAGAGACCAAAAGTCATCCTCCATGGCAAACAACCTGGTCAGGATGAAGGGTTGTGTCTGAATCAGCTTCTCTCTTCTTAATGTAGAGAAGATGGACCAAACCAGGCCTGTGTGGAGAGCTGTTCCCAGGTGCCAATGGTTGATATACCAATCTAACTTGTGAAAGTGTCACAGGAAGTAGGGGCAGCCTCCATCTCATGGGACACTTGAAAGCAATTGTTAGGACAAAGTGGTTGCCACGGCAGTAACCTCATTCAGTTCCTGAATGAAGTGACCTACCCCTCTTCCTTGATGACGGATGTCTCTGAACTTGGGATCCAGGAAGCCAGGCACCCAGAGTCAGTCCCAGTTTCTTTCCCAGTGGGCTCAGTTGTTTGGAATAACCAAGGACAGAGTAAGTCTTCCTTGGTACCTACTGATGTGAGGATTGCCAAATGCCAGGAGAGCTCTGAAAAGGGGAATTTCCTTAGAAAGCAGGTAGTGGCTCACCACTGGCTCCTGAAAACTTCACAGTGTTGGCCAAGGATACCCGATCTGAGAAGGACAGGCCATTTCAAGGAAACATAGTATGGCCCATCAGTCAGAGTACATTCCAATTAGTCACAGACCTACTTGAATAAAGGAGGTGTCGTTGTGGGTGTGGTTGTGATTTTGTGGTTTAGTCTCATGTTCTGAGAATAGGTAAGAAAGGCGGTTTGTTTGTTTTGGAGTGGACTGTTTATAGTAAGTCATTTGACAAGGCGATTGTTTGTATGCCTGTGTATCCCACTGTGTCCGTGGTTGTAGACATTATAAAAGATAATGAATCAATGGATGTGTCCTGTCTAGTAGAAAGCTTGCCAACATTCATCCTGCCCAATTTATGAGTGGACTGCAGGTTGCTTTAGGGACGGGCAACACCTACTATCTTCCGGAGTTCCTGTTTTCTTCCTGAATTCTGGCCACTCTTCATAGCAGGCTCATGGTTTTCTGTCCAAGATATGTACCACCTCCAAGCTCTGTGAAATTGCCATATAATGGATAGCTGAAGGGAATAGCAAGCATCTCAGAAAACTCAGATATCAGTGTGACAAAGAAAGTCTCAGTAGAAAAACCCTGCTTTGGGCCTTTTGCTTACCTATTTTTCTGTTGCTCTGAGTGTCAGGAAGGTCTTTGCCTCAGGCCACACCTTTGTGAACCCTGAAGAAAACAGTTTTCAAATGGAAATGAATGGGCATCACCTGTGGCTCTTTGCTTAATTGCTTTGGAAAAGGATGTGTCTGAATCAGCCTCTTGGCCCTGTGTGAGGCAGTGGCTTAGATTCTTAGCACCTGATGGATCAAAAGAAAGATCCCATGTGTCCATCCAAAACCAAAATGGCAAATATTCACTCATTGTGAATGAATTCTTTTACCTTCCTCTGTTAGGATCCTGAATTCCATCAAGGGAGAATAGGAATCCTTTGGGCCAAATGAGTTCTTCAAATCTCTGCAGAGGGGCTTGTGTTTTCTCATGACTCAAATTCACATAAAGAATCTAAACCACAGAGTCAGAAGGCATCAAATTGAAAAAGGTGAGCAGTATTAATGTCAGGCCTATTTGATCACTCCTGGTTTACAGGAAGTGTGTCCAGGCCACCTTGGTGTTAGACAAATGAGGGGAACAGGACCTTAATTTGGACACTGACTTGGGCTGTGGACCTCATTGAAAACTCCAGCCAGACGTTATAAGGAGTGTCTATATGGAAGAAGATGAGGACCATGTGGGAGTGTTTTGGTTTTAATTGTGGTCATTTGTGTGGCGGTTGGAAGAGATGACTGTTCCACTGGGCTTGAACTCTGGTGTGATTCCCCTTAGAGACTGAGTTCTTTAACTGACCTCAGAGAAGTATTGCCATGAATTGTGTTGGGATTTTAGGAGGCCACACATGAGAGTCGCCCTTGGAACCTGAGATCTAGGCCCAGGTTGGATTTCCACAGAACACTGGGAATTTCAGCCCGGATATTACATACAATTTTTCTTAAAGACTTGGCAGCCATATTTGAGTTTAAAACACACATGGACCTCACATTGTAGATCTCAATGGGCCTGGCTTCATGTGACATTTTGGCCACCCTTAGGGAAACCATGCCTGTGAGAGTGCTCCAGTGCTTTCATTGAAATTAGCTTCTTCA
This sequence comes from Callospermophilus lateralis, assembly GCF_048772815.1. Classification (NCBI taxonomy): domain Eukaryota; kingdom Metazoa; phylum Chordata; class Mammalia; order Rodentia; family Sciuridae; genus Callospermophilus; species Callospermophilus lateralis. Next base: position 3,816,514 of record NW_027511677.1, read on the forward strand.
CCATTTAATGGTTCCTGAATTAATTGAAGCCCTCAGAGCCGCAAACTTCATCCGTGAAAAATGGCTAGACAATTACCATGAAATTTTTGATATTTTCATGTTCAGCTGGCACTGAAAAAACTTTGGATGTCCTGTTTCTGATCCTGAGTATACCAGACACTGCCTTGATTGACTTTGTTTCATGAAAATGGTGTAGAACAGATATGCCAGTAAGTTGGAGCCTGGTGAGTAGTTGGACTAGAGCAGTGGTATGCAATTGTGTGATAAAACATCTGTGTTGTGGCCATGTGGATCAGCCATTGGCTTCCAAATGGCTTGTGACTGACATGGTGCAGCCAGCAGACCCATATATGTAAAGGCATCTTGTTATATGGAGAGGATTCACTGCAATGTTCAGAATCATATTGCTATTCTCAAGGGGGCAATCTACGTGGGATAGAACCTTGGTTGGTGCATTCTCCTGAAGACCCTGACTCACCACACCTTAAAGAACTCCCTCCACCACTCTGTCCCATTTTAACTCCTTGTATTTCTTGAAGCAAATACCAAACTCCCAGTGGAGCAGCGAGAAACACCAAGAAAAGTGGAGGATGACCAATTGGCTTCACAGTCCACACTGAAAGACACTTAGACCCCAGTGTCCATAGTTTACCTACAAAGAGAGAATTCAGCACCGCTGCCTCATGTTCATTGGATAATAAGAAACCATGTCCTCCAAGTAACATATATGCAGACCCAGCTTTGATGGTCTCTCTACAAATGAACTAAATCTCCTCAGAACATCAAATATTTCAAGTGCCCACCCTTAGAAGCAGTTTCTCAAAAAGTATGTAGGCCAGCAGAGCTGCATGTTTGTGGAATGTTTACCGTTTCCCTTACTTTTAGAATCTTCTCTACCACCTCCAAAGTTGTAAACTCCTGAGTATTCTCCATTCCAGATATATATTCACAGATTTTCTAACTCTTATCCTCTAATTGTGTCTTACTTGAGGAGAGTGTAATGTCAAGGCATTGTTCTGGATGAAAGTGGGAAGAATGTTGTGTAGCACATATTTGCATACACATTGGATTCAATTTCCTATTTTCCATTAGAAATGCTGAATCCCTGAAACTAACATATACCCTATTAGACTCTGACTACTAATCCTAATATGATGGAGAAAAATAACACAAACAGAATAGAAATACAGGCAGTTTAGAGGAGGTATGTTTTATAGTTGGAGTTGCCTTTTGCATGGTATAGTGTAGCAGTTATAAATCTAGTCAATTATTTGTTGAAATAGTTCTCCATGCGTTTTTAAAGTTAACAAATAATGAATTCCTGTCCCCCTTTCTCTGTAGCCTATTCAGCACACGTATTTTTATATGCACATATAGAATCCTACCTGGTACCACACGTACATTCTTGTGAGGTGGCTGATTTGGCAGATACAAATTGGAAGAAGAGATCACTCCTCCTAAATGCTGCTTGAACATTTAATTCAAATGTGAGTGAGCTTCCTAGTTGAACAACATTATACATAAATCAATGTTCAGTAAAATGAATATATTTGGATCTGTGGATGATATACATTTCATGGTGAATTTCGTTTGGCATATATATTGCAATTTTTAATGTCTCTCTCTGTTTGTGTATATAAATATGTATATATATATATAGATACACTCTCAAGATTTTTCAAAACATGAAATATGTGTCTTATTACACACTTCCTAAATTCATTCATATTTATGTTGTGGATTTATAATCAACTTTTCACAAGATTATTCTCAGAAATATTCATCCACCTGAAATACTTATTTGTTTCTTAGTACTGTTTCCACCCCAGATATGCATTCACGGATTTTCAAACTCTTCTACTCTAATTGTGTCTTACTTGGGGTGAAGGTAATGTAAAGGCATTGTTCTGGATGAGAGTGGGAAGATAATTGTGTAGCATATATTTTATACACATTGGATTCATTTTCCTATATTCCATTGAATATACTGAATCCCTGACAATAACCCATACCCTACTATACTCTGTCTACTAATCCAAACATGATGGAGAAAAACAACCCAAACATAATAGAAATACAAGCAGTTTAGAAGAGGCATGGGGTATAGTTGGACTTGCCATTTGCATGATAAAGGGTAGGTGTTATAAATCTAGTCAATTTTTAATTGAAATAGTTTTCCATGTGTTGTTAAAGTTAACAAATATGTAAATTCCTCTCCCTTTCTCTGTAGCCTATTCAGCACATTTATTTTTATATGCTTATATAGAATTCTACCTGGTATCACACGTTCATTTTTGTGAGGTGACTGACTTGGCAGATACAACTTGTGAGAAGAGATCACTCCACTAAACGCTGTTGGAACTGAAAATTCAAACTATGGGTGAGCTTTCTAGTAGAACAACATTATACATAAATCCTTGTTCAGTAAAATAAATATTTTCGCATCTGTGGATGCTATATATTTTATGATGAACTTCTATTGGCATATATATAACTACATTTAAATGTCTGTGTGTGTGTTTTGTGTGTGTGTGTGTGTGTGTGTGTGTGTATATATAGACACATATATATGTATATACACATATATATAATTATGAATATATATATATATATATATATATATATATATATATATATACACACTGTCCTGATTTTTAAAATATGAAATATATGTTTCTTAAATACACTCCCTAAGTTCATCCATGTTCAAAAATGTGGATTTATAATAAACTTTTCACAAAATTATTCTCAGAAATATTCATCCACCTGAAATACACATTTGTTTCATAGTTCTGAAAACTAACTTCAGTAAATGGTGCTTACAAATCCTAATATTTGTACAGTAACTGACCCAGATTAACATCAATCAAGTAGATTCGTATGGGACATGTTGTGTATTCTGACGTTTATTTTCATTCAACACTGGTACATTACTATTTCTTCAGTTTTTACAAATCATAGGAAATATATACTTCATCCACAAGTTCACAAATTTATACGCATTTGTTTCACAATCACTTCCTGCGTCATGAAACATGTATTCCTCCAGGTTTCTTGACTGGTCTTTTCATGAGACTTCTTTCCAAACACATTATTTTCGATTTCCATAATCACTTTTGAAGCAAAACTCACACACCCTTCATGATAAACCATAAACTTAATGTGGCCATTAGATATATAACTGGTTGGAATGAATGTTTGTATGTCAATATAAGATTTCCTGTATTTTTTCAGATATAATTTCAATCCATTATTTAAAGTCAGAACCAGATATATTATTTATTCACAGTATGGTCTATTCATGCAGTATCTCTATATGCACAGACAAGGGTACACCTCTTTTTACCCCCATTACTAATTTATACGTCTTGAAAATGTTGCTGCCAGAAATGGTGGAAGAAAGAGTCATGTCACCTGATCTACATGTACATTTTATCACAGTAATATTCTGGCCAAAAAAAGCAAAGGTCACACTTAAGATTGTAGCAAAGACTAAATGAAAAGTGAGCATGGATTACTAAACATCCATGTCCAGGTTGCCTAATGCTGTCAAATGTCAATCCTATTGGTCACTACATATTTGTTTCTTTCTTAGATTATATATTCAAACTCAACCCTGTTGAAAATATCTAATCCTATCACTCACTTTATACTTTGCCTGATTTCGTAATGTCTCTATTGATATCAGCTTTCCTAACTATTTTCCCCAGTTCATCATTGTGACAGTCTCTTCACTTGTGCTGACATTAACATTCACTGTCTACCGGAAACCCTATTGCTAAACAACATTTGGTCCAAATCCTATACTCACTCTTCTTTCTAAACCTACTGAGAATCTTCCGAATCCTACCGACTATCCCTTTTGACTGGAAGTTCTCTTCTACATTTAATCATCCATGGTACAAGGACCTAAGCCATTGTATATCGATTTACCTGACACATCAGTGCAGAACATAATTCAAAGCTACGTATCCCAATCAAGGGCCCAATGCCCTTTTGGGCTTCATATCTTAGCTAGATTTCTGTTTTCATACTTATATTTCACCTATATATTCTTGTAAATATCGCAGTTTCCCAATACCATTATTCATCGCGCAGAAAGATTCCTAATCCAAATCGAACCTGTTAGTTAACCTAACCATACACTGTTCAGTCAATTTAACTTTACAGAAGAGCAGGGATAGAGTTGGTCTTACAATACAGGAATATAGGGGATCTTCCACATGCTGAGAAACTCAAAGGTCCATGCAGAAATGATTCCTGGAGAAGTTGTAAGCAGCTATGGAGGACCTAAGAGACCAAAAGTCATCCTCCATGGCAAACAACCTGGTCAGGATGAAGGGTTGTGTCTGAATCAGCTTCTCTCTTCTTAATGTAGAGAAGATGGACCAAACCAGGCCTGTGTGGAGAGCTGTTCCCAGGTGCCAATGGTGATATACCAATCTAACTTGTGAAAGTGTCACAGGAAGTAGGGGCAGCCTCCATCTCATGGGACCCTTGAAAGCAATTGTTAGGACAAAGTGGTTGCCACGGCAGTAACCTCATTCAGTTCCTGAATGAAGTGACCTACCTCTCTTCCTTGATGACGGATCTCTCTGAACTTGGGATCCAGGAAGCCAGGCACCCAGAGTCAGTCCCAGTTTTTTTCCCAGTGGGCTCAGTTGTTTGGAATAACCAAGGACAGAGTAAGTCTTCTTGGTACCTACTGATGTGAGGATTGCCAAATGCCAGGAGAGCTCTTAAAAGGGGAATTTCCTGAGAAAGCAGGTAGTGGCTCACCACTGGCTCCTGAAAACTTCACAGTGTTGGCCAACGAGACCCGATCTGAGAAGGACAGGCCATTTCAAGGAAACATAGTATGGCCCATCAGTCAGAGTACATTCCAATTAGTCACAGACCTACTTGAATAAAGGAGGTGTCGTTGTGGGTGTGGTTGTGATTTTGTGGTTTAGTCTCATGTTCTGAGAATAGGTAAGAAAGGCGGTTTGTTTGTTTTGGAGTGGACTGTTTATAGTAAGTCATTTGACAAGGCGATTGTTTGTATGCCTGTGTATCCCACTGTGTCCGTGGTTGTAGACATTATAAAAGATAATGCATCAATGGATGTGTCCTGTCTAGTAGAAAGCTTGCCAACATTCATCCTGCCCAATTTATGAGTGGACTGCAGGTTGCTTTAGGGACGGGCAACACCTACTATCTTCCGGAGTTCCTGTTTTTTTCCTGAATTCTGGCCACTCTTCAGAGCAGGCTCATGGTTTTCTGTCCAAGATATGTACCACCTCCAAGCTCTGTGACATTGCCATATAATGGATAGCTGAAGGGAATAGCAAGCATCTCAGAAAACTCAGATATCAGTGTGACAAAGAAAGTCTCAGTAGAGAAACCCTGCTTTGGGCCTTTTGCTTACCTATTTTTCTGTTGCTCTGAGTGTCAGGAAGGTCTTTGCCTCAGGCCACACCTTTGTGAACCCTGAAGAAAACAGTTTTCAAATGGAAGTGAATGGGCATCACCTGTGGCTCTTTGCTTAATTGCTTTGGAAAAGGATGTGTCTGAATCAGCCTCTTGGCCCTGTGTGAGGCAGTGGCTTAGATTCTTAGCACCTGATGGATTAAAAGAAAGATCCCATGTGTCCATCCAAAACCAAAATGGCAAATATTCACTCATTGTGAATGAATTCTTTTACCTTCCTCTGTTAGGATCCTGAATTCCATGAAGGGAGAATAGGAATCCTTTGGGCCAAATGAGTTCTTCAAATCTCTGCAGAGGGGCTTGGGTTTTCTCATGACTCAAATTCACATAAAGAATCTAAACCACAGAGTCAGAAGGCCTCTAATTGAAAAAGCCGAGCAGTATTAATGGCAGGCCTATTTGATCACTCCTGGTTTACAGGAAGTGTGTCCAGGCCACCTTGATGTTAGACAAATGAGGGGAACAGGACCTTAATTTGGACACTGACTTGGGCTGTGGACCTCATTGAAAACTCCAGCCAGACGTTATAAGGAGTGTCTATATGGAAGAAGATGAGGACCATGTGGGAGTGTTTTGGTTTTAATTGTGGTCATTTGTGTGGCGGTTGGAAGAGATGACTGTTCCACTGGGCTTGAACTCTGGTGTGATTCCCCTTAGAGACTGAGTTCTTTAACTGACCTCAGAGAAGTATTGCCATGAATTGTGTTGGGATTTTAGGAGGCCACACATGAGAGTCGCCCTTGGAACCTGAGATCTAGGCCCAGGTTGGATTTCCACAGAACACTGGGAATTTCAGCCCGGATATTACATACAATTTTTCTTAAAGACTTGGCAGCCATATTTGAGTTTAAAACACACATGAACCTCACATTGTAGATCTCAATGGGCCTGGCTTCATGTGACATTTTGGCCACCCTTAGGGAAACCATGCCTGTGAGAGTGCTCCAGTGCTTTCATTGAAATTAGCTTCTTCACCATTTAATGGTTCCTGAATTAATTGAAGCCCTCAGAGCCGCAAACTTCATCCGTGAAAAATGGCTAGACAATTACCATAAAATTTTTGATATTTTCATGTTCAGCTGGCACTGAAAAAACTTGGGATGTCCTGTTTCTGATCCTGAGTATACCAGACACTGCCTTGATTGACTTTGTTTCATGAAAATGGTGTAGAACAGATATGCCAGTAAGTTGGAGCCTGGTGAGTAGTTGGCCTAGAGCAGTGGTATGCAATTGTGTGATAAAACATCTGTGTTGTGGCCATGTGGATCAGCCATTGGCTTCCAAATGGCTTGTGACTGACATGGTGCAGCCAGCAGACCCATATATGTAAAGGCATCTTGTTATATGGAGAGGATTCACTGCAATGTTCAGAATCATATTGCTATTCTCAAGGGGGCAATCTACGTGGGATAGAACCTTGGTTGGTGCATTCTCCTGAAGACCCTGACTCACCACACCTTAAAGAACTCCCTCCACCACTCTGTCCCATTTTAACTCCTTGTATTTCTTGAAGCAAATACCAAACTCCCAGTGGAGCAGTGAGAAACACCACGAAAAGTGGAGGATGACCAATTGGCTTCACAGTCCACACTGAAAGACACTTAGACCCCAGTGTCCATAGTTTACCTACAAAGAGAGAATTCAGCAATGCTGCCTCATGTTCATTGGATAATAAGAAACCATGTCCTCCAAGTAACATAGATGCAGACCCAGCTTTGATGGTCTCTCTACAAAGGAACTAAATCTCCTCAGAACTTCAAATATTTCAAGTGCCCACCCTTAGAGGCAGTTTCTCAAAAAGTATGTAGGCCAGCAGAGCTGCATGTTTCTGGAATGTTTACCCTGTTCCTTACTTTTAGAATCTTCTCTACCACCTCCAAAGTTGTAAACTCCTGAGTATTCTCCATTCCAGATATATATTCACAGATTTTCTAACTCTTATCCTCTAATTGTGTCTTACTTGAGGAGAATGTAATGTCAAGGCATTGTTCTGGATGAAAGTGGGAAGAATGTTGTGTAGCACATATTTGCATACACATTGGATTCAATTTCCTATTTTCCATTAGAAATACTGAATCCCTGAAACTAACATATACCCTATTAGACTCTGACTGCTAATCCTAATATGATGGAGAAAAATAACACAAACAGAATAGAAATACAGGCAGTTTAGAGGAGGTATGTTTTATAGTTGGAGTTGCCTTTTGCATGGTATAGTGTAGCAGTTATAAATCTAGTCAATTATTTGTTGAAATAGTTCTCCATGCGTTTTTAAAGTTAACAAATAATGAATTCCTGTCCCCCTTTCTCTGTAGCCTATTCAGCACACGTATTTTTATATGCACATATAGAATCCTACCTGGTACCACACGTACATTCTTGTGAGGTGGCTGATTTGGCAGATACAAATTGGAAGAAGAGATCACTCCTCCTAAATGCTGCTTGAACATTTAATTCAAATGTGAGTGAGCTTCCTAGTTGAACAACATTATACATAAATCAATGTTCAGTAAAATGAATATATTTGGATCTGTGGATGATATACATTTCATGGTGAATTTCGTTTGGCATATATATTGCAATTTTTAATGTCTCTCTCTGTTTGTGTATATAAATATGTATATATATATATATAGATACACTCTCAAGATTTTTCAAAACATGAAATATGTGTCTTATTACACACTTCCTAAATTCATTCATATTTATGTTGTGGATTTATAATCAACTTTTCACAAGATTATTCTCAGAAATATTCATCCACCTGAAATACTTATTTGTTTCTTAGTACTGTTTCCACCCCAGATATGCATTCACGGATTTTCAAACTCTTCTACTCTAATTGTGTCTTACTTGGCGTGAAGGTAATGTAAAGGCATTGTTCTGGATGAGAGTGGGAAGATAATTGTGTAGCATATATTTTATACACATTGGATTCATTTTCCTATATTCCATTGAATATACTGAATCCCTGACAATAACCCATACCCTACTATACTCTGTCTACTAATCCAAACATGATGGAGAAAAACAACCCAAACATAATAGAAATACAAGCAGTTTAGAGGAGGCATGGGGTATAGTTGGACTTGCCATTTGCATGATAAAGGGTAGGTGTTATAAATCTAGTCAATTTTTAATTGAAATAGTTTTCCATGTGTTGTTAAAGTTAACAAATATGTAAATTCCTCTCCCTTTCTCTGTAGCCTATTCAGCACATTTATTTTTATATGCTTATATAGAATTCTACCTGGTATCACACGTTCATTTTTGTGAGGTGACTGACTTGGCAGATACAACTTGTGAGAAGAGATCACTCCTCTAAACGCTGTTGGAACTGAAAATTCAAACTATGGGTGAGCTTTCTAGTAGAACAACATTATACATAAATCCTTGTTCAGTAAAATAAATATTTTCGCATCTGTGGATGCTATATATTTTATGATGAACTTCGATTGGCATATATATAACTACATTTAAATGTCTGTGTGTGTGTTTTGTGTGTGTGTGTGTGTGTGTGTGTGTATATATATATATAGACACATATATATGTATATACACATATATATAATTATGAATATATATATATATATATATATATACACACACACTGTCCTGATTTTTAAAATATGAAATATATGTTTCTTAAATACACTCCCTAAGTTCATCCATGTTCAAAAATGTGGATTTATAATAAACTTTTCACAAAATTATTCTCAGAAATATTCATCCACCTGAAATACACATTTGTTTCATAGTTCTGAAAACTAACTTCAGTAAATGGTGCTTACAAATCCTAATATTTGTACAGTAACTGACCCAGATTAACATCAATCAAGTAGATTCGTATGGGACATGTTGTGTATTCTGACGTTTATTTTCATTCAACACTGGTACATTACTATTTCTTCAGTTTTTACAAATCATAGGAAATATATACTTCATCCATAAGTTCACAAATTTATATGCATTTGTTTCACAATCACTTCCTGCGTCATGAAACATGTAATCCTCCAGGTTTCTTGACTGGTCTTTTCATGAGACTTCTTTCCAAACACATTATTTTCGATTTCCATAATCACTTTTGAAGCAAAACTCACACACCCTTCATGATAAACCATAAACTTAATGTGGCCATTAGATATATAACTGGTTGGAATGAATGTTTGTATGTCAATATAAGATTTCCTGTATTTTTTCAGATATAATTTCAATCCATTATTTAAAGTCAGAACCAGATATATTATTTATTCACAGTATGGTCTATTCATGCAGTATCTCTATATGCACAGACAAGGGTACACCTCTTTTTACCCCCATTACTAATTTATACGTCTTGAAAATGTTGCTGCCAGAAATGGTGGAAGAAAGAGTCATGTCACCTGATCTACATGTACATTTTATCACAGTAATATTCTGGCCAAAAAAAGCAAAGGTCACACTTAAGATTGTAGCAAAGACTAAATGAAAAGTGAGCATGGATTACTAAACATCCATGTCCAGGTTGCCTAATGCTGTCAAATGTCAATCCTATTGGTCACTACATATTTGTTTCTTTCTTAGATTATATATTCAAACTCAACCCTGTTGAAAATATCTAATCCTATCACTCACTTTATACTTTGCCTGATTTCGTAATGTCTCTATTGATATCAGCTTTCCTAACTATTTTCCCCAGTTCATCATTGTGACAGTCTCTTCACTTGTGCTGACATTAACATTCACTGTCTACCGGAAACCCTATTGCTAAACAACATTTGGTCCAAATCCTATACTCACTCTTCTTTCTAAACCTACTGAGAATCTTCCGAATCCTACCGACTATCCCTTTTGACTGGAAGTTCTCTTCTACATTTAATCATCCATGGTACAAGGACCTAAGCCATTGTATATCGATTTACCTGACACATCAGTGCAGAACATAATTCAAAGCTACGTATCCCAATCAAGGGCCCAATGCCCTTTTGGGCTTCATATCTTAGCTAGATTTCTGTTTTCATACTTATATTTCACCTATATATTCTTGTAAATATCGCAGTTTCCCAATACCATTATTCATCGCGCAGAAAGATTCCTAATCCAAATCGAACCTGTTAGTTAACCTAACCATACACTGTTCAGTCAATTTAACTTTACAGAAGAGCAGGGATAGAGTTGGTCTTACAATACAGGAATATAGGGGATCTTCCACATGCTGAGAAACTCAAAGGTCCATGCAGAAATGATTCCTGGAGAAGTTGTAAGCAGCTATGGAGGACCTAAGAGACCAAAAGTCATCCTCCATGGCAAACAACCTGTCAGGATGAAGGGTTGTGTCTGAATCAGCTTCTCTCTTCTTAATGTAGAGAAGATGGACCAAACCAGGCCTGTGTGGAGAGCTGTTCCCAGGTGCCAATGGTTGATATACCAATCTAACTTGTGAAAGTGTCACAGGAAGTAGGGGCAGCCTCCATCTCATGGGACCCTTGAAAGCAATTGTTAGGACAAAGTGGTTGCCACGGCAGTAACCTCATTCAGTTCCTGAATGAAGTGACCTACCCCTCTTCCTTGATGACGGATCTCTCTGAACTTGGGATCCAGGAAGCCAGGCACCCAGAGTCAGTCCCAGTTTCTTTCCCAGTGGGCTCAGTTGTTTGGAATAACCAAGGACAGAGTAAGTCTTCCTTGGTACCTACTGATGTGAGGATTGCCAAATGCCAGGAGAGTTCTGAAAAGGGGAATTTCCTTAGAAAGCAGGTAGTGGCTCACCACTGGCTCCTGAAAACTTCACAGTGTTGGCCAAGGATACCCGATCTGAGAAGGACAGGCCATTTCAAGGAAACATAGTATGGCCCATCAGTCAGAGTACATTCCAATTAGTCACAGACCTACTTGAATAAAGGAGGTGTCGTTGTGGGTGTGGTTGTGATTTTGTGGTTTAGTCTCATGTTCTGAGAATAGGTAAGAAAGGCGGTTTGTTTGTTTTGGAGTGGACTGTTTATAGTAAGTCATTTGACAAGGCGATTGTTGGTATGCCTGTGTATCCCACTGTGTCCGTGGTTGTAGACATTATAAAAGATAATGCATCAATGGATGTGTCCTGTCTAGTAGAAAGTTTGCCAACATTCATCCTGTCCAATTTATGAGTGGACTGCAGGTTGCTTTAGGGACGGGCAACACCCACTATCTTCTGAAGTTCCTGTTTTCTTCCTGAATTCTGGCCACTCTCCAGAGTAGGCTCATGGTTTTCTGTCCAAGATATGTACCACCTCCAAGCTCTGTGACATGTCCATGTACTGGATAGCTGAAGGGAATAGCAAGCATCTCAGAAAACTCAGATAACAGTGTGACAAAGAAAGTCTCAGTAGAGAAACCCTGCTTTGGGCCTTTTGCTTACCTATTTTTCTGTTGCTCTGAGTGTCAGGAAGGTCTTTGCCTCAGTCCACCAATTTGTGAAGCCTTAAGAAAACAGTTTTCAAATGGAAATGAATGGTCATCACCTGTGTATCTTTGCTTAATTGCTTTGGAAAGGGATGTGTCTGAATCAGCCACTTGGCCCTGTGTGAGGCAGTGGCTTAGATTCTCAGCACCTGTTGGAACTAAAGAAAGATTCCATGTGTGCTTTCAAAACCAAAATGGCAAAAAGATCAGTCACTGTGTATGGAGTATCTTGCCTTACTCTGATAGGTTTCTGATCTCCATCAAGGGAGAATATGGATCCTTTGAGTCAAATGAGTTCTTCAAAGCCCTGGAGAGGCTAGCCCATATGAGCTTGGGTTTTTTCATTATTCCAAATCACATAAAGAATCTATACCTGACAGTCAGTTGGCCTCAAATTGGAGAAGCAGAGCAGTATTAAGCCCAGGCTTATTTTATCACTCCTGGTTCACAGGAATGTTGTCCAGGCCTAGCTGACTTTAAGCAAATAAGGGACAAGGGAGCTTGTTTTGGATACCGTCTTGTGCTGCACCCCTCATGGAAACCTCCAGCCAGAGGTTATAATGAGTGTCTATATGGAAGAAGGTGAGGACCATGTGGGAGTGTTTTGGTTTTAATTGTGTTCATTTGTGTAGCAGTTGGAAGAAATGACTGGATCCACCAGGGCTGGAACTTTGGTATGATTCCCCTTAGAGACTGAGTTCTGAAACTGACCTCAGAGAAGTATTGTCATGAATTGTGTTGCGATTTTAGAATGCCACGCATGAGAGTCGCCCTTGGAAACTGAAATCTAGGCCAAGGGTGGCTTTCGACTGATCACTGGGAATCTCAGCCAGGATATCACATGATTTTATTATGAAAGACTTGACAGGCATAGTTGAGAGTCAAAACACACATGGACCTCACATTGTAGACCTCAATGGGCTGGGCTTCATGTGACCGTTTGGCTACTCTTTGGGAAGCCTTGCCTTTGAGAGTTCTCCAGAGCATTCATTGAAATGAGGTTCCTCAACATTAAATGGTTCCTGAATGAATTGAAACCCACAGTTTCTCCAACTTCATCCTTGAAAAGTGGCTAGATAAACACCCTGAAATTTTTAAAACTCCCATGACCAGGTGGCACTGGAGAACCTTTGGATCTCCTGTTGCTGATCATGAGTGTACCAGACAGTGCCTTGATTGACTGGGTTTCATGAAAATGGTGAAGAACAGAGATGCCAGTAATTTGCACTGCTGAATAGTGGGCCCAGAGCAGTGGTGTGCAGGTGTGTGATAAAATATCTGAGGTGGGGCCGTGTGGATTTCCAATTGACTTCCAAATGCCTTTTGGCTGCCATGGTGCATCCAGCAGAACCTTACATGTTAAGGCATCTTATTATATGGAGAGGTTTCAAGGCAATGTTCAGAATCAGGTGGGTATGGTCAAGGAAAAAGCTATGTGAAATAGAAGCCTGGTTGGTGCATTCTCCTGCAGTTTCTGACCCACCACACATGACAGAACTCCCTCCAGCACTGTGTCGCAGTTGAACTCCTTGTATTTCGTGAAGCAAATACCAAACTCCCAGTGCAGCACCAAGAAACACCACAAAAATGGAGGATGATCAAATGGCTTCACAGTCCACACAGGGAGACACTTAGCCCCCAATGGCCACAGTTTACCTACCAAGAGATAATTCAGCACTGCTGCCTCATGTTCATTGGAAAATAAGAAACCATGCTCTCCATTCACATAGATGCAGACCCAGCTTTGATGGTCTCACTAGAAAAGAAGCTAAACCTTCTGACAACAAAATATATTTAAAGTAGAGGCAGTTTCTCAAGAAGTCTTTAGGCCAGCAGAGCTCTATGTTTGTGGAGTGTTTACCTCTTAGACCAGGATGTAAGAAAAGAACACTGACTCCAATTAAAATCAAATTAAAGTAAGCTTATTATTTCCACTGGCTGGGCTGCCACTCCCTCCCAAAATTGCGAGAACAAGAGAGCAACCCCACCTTTACTACAGCCCAGGTTTGTAGCCCAGAAAGTTACACAAAAATGGGGTAACAGATAATAGAACTCTGACAAGCATCACACTAATGGTAGTTTACATTTTTTTTTTGCTAGCCCCAACATCAAAATTTATGAGGACCATTAGAGCCTCAGAGAGGGTCATTGTCTGGCCACAAAAGGCCAATATTTATGAGGTGTGACAAAGTTTCAGAGAGGGCTGCTATCTGGTCAGAGAGCCATGCACGGGTGAGTTCAAGGCACGGGCAGTCATTCCAAGCAGGTTCAGAATTTGCAGTAATTTACAGTAAAGCCAAAATGATTTTTTCATGGCTTTGTTGCAATATGGCTCCCAATTTTAATAAAAGGTAAGGTTGGGTGTATCATTCCCCCCTTTTCTTATGTGTCCCTTTGTAATCCTTGATAGGTTAGTGGAAAAGCACTGAGGAAATTTTAATCCCTCAGTTAACTGTCACCAAATTTTTAGAACTCACCGAAAACCAGTCTCCCTGATATTACCTGACTTAATTAATTACTTATATTGATAGTCTATTTATTTTTGGCTCCATTGGTGTAAGTAGAGAGTCGTCTCTCATTTTGGCTTTTTCTCAGCTGAGAAAGGGTGACATGAGTGTGCATGGCGTGAGGGACATGAGTTGCCTTTTTGAAGTCAGTTCTTTTTGAAGTCTTGTTGAGGAAGAACAGGTTGTAAAGTCATCTGGGGATGGGTTCTTCTATGAGAAAAACAAAAAACATGAGTATTGAATAAATGTTGCAGTAGCTTTATCATGTCACTGTATGAAGTACCCTCACCAGTCTTTAATATCCCCAATTATCAGGACTGTGAACTTAATATTTAACTTTTAGTGATACAGTTGTCCCTCCCCATAATATACAGTTTAATAATTTAATGTCATCTGATTTTGCAGAATCCTTTCACTAGTATGACCTCTGTGTTTAATAGAGAAACATTTAATTCTGTTACTCAGGGCTGGATAATTGTACTAGCAAACACCAAGCCTACCTGTGTAGGTTAGGAATATCTGTAGGCCTTAAACTAAAAACTTCTGCCTCTGGAAGCTCCTCTTGATAGTCTATTTTTATAGTTATCAGGCATTCCTCTCTGAGAATCCTTCTTTGTAGCCAACAGTTTTACTTATTTTGGGAGGCTAACATAAAGTGTATACCTTAAAATATTATTATTATTATTATTATTATTATTATTATTATTATTATTATTTAAAATGCCCAGGATTGGCTGTATTTTGGTTTTAACTGTCTTTGCTAAGTGTTTAAGATGAAGCAGTCAAACTGACTTTTGTTTCTATCTATTGTTAGCAGTCAGCTGAGCTTTTATGGGAGTCATTTTTTGGGATACTTGAGAGCAGCTTCTAAGTTCTGCTAGTGCAATTTGAGCTATGTGGGTCCAGGTCTTGCTTGACCATGAGGCTTCCCTCAGAAGCATCAGGGATGTCTCCCTTTCCTGATGACTCACCTCTTTGTAGCAAATGCACTGATTGGCTTTCTGTTCTCCAGTGGTCTCATTAATCTCTCTGATCGGGAGGTTATGTGGCCCAGAGTTGCAAAGCTCATAGAGAAATCCCTTGTTCCCTGGATTCAGACTGACTCAGAGGGCAAGAGTCAAATATCGTTTTTTTTTGGACCTTTTTATTTAACTTTAATTTTCAATCCTAATCTGAAACAACCAGCAAATGAATTTTAACAGCCATATATTAAGAGTACTGTGCTTTAATGTCTATAAGTTTATAATTATTTATATATTATTAATTGGGATCTTATTATTCTGTCTGTCTTGTAGTTGATGACTTATTATCTTAAATTAACCCATGTTGTGTTCTTAAAGCAACACTTCTGTAAAACACCAACAGGAAATCTTTAGATCACTTATAAGGAAATTAAAAAATAAATTTTTTTTAACAAGAGTAAAAATACTTAGTTCATGTAATAGCTACCCTGAATTTTTTGGGTGAGTTATATATTATATCATCTTTTTGAGATCCTAGTAATCTTGACAGAAAAAAAAATTTGAACATAACTTTAAATGAAATAAAATCTGACCTACTGCTTTCGTAGTCATTCTCACATGTAGTAAGATGGGACACAGAGTCTTATCTCAGGTAAGCAGGGCTCCTTATAAACCTTAAATGCTTTAGTTCTAAAGCTGATCTTTGTTTTTTAAATATCATTTTACAAAGTTTACATAAATTTTTTGAGGTCACATGAACATTAGCTCACACCATATGATATCACATTTAAAACATGAATTAAAGTACGGCTGAAAGATTTTAACCTTTACATAGATTAGGGTCTCATTAACTTAAAAATACATTTAAATTGTTCCACAATGTAAAAAGTAACATAAAACTTTACATATATTATTGATAACAGGTAAATAAATCCCCAATATATATTTTATTTACCATACAACTTCAGAACACCTGCTTGATATAATGCTCTTTTAAAGTTTCTACCTTATAGAGTTTTATAACTGGAAGATATGAGCACATTAATAGCATCACAATTACATTGATGTTTCTACATTAACCAAGTTTAGCTTTTAAAGAAATGGCAGTACAGTGCTCTAAAATAACAGTTCTTAATTAAACAGTTGTTTAATTTTTATGGTTGCCTGCTCTAGAAAATTTAAATCTTAATAAACTAAATGTTATGGGTAAACTTATGTTTAAGAAATTTTTGTCTCTTTAACACATGACTGATTTTTACAATCTTATACAGACTTTAGTACAAACTTATACAGACCTTAGTATATCAATCAGATATCAAACAAAAGTACTCATGAATGAGTAATCCCATATCAAATTTACTTTACTTATTTATCAAAATATTAGACAAATGTTTTGAACAGTGTAAGCCATTTTTTTGATTGAAAGAAAAGTCCTGGAACATAGGCATATTAGACCTTTTGTAGACATTAATAGTTTATTAGATTTTTGAACACCTAGAAAAACTTGTAAGCTTAAATTTAAAGAAATTTATATTTATCAGTTTACCCAATTTAAATTGAAACATTTAAATCACGTGAATTAAAGATCTTTGGATCCACTTTTTAAAACTGTTTTTATGAGTGCTTTGTAATATGAGTGCTCCTTATATATGTTAATTTGTGTATCATATATATGATATACGGACATATGTATACATATATAGACATACAACACATAACAAATTGTGCACACATAATAAAAGTGAAGGCCTTGTAGCTTTTCACAGGTGAAATCTCCACTGCAATGATTTAAAAATTCCACAGTTGGTCAAAGATATTACTGATCAGAAAAACATTAACCTAGGTCTGTAGGAGCAAAATCATGAGCTCAAAAAATAAATAAAGAATCTAAGAAAAAAAATATGAGTCCTAGAAAAAATGACTGGCCAGTAATAAGTAAATACCATACATTTTACTTTTTTTTTCCTTAGGCCTCAAATAAGTCTCCTACTAAGCTTACAGGCTTCTTTCATTTGCATTTCAAAATAATCCCTGGCTGAGGTCTGGAAGAAGCAGGAAAAAATGGCTATTCTGAGCAGAAACCTTAGGCCTAAGGTATTTTAACCATTATTTTCAGGTTAGGATGTTGAAAATTATGATACAAGTTTAAGATACAATTCACAAAATTTTATATCTTCACAAGTTGTTTTGTCAACAGATATCATACTATGATTTAGTATCCTTGTCCAAATTAATGCACTGGTACACACAGTGACATTTTCCCAGGCTACCTAATTTAAAATTGGTGAAAAAAAAGTCTGAATGATTGGGAAGTTACTTGCCAACTTGGAAGTAGAGTTCTTTAGTTTTCCATCCTAAGTATTTATGTTCTCTGGCATGAATTATCTGAAACCATAAACTAAACAATTACCTAAACCCGACTTTAAACTGCAAGATTGTGAAATGCTTCAAAAACCCATTCAGATACCAGATTGGTACAATGAAACATCATCATTTAGACACAAATTCAGCTAAGACCATTTCCAAGAAACAATTTATAATATTAACACATTATTGCACATGTCTTAAAGGGCCAGAAAAAAGGCACAAGACAGGCAGAAATGAACTCCAGACAATGGCTGACAGACAGAACCCTTTAAAACAGAGCAAATAAGAGAAAAATCTGCTTCCCCAGTGGCACCACAGATGTCCCCACAAGGGGACCAAATGTTTTCACAGAGGAGCAACCTGAAATGTAAAATAAAGTGTCTCCATGGTGACTTTACTGCATTTAGTGTCCCCTTTTTGTTTTTCTCTTTTTTTAAGAAGACAGAGGCGGCATTATCCTTACAGTGCAGGGAACGAAGGAGGGAATTCCCTGAATAAACAGGGCTTTGGCAGATGCTGGGAGATACTCAGTTCTTCATTCCCCAGCAGGCATTGCCATCTGCACTGGGTGTGCTCCAGGCAGCCAGCTAGGGGCTTCTCTCATTCTGCTTAACAAATGGTGGTAAAGTTCATCACAGTTCCTTAAAACACAGTCCAAAGGGGTGTCAGGCTTACTTGCTTTGTTACCCATTTTCACGTTCAATATCCTTAAGATTTTATCACAGAAATCACAAAACAAAATGCACAAAAACAAAAAAACATATAGAATACAGAACAAAACACACACACACACACACAAAAAAAAAAAAAAAAACAGAATCCCGGTGCCAAAACAGAAAAACAGAGGAGCAATTCAACGTCTTGCTAAAGCTCTGGGGTAGGAGCACGTGCGTGTCCCTCGGCACCTCTCTAACCTTGAAAGGAATTCCCTACAGAACGGAACAGAGGACAGAACGATTCTCATTACTGTCCTGGACAGGAGTGTATGTGAGCCTCCCCAGGCCACCTCTCTGTCATTAGAAGAGATCTCCCTTAACCAGATATAAGATGTTATCAAGGTGCCACTAACCTATGGAGGCCTCCTCCACCAGGTGCTTGCTAATAGTTTCAGTGCGGTGGTTCACTGCAGTGCTCCCCAGACCGACGGCTCACTCCAAGGCCTTGGAACATCTCAAGTTGTGCACCCCCTAGAGTGGCTCCCCAGCCCGTAGCCCTGGAGGGAAGGCCAGCTTCAGAATTTTCAGCAGTCTGGCCTTGTGATCTGGTCGGGCAGGGTCATCTCACTGGGGAACTCCAAAATGTTGGACTAGGATGCAAGAAAAGACCACTGACTCCAATTAAAATCAAATTAAGGCAAGCTTATTATTAAAACCGGCCAGGCTGCCTCTCCCTCCAAAAATGGCGGGAACAAGACAGCAACACCACCTTTCCTACAGCCCAGCTATATAGCCCAGAAAGTTACACAAAAAGGGGATTACAGATAACAGAACTTTGAAAGCATCACACTAATGGTAGTTTACATTTTTTTTGCTGGCCCCAACATCAGAAATTATGAGGACCATTAGAGACTCAGAGAGGGTCGTTGTCTGGCCTGGGAAGGCCAATATTTATTAGGTGTCACTAATGTTTCAGAGAGCACTGTTATCTGGTCAGAGAGCCAGGCATGGATGAGTTCAAGGCACGGGCACGCATTCCAAGCAGGTTCAGAATTTGCAGTAATTTATAGTAAAGCCCAAATTATCTTTTCACGGCTTTCTGGCAAGATGGCTCCCAATTCTAATAAAAGATCAGGTTGGGTCTATCAAGCCTGTCCTTTACTTTTGGAAACTCCTCTACAACCTGCAAGGTTGTGAACTCCTGACCATTTTACATTCCAGATATGTATTCGCAGATTTTCTAACTCTTGTCCTCCAACTGTGTTTTACTTGGGGTGAAGGTAATATCAAGGCATTGTTCTGGATGAGAGTGGGAAGATTTTTGTGTAGCACATATTTGCATACACATTTAGGAGATCACTCCTCCTAAACACTGTTGGAACAGAAAATTAAATCTATGGGGGAGCTTCCTAGCTGAACAACATTATAAATAAATTCAAGTTCATTAAATAAATAGTTTTGGATCAGTGGATGATATATATTTCAAGATGGATTTAAATTGGCATATATATTGCTACATTTTAATGTCCATGTGACTTTTGTGTTCATAATTTTTTGTGATTTATGTGGATTTATAATCAAATTTTCACAAGATTGTTCTCAGAAATATTCATCCAACTTAAATACATACTTTTTTCCTAGTACTGAAAAGTAACTTCAGTGAATGGTGCATAAAAATCCTAATATTTCTACAGTAACTGACGCAGATTAACATCAATGCAAGTAGATTCCTATGGGACATGATGTGTATTTTGATGTTCATTTTTATTCATCACCGGTACATTACTATTTCTGCAGTTTATGCACATTATATATAGTATGATATATAATGTTCAATCACTTCCTGCTTGAGAACACATGTATTCTTACAGGTTTCTTGACTATTCTTTTCATGAGACTTCTTTCCAAACACATTATTTTTGATTTCCATAATCACTTTTGAAACAAAACTCACACACCTTTCAGGATAAACCACAACCATAATATTACCATTAGATGTATAACTGGTTGCAGTGAATGATTGTATATCAATGTGAGATTTCTTTTATATTTTCAGATATCAATTCAATCCATTATTTAAAGTGGAACCAGTTATATTATTTATTCACATGATGGTCAATTGATGCATTATCAATATATTCTATGACACAGGTTATACCCCTTTGTACCCCCAATACTAATTTATATTTCTTCAAAATAGTGCTCCCAGAAATGGTGGAAGGAATACTCATGTCACCTGATCTACATATACATTTTATCACAATAATATTCTGGACACAAAATGCAAAGGTCACACTTATGATTTTACCAAAGCCTAAATAAAAAGTGAGCATGGATTAATAAAAACATCCATGTCCTGGTTACCTAATGCTCTCAAAAGTCAATCCAATTTGTGACAACATATTAGTTTCTGCCTAAGATTATATATTCAGACTCAAACCGTTGAAAATGTCTAAACAAATTACACACTTTATACTTTTACTGACTTCCTAATGTCTCTATTTATATCTGCTTTCCTACATATTTTCCCCAATTCGTCATTGTGCTGACATTTACATTCACTCTCTACCCGAAACCTTATTTGTAAAGAACTTTTGGTACAAATGCTATACTAACTCTTCTTTCTAAATCTACTGACTATCTTGCTAATCCTACAGACTATCCCTTTTTTATTGGATATTCTGTATGTTATTCAATCATCCAGTGTATAAGATCCTATTTCATTGTATATCGATTTATCTGAGACATCTGTGCAGAATATAATTCAAAGCAAAGTATGCTACTCAAGGGCCCAATGTCCTACTTGGCTTCAAGTCTTCCCTAGATTTCTGTTTCCATACTTATATTTCACCTATATATTCTTGTAAATATCTCAGGTTCCCAATACCATTATTCATCCAGCAGAATGATTCCTAACCCAAATAGAACATGATATTAACACTAACCATACACTGTTCCCTCAATCTAACTTTACAGCAGTGCAGGGATAGAGTTGGTCTTACAATACAGGAATATAGGGGATCTTCCACCTGCTGAGAATCTCAAAGATCCATGCAGAAATTATCCCTGAAGAAGATATAGAATGCTATGAAGGACCTGAGAGACCAAAAGTCATTTTCCATGGCAAATAACCTTGTCAGGATGAAGAGATGTGTCTGAATAAGCCTCTCGCATTTTAATGTAGACAAAATGGACAAAACCAAGCCTGTGTGGAGATCTCTCCCCGAGTACCTATGGTTGATATATCATTCTAACTTGTGAAAGTGTCACAGGAAGTAGGGGCAGCCTCCATCTCATGGGACCCTAGGAAGAAACTGTTAGGACAAAGTGTTTGCCAAGGCTGTGAGCTCATTCAGTTCATGAAGGAAGTGACCTACCTCACTTCTTTGGGATGGAACTCTCTGAACTTGGGATCCCGGAAACCAGGCACCCAGGGCCAGGCCCAGTAACAGTCACAGAGATCTCACTTGTTTGGATTTATCATGGAAAGAGTCAGTCTTTCTTGGTACCTACAGATGTGAAGATGGCCAAATGCCAGAAAAAATCTGAAGAGGTGTCTTTCCTGAGAAAGCAGGTAGTGGCGGCTCAAAGCTGGCTCCTGACAACTTCACAGAGTGGGCCAAGGAGTCCAGATTTGAGAACAGACAGGCCATTTCGGGTGAACAAAGAATGGCTCACCAGGCAGAGGACACTCCGGTTAGTAACAGACCTTCTTGGGGGAAGGAGGTGCATTTGTGGGAATGAGTGTGGGTTTGTGGTTTTGTCTCATGTTCTGAGAATACGTAGGAAAGTTGGTTTGTTTGTTTTGGAGTGGACTGTTTCTATTAAGTCATTTGACAAGGCAAGTGTTTCTATGTCTGTGTATCCCACTTTGTCCGTGAGTGTAGACATTACAAAAGAAAATGCAACAATGGATGTGTCCTGTCTAGGAGAAAGCTTCCCAACATTCACGCTGCCCAATTTATAAAAGGACAGTGGATTGCCTTATTTGTGGGCAAGACCTGCAATCTTCCTAAGTTCCTGTTTTCTTCCTGAATTCTGGCCACTCTCCAGAATAGGCTCATGATTTTGTGACCAAGATAGGTACCACCTCCAAGCTCTGTGACTTGGCCATGTACTGGATAGCTGAATGGAATGGCGAGAATCTCAGAAAACTCAGATATCAGTGTTACCAGGAAAAGTCTCAGTGGAGAAACCCTGCTTTGGGACTTTTGCTTACCTATTGTTCTATAGCACTAAATGTCAGGAAGGTCTTTGCCAAGGCCACCCCGTTGTGAAGCCTGAATAAAACAGTTCTCTAATGCAAATGAATGGGCATCACCTGTCCCTCTTTGAGTAATTGATTTCGAAAGGGATGTGTCTGAATCAGCCTGTTGGCCCTGTGTGAGGCTGTGGCTTAGATTCTCAGCACCTGATGGATCTAAAGAAAGATGCCATGTGTGCATCCAAAACCAAAATGGCCAAAAGAGCATTCATTATGGATGAAGTCTCTCGCCTTCCTCTGTAAGTTTCCTGACCTCCATAAGGTGAGAATAGGAATCTTTGGGTCAAATGAGTTCTTCAAAGCCCTTCAGAGTCTAGCCCATTGGTGCTTGGGTTTTCTCATGACCCCAATCCACATGAAGAATCTAAACCCCACAGTCAGTAGGCCTCAAATTGGAGAAGTGGAACAGTAATAATGGTAGGCCTATTTGATCACTCCTGGTTCACAGGAAGGGTTTCCAGGCCACCCTGACTTTAGGCAAATGACGGGCAAGGGAGCTTATTTTGGACACTGTCTTGTCCAGCGCCCCTCATAGAAACCTCCAGCTAGAGGTTATGATGAGTGTCTATGTGGAAAAGATGAGGGCCATATGGGAGTGTTTTCGTTTAAATTTTGGTCATTTGTGTGGCGATTGGAAGAAATCACTGGGTCTACCTGGGCTTGAACTCTGGTGTGAATCCACATAGAGACTGAGTTCTGGAACTGACCTCAGAGAATAATTGCCATGAGTTTTGTTGGGATTTTAGGAGGCCACGCATAAAAGTGGCCCTTATAAACTTAGATCAAGGCCACAGATCACTGGAAATCTCAGCCAAGATAATCCATGATTTTCTTCTTAAAGT